>NW_006203453.1:78946-93242 GCF_000334495.1 Tupaia belangeri chinensis | reverse complement strand
TGCCCCAGCTAGGTGCTACTTTATAGAATGCCTAAAGTTAGACTTGTGTTCATGGAAATGTATATATTAGCTGTGTTTGCTATGAAAATATTTAGATTAATTAAGATCTTTAGTAATTCAATTAAAAATGGGGGGAAAACAGTATAGAAAGTAAACATAGATACCAGAGACAGTGTGGGAAGAGAGTGGGAGATGACTGAGGGTAAGAGAAAGGGAATTAAGGATGGGGGGGGAGCAAAACATACAGGAAACAAGAAATGGGAAATTATTTGTTGACAATAACATGTATGTTGATGTGCTTGATTGAGACAATATACAGTGTACTCTGGATGGAAAAAATCTCATTTTGTATGTTGTAATGATGTACAGTGAATGAACATAAACAAATAAATTTAAATTAAAAAAAGCAAAAATTACTCCAAAAATTAAAAAATTAACTACCATATGATCAAGCAATTCCATTGTCAGTTATATATACAAAATATAAAACCAGTATGTCAAACAGGGATTTGCACCCTCATTGTTTATCTTTTTTGGCATTTTTCATAATAGCTAAGATTTGTAGTCAACTGAAGTATCTATCAATAGATGAATTGATAAAGAAAAGGAGGTATACATACATAATTGAATACTATGCAGCATTAATAAATGAAATCTATTCATTTTTGACAACATGGAGCAACTTGGAGAACAAGATGTTCTGTGAGATAATTCAGGCACAATAAAACAAATACCATCTTCTCACTTATAAGTGAATTGTAATAAAGTTCAGCTCACAGGCCCAAAGAGTAAAACACAGTACTTACAGACACTGGATACAAGGAGGATATTGAAAAGATGACTGAGAGAGCAGAAAGTGCAAGTTGGACTAGAGTATACACTCAATAAAGTTTAAAAAATTATGTTGTCTACTAGAACATTTTTAAGAAAACAGATTTTAAGTGTTCTCACCAAAAATTATATGCAAGCTAATGCATATGTTAAATAGCTTCATTTACTCATTCCAAAAATCTACACAAATAAAAAATACTATGGGATAATATAAACATATACACCTCATAGCAGTCAATTCAAAAATTAAAAATAAAAAGATAATATTTATTGAGAATGTTTTCAATGAAGACTGGTAAAAAAAAAAATACCATAAGAGATGGTAATTAGGCCCAGTCTAAAAATATGTTTAGAAGTTAGAATGACAAACAATAAAGACTGGCCTTCTAATTAAGTTAGTGATAAGTAGCCAGATTCTGTATCGAGAATTAGAAGATTATTGATATTGAGGAGAGTAAAATAAAATTTTAAAAAGTCATAGGAAAACACACAGCTACTTTGAGAAACAGAATTTATGAAAATGATTTAATATGGTCAGTATTTTTATCCAACAAAATCTACACTAGGTCTCATATATTATACAATTTTGCATATGCATTTAAACCCAGTTCTGTTGCTGTTAAAATCTAAATAGACTGTTTAATTCTGAATTATGGACATCACACATATCTACTGATAGAAAAATATTGTAAACAACTACATTTATGTGTGTTCTTATATTAAATAATGACACATATCTAACTATAAAGCAAAAATCATGATTTATGGATCTCATAAATCATGATTCCCTTTCTGTTGGAAAAAAATATGTGACAACATATCAGTGTTGAGTCAGGAATAGAACAGTTATTTTTAGTTTTGACATATTAAGTCATGTAATAAGGAGGGCTAAGAACCAAAATTTTCACTGTGTAGAGCACAGAACGTGAAGCTAAGTAAGTGGTTTAGTTGGGTGTAAAGATTGGGGTACAGATGACCTTTTGATCTTTTTGGAATGTGGTCTTTTTCTGTGTTATATAGTAAGTGCATCATTTCTTCCATGAGGATAGTGCAGGCCTGGGAGTGATGTCAGACATGATAACAAGGTCTCGTGTGAGTACACAGGGGAACATCAGTGACTGACAATAGCCCCTCTTGGTCTTATGAAAGCATCATTTGGAATTATGCTTCTAGTTGCTTTGTTTGACTCCAAAACAACCAGTCCTTTCTAGCTCCTCCAAATCCCTCAGAGCAGTCTTCAGACACACAAATACCATCAACCTCTGGTGACCTGCTGTGTAAGGATGGTGTGGTCCCCAGCACCTTTCAGGATTATGATGGAATCATAAAGGCCAGGGGAGACAGCAGGTCACAAATATGCTTTTCCAAGTTTTTGTTTTCAATTTTTAACCAGGATAGAGAATCACAGGTGCAGAGCCCTAGGGCAAGGAATCCCAGAGTAGCTTAATGGGATTGCAGTGAAGCAATGAAAAGATGAAAAACAGCTGTCATCACAGTGACCCTAAGGACCAGGTCTCAGCACTGTGGTTCTCTTATAAGTAACTGCCTATTTTTGCTTCTAGCTGTGCCCCTGTCTGGTGCGCCAGTCCGACACATGCTTCTCACAAGTTAAGGGAGGACGGTAATAGAATCTTTTGTGCTCCACACAGAGATCTAATCTCCCAACAGAAAGCTGAGCTTGTAGAACAATCAAGAGAGCATGTCATTCTCTCTCATTTGTCTCCTCCTACTCCTGTGGGCTGCACAGACTGAGTGTGAGATGATTTATGAGAGCTGTTATCAGCCAAGTGTCTATAGGGATGGCGACCTCATTTTGGGTGGATTTTTCCCCCTTCATTTCTTGGGACAGGAACTAGACTTGTTTCAGCTCTCATTTCTGCTCAGGTCAACTCAGAAAAGACTACCTCAGGAGTAAGTTCTCTGTTTATGTGCAAGTGTGTTTCTAGCTTTGTGTTTGAGTGTCGTTTATGTGGATTTCTATACATACACATGTTTAATCACCCATGTTCTCTTTGTCCTTAAACTACCTTCCTTTTCTTTTGTCTCTTCACTTGTCTCAATACAAAAGAAAGAAGACAGTATCCGTTGTTTTCTACACCATAGGCTGATTTTCAGAATCAGCCCTTGAGAGGTTTAGATTGAGTGAGTGTTGAGACCCATCTGTGTGAAGACCTCTGCGTGTGCTTTATCTGTCCTTCTAAATATTTTTAGTTTTGTCTGTGTTTGTTTTCTTCTCTTATCATTAGTCAAAATAAGGTATAGAACATTTAATGGCAATTATTTCATACATGTGCATTTTCTGTTTTGGTGGCAGCTACTGATTTTCCTCACTGTACAAAAGTTAGGTTGGCAAGAAGTGATTGTCATCTGCATGGACCTAGAATCTCTGTCACGCTATGTGGAAACTAAGAACCAGTTGTCCATGACACCAGTGTGTGAGCAGAGTGAGATCTTTTACCTCATGTTTACGCTTTGACTCTGCTCCTCCATCCAGAGAAGTTTCTGGGCAGAAAAAACTCAGGCTTCATGTGGCTGTCAAACTCTGGAATGTTTGATCCCTGGATTGAGGTCACAATGTGGTCATGCAGTGTCAACCTCATTTTTCAAATGGACTTTTCATACTTAAATGTATATTGTGAACATAATTTCAGTAATTTAAATGTAAATTCATGTCATTATTTCTGTGCCTACCAAATATCATTTAATGTGGATGGCCACTCTAGGGAATCCTATATTGATCATTTCAAATATGATTCATATGACATGCAATTAATACATAAATAATATATTCCTTCAAACCAGTATTGCATATTTCTCTGATTAAGATTATTGGTACAAAATTGCTGGATGGAGAGGTAGACTCATTCTCAAAGTTTTTTGTACCTGTTGCCAAATACTTGCTGAGATATTTTAATCACCGTCAAAGAAACCCTGTTTCCCTTTACCTTGACTTTACTCATAGCTCACCTTTGCCCCCTCCACCTCCCAGCCATCACTGATTTAGTTTCTGTTACTCTGAATTTGCCTGTGCTGAGCATTTCCCATCAGTGGAATCTCATCATTTTGGATATGGAATCACGTGTCTTTTGTCACTGAAGTTGTCTCTCAGCACAGTGTTTTCAAGGTTCATCTATGTAGCCCCATGTAGGATATTGCCTATTTTTGTATTGCAAAATCATATTGTAGGTATAAACGGAGCACATTTTGTTTATCCATTCATTAGTTAATGTATTTCAGTATTGTTTCCACTCTTTTGGGAGGTTATTATGAATAATGTTGCTATAAGCAAATAAGAACAAGTTTTCATGTGAATATATATTCTGATTTGTCTTTTCCTGAGAGTAAAATTGCTGAGTTATTTGGTAAAACTTATCAAAGAATCACTGAATTGTTTTGCAATATATCTGCACAATTTAAAAATCTTGCCCCAAATATGTGAAGGCTCCTAATTCTCAAAGTTCTTAACAAAATCCTTTTCTGGGTATTAGGATTATTATTTTGCCCTCCTAGTGATTGTGATATAGTTTTACTTTTGTGTGTATATATACATTATGTGTGTGTGTGTGTGTGTGTGTGCGTGCATGTATTAATGATTTGAGTTCATTCAATAGGAAATTTCTTTATTAAAAAGTGAATTTCATTTCACCAGGTTTCAGTTCAGGCATGGATGTACATGCTGCTAAGATGATGTCACTTAGAGACCGATGCCACTTGAGAAGCCCAGGGTCAATTGCTTGCCTTGCCTAAGCAGGCCAGCTGATCTGGTGCACACCTATGGTACTAGCTGACTTGAAAACTAGAATAGAGGAACACAAAGTGGAGAAATCCTATGGAAAAAAAAGAAAAAGAAAAAGAAAATCTGGGATTTCTGAGCAATTCAATCATTCTGGGTCAAGCCTAATCTCCTTCTACTTTCATTTATGTACTTATTTTATTAGAATAAACATACATAACATGAAATCTACCCTTCTGACAAATTGTTAAGTATCTAATACGTTATTGTTGGCTCTGGGTACAATGTCATACAGAACATTTCCATAGCTTATACCTTTTGCTTAACTAAGACTCTAAAACTAATGATTTTTAGCATCTTTTTATTTACTTATTGACCACTTGTATATCTTCTTTAGAGAAATATCTATTCAATTTTTTTCTTTTTTCAAAATAGATTATATATCTATTTTAAAGTTGTAAGTGTTCTTTATCTATCCTGGATACAGGTCCCTTATTAGAGTTGTGATTTGCAAATAGTATCTTCTATTATAGAAGTTTCTCATTTTCTTGTGTCCATTGAAATTTAAAATGTTTTTTTTAACTTTTTTTTTTTTTTCTACCTGAGGATCTATGCTCTTTCCAGGGAGAGAGAAAAAAAAAAAAAAAAGAAGAAAAGGGCTGAGATTGGGATATGGTCATTCCACAGACACATTTATTGAGATTTTTGGCAAGTATGCACATCCATTGAGCATGTTTACCAAGTCACTGGGGCTGGTATTGAGACCACGGCCAGACATATGAAATCTGATTCTCTTAGCCAATAGATTTTCTTACTGACATATTATAATTGTATATATTTATATAATGGGAATTTTCAGTACAAGAATACAATTTATAGTGACTAAATTGGGCTAATTTTATATCCTTCATCTTAACATTTTGTCATTACTTTATGTTGGGAACTTTCTTTTTTTTTTCAATTTTTAAAAATGTATTCACTTATTTATTTTAATTTGACCAGAGAGAGACACAGGCCCACCAGGCCTGGACTTGAACCATGGTCAGTCATGTGGGAATGTCCAGCACCTTAACCAGCATGCCAACCGCTGGTCCCTATTGGGAACTTTCAAAATTCTCATTTACATTACTCTAAGACATTAGTAAATTGTTATTAACTATAGTCACCTACTACATTCTGTAACACCTGAAATTTGTCCTCTTATCTATCTGTAATTTTGCTTACATTAATAGACTTCATTCTATTTTTCCGAGTCACCATCCTTCTACCTCTTGTAGTCACTCTTCAACTCTACACTTTTTTGAGTGAACATTTTCATGCTCCTCTTATGAGAGAGAATGTTATTTCTCTTTCAATGTACATCTTGTTTCACTCAAAATCATGTCTTCAGTTTACCCATTCTATCTCAAATGATAGAATGATATTCTTTTTAATGACTGAAGAGTATTCCATTGTGTAATGACAGAGTGACATTCTTTTTAATGACTGAATAGTATTCCATTGTGTGTATATGTGTGTATGTGTGTGTATACACTTGTGCACTCATCTGTTGATGAACACAGATTAATCACACATCTTGATGTTGATCAATCATGTTGCAGTGAACATTGTGCACATATTTTCATGACATACTGATTTCCTTTTCTTTGGCTAGCTGTCTAGTAGTGGGATTGCTGGATCATACAACAGTTCTATTAAAGTTTTTTTTTTTGGTGGAACCTCTATACTGTATTTTAATTAATGTCTGTATTTATTTACACTTCTACCAAAAATTTATGTTCTCTGCATCCTTAGCAATATTCATTATTTTTTGCTTTTGGATAATAGCTGATAAAGTTGAACTGGAAGAAGATAATATCCCATTGTGGTTCTGATTTGCATTTATCCAGTGATTGGTGATGTTGAATATTTTGCCATGATTGTTGAATATTTGTATGTCCTCTTTGGAGAACTATGTATTCAGATTCTTTATCCACTTAAAAAAACTTAGTTATTTCTTTTTACTGCTAAGTTGTTTGAGTTCCTGGTTATTAATCTCTTGTTAGAGGTATAGGTTGCAAATATTTTCTCCTTTTGTATGGATTGTCTCTTTGTTTAGTCCAATATATCACTGGTCTCCAAACTTTTTGGAACAATCAATCAGTTTTGTGGAAAACAATTTTTCCATGAGTTAGGGGGGATGTTTTATGAGACTATGCAACCTACATCCTTTGCATGCACAGTTCACAATAGGGTTACTGCTCCTATGAGAATCCAATGCCTCCACTGATCCAACAGGAGGTGATACTCAGGTGGTATGTGAGTGACAGGAAGTGGCTCACTTGCCCACCACTCTTCTCCTGTATGCAGCCCAGTTCCTAACATACCGCTGATTGGTGCCAGTCTATTGCCAAGCTTGGAGACCCTGTTTCATATATTGACAGATTAAGATCTAGTCTCATTCTTCTATTATAGATATCCATTTTTCCCATCATCATTTTCATGAGAGATTGTCTTTTCCCCAACAGATGTTCTAGGCACCTTTCTGAAAAATCAGCTGGTCATATATCCATAGACAAACTATTGAGTTTTGAGTTCTCTGTTCTGTTCCATCAGTTTAAGTATATGTTTGTGGTCAATAGCATGCTGTTTATGTTATTATATCTTTGTAGATATTTTTAAATCTGTTACTGTGATGCCTTCAGCTTCACTCTCTTTACTCAGGATGACTTTGGCTATTTTGGATCATTGGTGGCACCATACAAATTTTTTATACTTTTTTTTTCTATTTCTGTGAAGATTTTCATTCATTTTTGATAGGTATTGTGTTGAATTTGTAGATTGCATTTAGCACTATGAACCTTTAAACAATATTTATTCATTCAAGTCATGGGTGTGTGATGTTTTTGTATTCATTTTGTGTCTCCTTCAATTTCATTCATCAGGGTTTTATATTTTTTTTATATTTTTTATCATAAAATTCTTTCACCTCCATGATTAGATTTATTCCTAGGATTTTTGTTTTCTTTGTGGCTGTTGTAAATGGGATTACTATTTTTCCCATGATGCCATTATTAATGTATAAACATTTTGCTAATATTCTGCCTTCTTATCATGGAAATATTCTGATGTGCTGAATGTACATTTCAGGACTTGGAGTGAAATTCCATGTACCTGAAGAAAGAGGCTTATTGAGGCAGCTTGTTTATGATGTGTCTGGGAGGAAGTGAAGCTTCTGGTTCCCTCCTGCACTTGTGTGGCTTTGCCTAGCACTTCTGGATTTCGTGTTCTCTAGAGCCACCAGCAACTTCCCTGATGTCCATTCAGGAGCCAGCAGCAGTGAGAGAGAGAGTGTGAGTGAGTGCGGAAGAACTGAAGTTCTCAGACTTCTTGCTACTGCCTTTTGCCATGGAGAATAACCTCCCCAAAATTAGGGATAACTGAATAATCAATCAGATAACCAGAACCCAGAACACAACCACAAAAAATATGAGAAAACAAGGAAATATTTCTCCGTCAAGGGAATAAAACAAGTCCTTGTCAAACATAGACAGTGCAAAACAATTCACAGAAATGTCAGCAAAGGAATTCAAATTATTCATAGTGAAAAAAACTGAATGATACAAGGAAAAACAACCAACTCCAGGAGATGAGGAAACTATTTCACAACCTAAAGGGGTAACTTCATAAAGGTACAGACACCGTAAAAATAATAAAACAGAACTTTTAATAATGAAGTGTAATACAGGAAACCAAAACCTCCCATGAAAGTATTTTTTTTTTTTTTTAGACAGAGTCTTTGCTATAGGATGCATGTGCTCACCAGTGAGACAGAAAGCAAGAAATCACCCCAAGAGGAATGTGAGTGCTATAATTCCTTCTCCTCCATTCTCCTCTTGTAATCTTGGGCACAAATGCACACATGCCTGGTGTCAGTTTTAAGTCAGCAGGTCCGAGACTTAAACCATGTTTGACTATTTGGGAGTCTAGCAATGTAACCATTACACCAAGTGTTGGTAAAAAAATATTAATACTTTCAGAGGTTTCTTTTTTTTTTCTTTTTTTTTGGTATAGTGCATTAGCACTTGCCAGAGAGACAAAGAGACAGAAAGCAAGAAATTACCCCTTTCTTTCCCTGGATTTTAAGTAGAGAAGCACATGTGCCTGTCATGAGTTCTCTGGTGGGGAATTCAAATTGCAGTCAACCACATGGGAGTCCAGCACCTTACCAATATGCTGCCTGCCGGATCCTAGAATGTATTTTTTTCTTTATAAAAAAAGTCTTTAATAAACATTTTTACATGTCATGTCATGTATTTAATAGAAAACAATTAAAAGGTTATGTAAACAGTCCAGCCAATAACATTTTATCTTTCAGACTGTGTACTTTCCCTTCAAGATCTGTACAGCATAGCGTGAGTTTTAAGCCACTGGGTCCGGGACGCGAATCGCGGTCGACTACATGGGTGTCCAGCAACATAGCTAGCCATTACGCTAACTGCTGGTCCCAAGATCTGTAAATATTTTTCTGATGTTCTCTAAAGTAGATCTTGAGCTCAGTTTGACTCATCAATAGATCTTTGAGAAGTTCTATTGGATACAGATTCAAATTCGGCAGCAACTTCTCTTATTTTTCTAGTTATTCTTCATTACGACTCCCTCTACATCTTGAACAAGTGGTTCTCTAGACTCTTATTTGAAGGTCATGTGATTCAGGTAGGAATCACTGAGGTTTCTCTTGAAATAAGGTTTGGTTTGTTTACTAACCTATTATTAAGATTTCCAACAAGAGGTGACTCTAAGACTGTTCATAGTAAGATTGTTGAATAAAGATCTATTCTGATGTTTCTCTGCAGGAAGTTTGGAGCTTTGCTTTCTGCTAATTTCTCTTTAGTCTTGTTCTGTTTACTGAAAAATTATTTTCTAATTTGTCTGCTTATATTTTTCCAATTCTATTTTATTGAAATCTTCTTGAAAAGCTCTTATTTGAACAGCTTGAATTCCAGGTCTTTAATTCTGAGTTTTATCTGACTTCTTATTGAAGCAAAAGTACCTTCTCTTACGTGCTCTAAGTTTTCTGGAGATGCTATTCGTGCCTGTAAAAATAGATGGACTTCTTTTCATTTTTATTCTATATTCTGTCTTGCTCTTCTTTCAGTCTCCAGTTTATACTGTTCTATCTGAAATGTCCTACCATTTTAATTTCCATATGACTTTTGTGGATTACTACTTATTCTGACTTCAGTTTATTCTTACCTGGTTTTAATGATGTCTTCTGTATTGTTTTCATAGATGACAACTTCTGCTAAAGATTTCAATTTTTTTGCACCTAGATGTACATATTTTGAAGTTGCAGTTCCTAGTTTTGCTGTAAGATCCTCCTTCAGGTCATTGACTAATTTCCTCATCTCCTACAGTTAGTCATCTGTTTCCTCTTTCATTTCATTCAGAGATTTTTTAGCATATTAACGAATATCCATTTAAAACTGAATGTCATTTATTTTTAATTAATTAATTAATTTTACATTTTTTAATACATTCAATCACATTATTTAGCTTACAAGGTGATCATTTCAATATAAGAACATTTCTCCCCGGTTGAGTTATAAAAATATAACAACACTACCTCCCTGTCTCAACAATGCTGTCTTCGTATCCCTACTCCAAACGTTCTTCCCCAGGCCCAACTCCTCCACACACACCACATCTGGCATTCACATCCACCTCTTGTGTTTGTACATCCTTTAGCCCGTCAGTTTCAGTTATAGAGTGTGGACATTTGGTATATATTAAGTGAGGACATACAGAGTCTCTCCTTCGTAGCCTGGCTTGCTTCACTCAGCAGTAAATCTTCCATATTTTTCCACTTTCTGTCAAAAGCCAGGGTTTTGTTGTTTTTAATGGCTGAATAGTATTCCATTGAGTATACGTGCCACAGTTTTTCAATCCCTTCAGCCATACAAGGTCATTTGGGTTGGTTCCATGTCTTAGCAATCGTGAAAAGTGCCGCAATAAACATTGATGTGCAAGCACTTTTCCAATGAGAAATTCTTCTGTCCTTTGGGTAGATGCCAAGAAATGGGATTGCTGGATCATATGGCAGTTCTATTTGTAGATTTTTGAGGAATCTCCAAATTGTTTTCTACTGTGGTTGGACTAATTTACATTCCCACCAACAGTGTAAGAGAGTTCCCCTTTTACCACATCCCCGCCAACACTTATCATTTTTTTTTTAAATCTTTGCCATTCTGACTGGGATTAGGTGGTATCTCATTGTTGTTTTGATCTGCATTTCCCTTACTATGAGGGATGATGAGCATTTTTTTCATATGTCTTCTGGCTATTCGTATGTAATCTTTAGTGAGTGTTCTTTTCAACTCCTTCTCCCATCTTTTAATAGGGTTCATCATCTTTTGTCCAAATAGCTTCTTTAGTTCCTTATGTATTCTGGTTATCAATCCCTTATCTGATGAATAGTTTACAAACATATTTTCCCATTCTGAGGGCTTTCGATTCACACTAATTACTGTGTCTTTTGCCATGCAGAAACTTCTTAGAAAACTGAATGGCATTTAAATCTCTTGTGAAACTAAGTGCATTTTCATATTTATTTAACTTCTTTCGTGTCATTTCTAAGAGTTTCTTAAACCAGTTATATCTTTTTCTAATTCATTATTATCCTTGACTCATCATTTCTTGACTCAAATTATATTAGAAATTCTTTCAACTCTTTCTTTAACTGAGCCTTTTTTATCCCTAGAGAGCTTCTTTCTCCTCCTTCTGATACTTGAACCTTGCTTAATTTCCAAATGTAGCAATTGCTGATGTTCAGTCTTGTTCTTTTACTCTCAAAACTTTTAATGGCAGGTTAGATAATGTAGTAGATAGAATCTGTAATCTGTAAATTTATTGATTAGATAAAATCACCAAAAAAATAATGAGGAAAAAAAAACCCGACAACAAAAGCATGAGGACAATATGTGGGAAATATCAAATATCATTAACATCCAGACATACAAATTATAGATATTCCAGAAGGTAAAGTATATGATAAGGGCATAGAAAATGTATTAAATGAAATACTTGCAGAAAACTTTCCAAACCTAGCAAAACATTCAGACATCCAGATTCAGGAAACACAAAGGACCCTAAATAGCAACAACGTATGAAGTTCTTCCTGACTACAAATCTTGGCCAGATTGGTCAAAATAAGAGACAAAGACAAGGTTATATATATTTTTCCATTGTTTAAAGCTTTATTAAGTAGTAATTTATAATATCCACTTTAACAATTTAGCTTTTTACTTAATTTTTAAATTTACATTTAATTACTTTACGTCTTTACAGAGCATAACGTGATTTACACCAGCCTGAATACAGTGCACATTAGTCAAGTCAAAGCATTATCATATACGTTATCATTAGTGGATACATTATGTTTATGTCTATTAAATATGTTGTTTGTTTTTTGCCTGATTCCTTCCCTCTCACCCCCTGTTACCTATCTCCTATTAACTCCTTCCTCCATATTGTCTCTAGTACCTACAGTGGCCCTCGGTGCTATTAGCATTCCAGTCTTTAAGTTTATGCTGCAGAGCACAGACATTCCAGATCTGTTGAGTGAGGACTCACAATGCCTCTCTCTCATATATTTGTCTTACTTCACTTAGAATTAAATCTTCTATATTAATCCATTTTGTAACAAATCAGGGTCAGGGTCTCATTGCTTTCATGGCTCAGTAGTATCTCATACAGTACGTGTGCCACAGTTTTTCAGTCCACTCATCTGGGTCAGTTACATGCCATAGGAATTGTAAATGATGCTGTAATTAACAGGGATGTGAGAGTGTTTTTCTGACTCAGGGTTTTCTTATCCTCTGGGTAGATATCTAAGAGTGGAATTACTGGATTGCGTGGTAGTTCTATTTGTAGATTTCTGAGTAAACTCCCTATTATTCTTCACAGTGGTTATACTAATTTCCATCCCAAACAACCATTTAAGAAGGTTCCCTTTTCACCAAGACCTCACCATCACTTATCACTATTGTAATTTTTTCATTGTACCCACTCTGATTTGGGTTAAGTGATATCTCATTGTGGTTTTGATTTGCATTTTCCTTATGATAAGAGATGTTGAAAATATTGTTATATGCTTCTTGACCATCCATATGCATTCTTTGGAGAGTTGTCTATTTAGCTCTTTTGTCCAGTTTTTAATTGTATTATTTTTTGCAGGTAAACTCTGCTTGAATTCCCTGCACATTCTATTTATCAGTCTCTAATTGAGGCACTGTGTGCAATATATTCTCTGACTCTGAGGGTTATCTTCTCATTTAAATAATTGTTTCTTTGACTGTGTGGGAGCTTATTTTCTTTAACCCTATTGTAGCTTCTCTTATCTATTTTTGGGATGCTTGCCTGTGTTTTGATGGTCTTCTTTAAGAAGTCTGTCTATTCTGATGTCTTTATAAATTTTTCATCAATAGTTTTATAGTTGGATGTTTTACATTTAGATCCTTGATCCATTTTGGTTGATATTTTTAATGGTGAGAAGTAGGGGTCCAGTTTCATTTTGGAAAATCCAGTTCTCTCAGAACCATTTGCTAAAGGCATTTTCCTTTCTCTACTGGATTGTCTTGTGCTCTTTGTCTAAAATCAATTAGCTGTATGATTTAGGGTTTATTTGGGGGTTTTCAGTTCTGTTCCATTTGTCAATCTGCCTGCTTTTGTGTGTACACTATGCTGTTTTGATTATCACAGCTTTGTAATATATTTTGGGGTCAGGGAGTGAGATGCCTTTGACTTTATTTATTTATTGCACAGTATTGCTTTGGTGATACAGGGCATTTTATGATTTCCAACAAATATGATTGTATTTATTTCTGTTTCTGTGAAGAATATCACTGGTACTTTGATCAAAATCACATTAAATTTATAGATTAATTTGGGTAGAATTGATGTTTTCATTATATTAATTCTTGGAATCCAGGAGTATGGGGTGTCTTTTGACTTTTTATTTTTTCTTTTTTACCATTTTCAGTTTCTTTTAATTTTTTTTTTATACTTTCCCTTGTGAGGTTTTGACTTCTTTGATTATTTTTATTCCTATGTATATTATTGTTTTTGCGGCCTTTGTATATGAGATTGTACTATTCAGTTCTATCTCAGTTTGCTCATTGTTAATGTATAAAAATGGTGTGGATTTTTTTACCCTAATTTTGTATCCTGCCACTTTACCATATTTATTTATCACTTCCAGGAGTTTCTTTGAAGGATTCTTTAGAATTTTCTTGGTATCTAATAATATTATCTGCTGATAGAGAGAACTGTACTTTTTATTTTTTTTACCCTTCATTTTACACTCTTTACTGATTTCATTGGCTAGAACTTCCAGTAGTATGTTGAAAATAAGTGGAGAGAGTGTGTAGCCTTGTCTTGTTCCTCTTTTTATTCTTTCATTTATTTATTTTTTACATTTTACCACAAATATTTACTTTACATATCAAAAAATTTTAGCTCATACTCCATAGTTCTTGACAGTTTATAAACAACTTTCAAAATTTCAAAGTACTGAATTTTAAAGATAATGTTCAAAATATTTCTTATAATTTTGGATAATTTTGTTTGCAACTTTATGACAACAGAAACTGTATGGTTTTAAAATTTTTTGAGAAAATATTTACACGTTAAATACTCAAATAGTTGAAAAGCAAATGCCCAGCACACTAGTCACACATAAACCTTCTCAATTCA
>NW_006203453.1:67070-78613 GCF_000334495.1 Tupaia belangeri chinensis | reverse complement strand
TGGAGAGTTTTTTTTTTTTTTTTACGCTATATGGTGCATGCCAGAAAGACAGAGAGATACAGAGAGATAGAAAGTGAGAAATCATCCCCCCAAGGGAAATGGCCACACTGCAATCCCTTCTCCTCCATTCTCCTCTTGAGATCTTGGGCACACATACACATGTGCCTAGCATGAGTTTAAGCCACCAGGTCTGGGACTTGAACCACGGTCGATAACATGGGAGTTTAGCGACATAGCCATTGTGCTAACTGCTGGTCCCTGGATAGTATCTTATGGAAGAATTTTCCATGCCTTTACTGGCATCTTCACCAGCTTAAATATCAATATTCAGCTATTTAACCATTTAGGAGACATAATATTTCTCATTTGAGCATTTAGTAGGCATAATATTTCCCCCATGTGGGAAATATTTGTTTCTTTGTTTTTATTATTCTGTATGTTTGAGACCTTGTCTTCAAGTTCTCAATTTTTTTTCTTTGGCATGCCCATATCTGCTCTTTATGTTCTCAAGAGAGATTTTAATTTCTTGTATTATATTTTTAAATTTTTATTTCTTTTATACATTCAATTACACATGTCACTTGGCTTGCAAAGTGAATATTCCAACATGTATTCATTTCTAATCAATCCAGTTGAGAGTACTATACACATTAACTGAAACAGATAACAACCCATTTCCTTGTCCTGTAAATGCCTTACCTCTCTACTTTTCTCCTTAATGTCCTTCCTTAGACTCTCCTCCTTCACGCACCCACTTCCCACACTGTATGTGGTGTTTATAACCATTTTCTATGTTTCTGTATCTGCTAGTCATTCAGGTATTTTCTATGTTTCTGTATCTGCTAGTCATTCAGCTATAGTTTCAGCTATAGAGTGCAGACACTTGGTATATGTTAAGTGGAGACATACAATATCTCTCCTTCATAGACTAGCTTGCTTCACTCAACAGTAAATCTTTCATCTTTATCCACTTTCTGTCGAAAGCCAGGGTCTTGTTGTTTTTCATGGCTGAGTAGTATGAGTATATGTGTTATACTTTTTCAATGCATTCCTCTGTTCATGGGCACTTGGGTTGGTTCCACATCTTAGCAACAACTGTGGGAAAAAAAAAAAGCCACAATAACCATTAATGTGCGGGCACTCTTCTGATTAAGAATTCTTCTATCTTTTGTGTAGGTACCTAGGAGTGGGATGGCTGGATCATATGGTAGTTCTATTTGTAGATCTTCGAGGAATCTCCCTGTTGTTTTCCACAGTGACTGGATCAATTTATGTTCCCACCAGCAGTGTAGATGTCCCCTTTCACCACATCCTGGCCAGCACATATCATTTTTTTGTTTTATTTAATCTAAGTCATTCTGACTGATGTTAGGTGGTATCTCATTGTGGTTTTTATCTGACTCTCCCTTATAATGTTGAGCATTTTTAAAATGTTGAGCATTTTTTCATATGCCTTTTGGCTTTTCATATGTCTTCGCTACAGAGTGGTTTCATCAACTCATTCTACCATCTTTGAATAGGGTTGATCATCTTTTTTCAGGGAAAGGTATTTGAGTTCCCTGTGCATTCTGGTTATCAGTCCCTTATCTGACTCATAGTTTACAATAATATTTTCCCAATCTGAGGGCTATCGAGTCACACTAATTACTGTGTCTTTTACCATACAGAAATTTCACCCCAAGAAGATCCTCCCCAAGGCGCATCTTGCATTGTATTCTTTATATCCTGAAGTTTTTTTTTTTAAAAAAACACAGTTTATTTATCTTTTAGTTCTTCCAAAATTGAAAATATCAAGTCCTACTGCTAAGTTTTGTCTCATTGTTTTTTAGAGTTTTAACATATTTATGAAATTTTTCTTTCATGTCTTAGAATGATCTCATTTACTGGAACTGGCTGTCTGTTTTCTCTTGAGTTTTTTACAAATGACTAGTTCAAATTCATTTTTTTTTAACGTTTCTGTGAATCCTTTTACGTTGTTCTTTGTTGGTGAGGAGTCACTTTATTCCCTTTGGGAAGAGTTATTGGGTAGTCAGAAAAGTCAGGGCATATTTTTCTATGCAAATATGCTTTATGACTTTTCTGACAACCCAATATTTATTTTCTCATATCCCACTGCCTCTGTACTGGTTTTAGGTCATCTGATGAATTATTCACTTCTTCCCATTTATTGGATAATATTTATTAATATTATAGGAGAAAGTATCACCCTTAGATCCCAGGTAGGTTCTGTTAGAGGTCTGTATCTTCTAGGTCAGATAAGATAGGTACCATCAGGTGGTTGGCTCCTCTCCCAAATTTTCAGCATCTGATGTGCTGGGGATGCGCTATGGAAATATAAGTTAGTAAAGAGGTTCTAGTCATGTGCTGAGCACCACACAGTGTTCTGCTGGGAGGATCCCCAATTCCAATTACAAATTCAAGGGCTGGGTCTACACTCATGAGGAGAAGCCAGCTGAGACTGGAACCAAAGTCTCTCAGCAGACGGTTAGATGTCTAGTTAGCAGGCCATTTGAAACCACAGTGTATGTACTCTGAGTTCAAAATATTGAAAAGACAAAATTGAAAAATTGCAAAGAGAGATATTCAATTTCTTACATCTGTTTCCTGGGTCTGTGTAAAAAATTTTCCAGGCAGATTTGCACTGGTACTCAGGATCCATGGGAGCAGAACACCTAGAGAAAGAGGACCACGGTGTGATAAAAACCCTTTGAGGGTGCTTCTCTCTAGTTCTCTTTTTGCCTCTGTCTCTTATCTCTGTCTCATACATGTACACATGCCTTGTCATTAAAAAAGAGAAACAAGGATCTGTGAGTTATCCCTTCTTCATTAGAAGGAGACTCCCCAGTTTCCACTTGGAAACACTGATCAAAGTTGACCATTCTCTTTCTGCTTTCCCTTTGGTGACTGAGGTAGGAGAAAGCAAATAACAAGTCAACTTCCCCCATATCTTGGGAAATCTGTTCTACATCTTTCATCATAGTTCAAAGATGAAAGCTGTGTTCTTTCTGTACCCATTTCATTCACATTTAGGTGTCCCTTTCCATTATTTTATAAAAATAAACTGTTCTTAAATCTGTCTTCCCTTCTTCATTAGAAGGAGACTCCCCAGTTTCCACTTGGAAACACTGATCAAAGTTGACCATTCTCTTTCTGCTTTCCCTTTGGTGACTGAGGTAGGAGAAAGCAAATAACAAGTCAACTTCCCCCATATCTTGGGAAATCTGTTCTACATCTTTCATCATAGTTCAAAGATGAAAGCTATATTCTTTCTGTACCCATTTCATTCACATTTAAGTGTCCTTTTCCCTTATTTTATAAAAATAAACTGTTCTTAAATCTGTCTTCTTTCTTAGTAATGCATCCCACAGTTAGACTGTGCACTACTTAAGGACAGAGATATTTTCTCTGTTCTATTGTACCTCGTCTGTTCCACCATTGATATATAAAATCATTCTACAGGACTGTGGTTTGTTAATTCCTGCTTGTTCTTATTGACTATGGCCCACCAGATGTATTTTTAAAATGTGTTGTCATCTGTACCCTGTCATTTCTTGTGTTTCCTACCTTGATGATCATTTTTTTTTCTGATTTGCTAATGTATATCCCTTATATCCTCTAAGATATTAATCTATCAGTTTGACCACAATGCTTTGAATTAGTTGGCACTACAATGTGCTAGTTATAAAATTGCCTTATAAGCTATCTGAACTTAATATGTATCTATATACTTTTATACCAGCTTACTGTAGGCGTTTCAGCATATAGGTAATAGTTTGCATACACTAGCTCTTAAATAAATAACTTTTAAAGTCATAAAAGTATTCTTATGTCAAATATTCCTAAATATTTGTTCTATTGTCAGGTAATTTTATTTCTAGGTTTTATTTGTTTGTTTGCTTGCTTGTTTTATTTAGAGGAGAGTTCTGCTGTGATCAGATAAGGCAAATCCAAATCTTTAATTCTTTTTAAAATAATTCTAGATAGTGTGTTTGACAGATAGGGGGACAGAAAGAAAGCACCAATTCCCCATGGGTCATGGTCATACTATAATCCCTTCTTTTTCATTTCTCCATTTTATAAAAATTTGGGATACTCATACATAGGCACTGAAGTTGTTTGTGATTGTTTTTCTAAGCTGCTGCAGGGCCTGGGATTCAAGCCATAGTTTGCCATATGAGATCCATTTCCCTTAACAATGACTCATCAGGACAACTTCAAATCTTTGATTCTTACATAAGTTTTATGGGAGCTATCAAACAACACACATTCCCTGTTGTACATCCTTGTTAGGTTTTTAGAATTAGAAGGTCCATCTTGGTCTGAAATTATGGAGCAAAAATCTCCCAAGGTGCATATGAAGGGTGGTCACTTTGAAAAACCCCAAGCAACCTGCAGCATGATTACCTTTGTGATTAGTCAATAAATAATGCAAAATGATTTTATGCTTGTTTCACAGGTATTATTTTGTACACCTTTTGTTTTATATTAATGTTATTTATTATTAAATTCTTATATTTACTAATTATATATGGTTTTATGAAAATATTTGTATTTTAAATGCAAGTATTATAATTTTCCCTTTTCTTATAACTTTAATTATTTTTAAAGTTTATTTATTTATTATTTTTATGATAGAGATAGAGAGAGGCATTCATACAGGGTCTTCATGCAGAGGTCCACATCCAGTCTCTACTACCCCAAGTCACAAGCATGTGCATGCACCTTGCATGTACAGGGAGGTCCTAGGACATTACCGGGGAGCTCTTTATGGGGTCTGGTTGTACTAATACTGCCCCAATTACTTGCTCCCTTCAAAAATTTTTATTTTTCCCAGGTCATTTACTTTTTGAACAATTCATTAAGGTATTAGTTACATAATATAAGCTGCACACACTTGAAATGTACCATTTCAAATTCTTTGACCTACACATAAATGTATGAATATAACCATATTCAAGAAAATGAACTTCTGTATTATTTAAAAATTTCCAGAAAATTTTGCTTTGTTTCTTCTTATTACCCAGGCAACCAGCCATCACCTTTCTGACACTATAATCTACTCCTTTTATTTCTAAAATTATACCGTATGGACTACCATTTGCTTTGATCCATTCACAAAACAATCATTTTTTATAAATCCATAGTACTGTATTCATCAAAATCCCCTTTCTTTTTGTTGTTAAGTAATGTTCCATTGTATGAATAACCTATTGCTTCCTTATGCAATTTATTTTTCACTTAGTGTTTGATTTCTTTATAAAATAGTATTTATTTTAAATAAAGCCACCACACTCATTTTTGTGAAAATTTTTATACAGGTACTTGTTTTTATTTATTTTAGGGAAACACACAAGATTGTAATGATTAAATTATAGGGTAGCTGTATATTTAAGTTTAAATTACCAAATTATATGTACCCCTTTACTTTACATTAGCAAATTGTAAGAGTTCCAGTTCCTAACCATTTCATATTGTGGTCTGCTTTTATTTTCCTCTAGAATGAGTAAGAGTGTGGAGAGCGATGTTGATACTGGAGACAGTGCAGGTGGAGGGTGGGACGGGGGGAGGGTAGGAGGAGGAACTCAAAGAGACGAAGGGGGAAGCAAAACATTGAAGGGATCTAAGGTGGACAGAAATCTGTTGATTATAATGTGCATGGTTGTGGTTTGACTGAACCAGTATACAGTGTATTTATGATAAGAAAATTCATTTGCTGTGATATAATGATACACACTGAATGTGAAAATTAATCAATTAAAAACAAATGAAAGTGTGTAGATTAAGAGTATAGTCACAGTACATTTTAGTTTTTATTTACATTTCCTTTGATATCTAATGTTAAACATTATTTCCATGCTCAATTGATGTTTAAATAACCTTCTTTTTTTATTTTGTCATAAAAAATTGAGAATTTATTTAATATTTTAAGTCCTTTCTCAGATATGTCATTTGCAAGTATTTACTTTCAATTTGAAGCTTCTATCTTCTTTTTCTCAGTATAACTTCTAAAGTGTAGTTCTTATTTATTTATTTATTTATTTTATTTTTTGAAAGGATTTTGTTATAGGGCACATGCACTTGCCAGAAAGATAGTGAGAGACAGAGAGACAAAAAGCGGGAAATCACTCCCTGGAAGAATGGCCAGGCCACAACCGCTTCTCCTCCATTCTTTTCTTGGGAACTTGGGCACACATACACACACACACACACATGCCTGGCATGAATTTAAGTCACCAGGTCCGGAACTTGAACCACAGTTGACTACTTAGAAGTACAGCGACATAACCATTATTCCATCTACTCGCCCCATGAGTATTTTTAAAATTTTTATAGAAACCTAATATATCTTTCCTTTGTTCATTGCATTTTTGTTGTCATATCAAAGACATCTTTGCGGGACCAGCAGTTAGCATAATGGCTATATCACTGGACTCCCACATAGTCGACTGTGGTTCGAGTCCCAGACCCAGTGGCTTAAACTCATGCCAGGCACGTGTGCGTGGGTACCCAAGATCTCGAGAGAAGAATGGAGGAGAAGGGATTGTGGCGTGGCCATCCTCCCTGGGGGGTGATTTCTCGCTTTCTGTCTCTCTGTCTCTGTATGTCTGGTGAGCGCACACGCCCTATAGAAAAATCCTCTCCAAAAAAAAGACATCTTTGCATACTCTAAAGTCACAAATATTTTTTGCTAGCCTTTTTTCTATTATACGTTGAATATCACTTAATCAAACTGCTCAGGACTAGAAAAAACTCTTATTTAAAATAGTTTCAAATTTTGGATCAACTTCGTATACATAATGAGCTACCTTTGTGCTAAAACCCAATTCTCAAAAAGAAACTTGTTTGCCTTATGCATGCCCTATACACAAAGCCTGAACACAAGTTTGTACAAAATTTTGGTATGGCAGAATTTTGACTGCAACCCATCTCGTAGGGTGAGATGTGAAATTTTTCCCTTGTAGCATATCATGTGAGAGTTCCAAATATTTCAGGTTTTGAAGCATTTGGGAATTCAGATTTATGGATTACAGATACTCAGCTTGTAGTTTCATATTTTCAGGTTTTACATTTTATTCTGTGATGAATTTTTATTTAATATGTATATATTTTTAAGGTATGAATTCAGTTTAAATTTTCCACTTACCGATAACAAACTGATTTAGTAAATTGTAGAAATGGTTCCTTGCTACACTGTTTTCACCTCACACCATTGTTTAGAGCCATCCATGTTGGTCTAATTCTTAACTTTCTATTCTGTTTTATTGATCTATATGTCTATCTTTATGAAAATATCAAACTATTAAATTTACTCTCAATTTATAAGAATACTTGAAGTAGAATTGGTTAGAAAATTTGCTACATTATTTTCTTGTATAAATTTTAGAATTTACATTTTTGGCTAGTAGGTGGCATGGAGGTTATGGTGCTGAATCACAAATAGCTGACAGTGCTTGTGAATTGTGGGCCAGCAGCTTCAAAACACACTGGGTGTGTGTGCATTCAGGGCCAAAATCCACAAGTAGGGTGGAGGAAAGTGAGTGTAGTGTGGCCATCTTTACTGAACGGTGATTTCTCAATTTCTCTGTCTGTATCTCTGTGCTTCTCTGACAAGCACACACATTATATAACGAAAAAATTAATCAATTTTGCCTAAATTTTAGTAAAGAATACTTGTAATCTATATCTAAGGCATTGAGTAGAGCGTGGGTAAAATACTTACAAACCTTACTTTGAAAATTATTATCTTTCTTTTTTTTTTTTTCATTTCTTTGGAAAGTTTTTTTGCTATAGGGCACGTGCGCTCGCCAGAAAGACAGAGAAAGACAGGGAGACAGAAAGCAAGATATCACCCTCCCAGTTGGGATAGGCACACTGCAAACCTTTCTCCTCCATTCTCCTTTCTGGATCTTGGGCACTCATGCACATGCTCCCAGTGTGAGTTTAAGCTTCCAGGTCCGGGACTTGAACTGCAGTTGACTACATGGGAGTCCAGCAACATAACCATCACGCTAACTGCTGGTCTCAATAATTATGATCTCTTTAGGTTATTTATCAACTCTGTGCAATCAGGAACTTAACATGTGGCAAGTTATAAATTGACAATATCAATTAAACTAATGAAAGTTAAGCTGATATAAAGTGTAAATAAAAATTTTTGTTTATAAGGAAAAATCAAGAAGAAATAAAGCAAGATATTTATAAATAAAGAAAATTTATTTCAAATCTCCCAGTGTATAACAGTTCAAAGAAATATTATTAAGCATTGGCAAACATTCATAATTATAGTGATGAATATCTTAGTATATACAACATTAGTCCTGTTCATAAACTATAAACATCATTTTTTAAAGTGTTAAAAATGTAACATAATTCTGCTTACAAAATTGTAAAGCCCAGAATAGGAATACACTGTTAAAGATTATTCAACATCACCTGTTAGAGCACAGAAGGAATGCTTTATTTAGGATTGTTACAGTAGGTATGGCACCTTGCCAATGTGATTTTTGCAGTAAGGGAAAGATTCTGAATACAACTTGGAAATGTGAAAATTCATAGCCAAGAAAAGGGTGAGGTCAATAGACAAAAGCACATATAGAAATGGCATTAGAAGTAAAGGGGGAGAGAAACAGCAGATGGCATAGTTGCTATGTCACTGGAATCTCACATGGTCGACTACAGTTCACCTCTTGGACCCAGTGGCTTTAAACAGGCTGGGTGTATGTGTGGGTCAAAATCCTGTGAGGACAATGTAGGAGAAGAGAATATAGGGTGGTTATCCCTATCAGGGGGTGGTTTCTCACTTTCTGTCTCTCTGTCTCTCTAGTGAGTCACATGTCCTATAGCACAAGTCCGTCTAAAAAAATAGTGAGGGGAAATCTAGTTAAACTAATTGAATTGAATTTTATAAAGAAATATACAAACAGGACTACTGGAAGGTTAAGAAGTACCAGTAAATATTAATCTAATGACAAATGTTTGTCAATAAAAAAAATAAGCAAAAAGGGGAAAAAAGTATTCATAATAAAGTACTCCCATTTTGGAAATGTTGAAAATATATAAATACTAAGTTTAAGAGTTAACATAAAGTAAACTGAATCATGATATAGAATATCACAGCATTGTGACATACAAGTCAACCAAAAAACAACTTAAGTATTGATAAGTTAAAAATTTATTATTCTAACATAATTTATAAATAAGTCTATATTTTAAGTCTTAAATTCAGGTTGAAATTTAAGAAAATAATAAAAGACATGATTTCAAGAAGCAACAACAAAGGAATTCATAAAAAATTTAACTCAATAAACAATATTTATAAACAAGCATTTCTGAAATACAAGAAACCATACTTTTAGGTAGTCAACTTAAGAAAAAAACAGAAAATGTTCAATGGTAAATGGTAAAAAGGAGGAAAGTAAGGGAAAGAACAAAGAAGCAAAATATTTAAGGGACCCTGTGGCACATATACTCTATGGAATACTACTCAGCCATAAAAACCAACAGAACCCTGGCTTTTGACAAAAAGTGGAAGAATATGGAAGATGTACTGCTGAGTGAGGCAAGTCAGGCTATGAAGGAGAGACATTGTATGTCCCCACTTAACTTATAACATATGTCTGCATTCTATGACTGAAACTGATTGACTAATGGTTGAACAATCACAAGAGATGGGTGTGAATGTCAGATGAGGTGTATGTGGAGGAGTGGGTCCTAACGAAGGACATTTGGAGAAGGGATACAGAGGTTGAGCATTGACGGGATGGGGAGGTGTGGTGTTATCTGCTGAAGATCTTTTGATCAACGGGTCTGGGGAGAAATGTACACATATCGAAATGGTCTCATCGTAAGCCAAACAATATGATTGAAAGTATATAAAAAATAAAATAAATTAAAAAAGGAAAAAAAAGAGAAAAAAATATTTAAGTGATCGAACATGAAAAAACACTAGTAATTATAATGTATATGGTAACATCTTAGACTAGAATGATATGAAGTGTATTCAGGGTGGGAGAATTTATTTGGTATGCTTCAAATACACACAGTGATTGAATGTAAAAAAGAAAGAAAGAGTAAGAAAGAAGAAAGAAAGAAGGAAAGAGAGAAGAAAGAAAGATGAAGAAAAAGAAATAAGAAAAAAGAAAGGAATAAAAAAAGAATGAAGAAAGAAAAAGAAAGAAAGGAAGAAAGAAGGAAGGAAGAAAGAGAAGAAAGAAAGAAGGAACGAGAGAAGAAAGAAAGAAGGAACGAGAGAAGAAAGAAAGAAGGAACGAGAGAAGAAAGAAAGAAGGAACGAGAGAAGAAAGAAAGAAGGAACGAGAGAAGAAAGAAAGAAAAAAGAGAGAAAGAAAGAGAAGAAAGAAAGAAAAAAGAGAGAAAGAAAAGAAGGAAGAAACAAAGAAAAAAGAGAGAAAAGAAAGAAAGAAATAGAATGAACTAAGAAATAGAGAGGAAGGAAGGAAGGAAGGAAGAGAAAAGAAAGAATGAATGAAAGCAGAAAGAAATCAAGAGAAAGTAAAGAAAAAGGAAAGAAGGAAGAATGAAGAAGGAAAAAATAAAGAGAAAGAAAGAGGAATGAAACAAGAAAGGAAAGAATGAGGGAATAGGGGGGAAAGAACAAAAAAGAAAGCCTAACCAATTGACAATATTATCATCCAGTTAATATAACCTTACTCTACTCAAAAAGCTCTGTATACCTCTCTTAGTGGCATGTTCAGTTTGTTTTTTCATAAAAGAGTCATTTCAAGACATTCCAGAGTTCTGAGAGCTTTGTTTGCATAAACTCTGTAAGTCACAGCTGGAAAATCTTTCAATGGCAATCTGAATCTCCTATCTCTTGGCTCTACTTGAGTTGTCTTTGAATTACATGAATTGACCATTCTCTCTAATGTTTTCCTCTGTGCCTAGGTGGTTTTGGAGTAACTACCAATATGTACTGGCATTTCTCTTTGCCATTGAAGAGATCAACAAGAACCCCAATCTGCTACCCAACATTTCCCTGGGTTCTGACATCTACAATGCCCTTCCCAGTGAGCAACAGACTTTAGAGAATGCTCTACTGTGGCTGTGTGGAGGGAATCAGTATCGCCCTAACTACAATTGCCAGACACAGAAGAAATCTGTTGCCATTGTTGCAGGAACCACATTGGCATTTTCAGCTCAGATTGAAACCCTACTGGAGCTCTACAAAATCCCACAAGTAAGTGGGTTGTAAATTAGGGAGAGAAATATTTAAACTTGTCTAAATTTTCTCATTTTGATTAGAAGAAAATATGAAAGCTGGGTTTACATATCCTGTGAGAGTTATGAATATATTCCAGGGAGTAACCTGGAGTAGGAAAGAGAAGGAGTGGTGGATGCTCTGAGTTTCAATTACTTATGATATTGTGTGATCAACAAAATGTTGGGACAAAAGGAGTTGTAGACAACTGTAGACAGCAAAGATAATGTAGTAAGAGAGGGGAAAAGGGCAGAGGGTCATACATGGGGTATGTATATACATACATATATATACACACACACACATATATATATATACACACACA
>NW_006203453.1:42373-67028 GCF_000334495.1 Tupaia belangeri chinensis | reverse complement strand
AATATTATTGATGATAACATGCATGATTAAGCCACTATGCAGTTTATTCTAGATGGGAAACCACATTTAGTATGTTGTGATGATGCTCAGGGAATGAATGTAAATTAATTAAAAAAAAGTTTCAGGAGAAAAAGAACACACTAAAACTGTTCATATTGATATTATTTAAAAATATGCGTACTTGATGACTGCAGTAAGCTATATAACCCCAGCTAGGTACTACTTTATAGTATGTTCATTCTACTCACTGAGGTTTATGCCTAAAGTCAGACTTGGGTTCATGTATATGAATATATCAGCTGCGCTTGATATGACAAATATTTAGGCTAATTAAGTTCACTAGCAAATCAATTAAATGGGGGGGAGGCATAGAAAGCAACCATGGATACCAGAGACAATGTGGGAGGAGAGTAGGACATGGCAGTGGGTGAGGGATAGGGAATCAAGGATGGCAAGAAAAAAAAAAAGAGCAAAATATACAAGATGTAAGAAATGGAAAATTATTTGTTGATATTATGTTGATGTGTTTGGTCGAACCAATATACAGTGTATTTTGGATGGAAAATTCATTTTGTATGTTGTAATGATGTATAGTGAATGAATGTAAAAAAATTAATTTAAAGAAAAGAAAAAAAATCTATATTTCTGTCCATGGCCAATACATCCATTTCCCTACTGCTGAAATTTTTGACTGATGGCAACTGGCAGTTGTGTGCCTCCTAAGAAATTTCCAAAGCATGTGGAACTGCCTTATTTTAGAATAGGACTTTCTAGGATATATCCACAGGAAAACGACTGTTAGATGTGAAGATAGAAGGACCTGTATAAATGATATTAATTAAAGACAATACTGAAGGACCACCCATCTGCAGAGGTCCTTATGGTTGATCAAGATTCAGTAACAATTATAGTTTACTCATTCTGTCGGCTTAATTGTGCCTTATGTTCATTCAGGAAGAACACTTGGGAGCCCTCCCAGTAAAAGTACATTTCTCACATACAACTTTCCATCTGAGAAAATAATTATTTTTACTTTCTATTTTTTCTCTTTTTATTAATTTATTTGTTATGTGCTGTTACTGAACATCATCACAGCATACAAAATGCAATTTCCCATCCAGAATACACTGTATAGTGATTTAATCATACATGTTATTGTTAGCAAATAATTTTCCATTCCTTATTTCTTATATATGTATATATACACACACATATATTTCCACCCCCCCATATCTCACCCTCTGCCAATTCCCACCCTCCTTCCACATTGTGTCTGGTATCTACAGTTGTTTTCCATTGCTTTTTAATTTTTCCCACATTTTATTCATTTATTTATATTTTAATTTCATTTTTTTAATATATTCAATCACATATGTCATTTACCTTGGAAAGTGAATGTTCCAACATGAATACCTTTCTCACAAGTCCAGTTGGGAATACTATATGCATTATCTTCAAAAGATAATTACTCGCTTCTTTTATCCTATAAATACCTTGCCTCTCTATTTTCGTTACAGGGGACCTGTCTAACACAAGCAGCATCCAGGAGGTATTACTGTCATGCAACATTAATTTAGAAACATTGTGTTATGGAACAATTATTTTTTTAATGAGAAAAGAGTAAGCAATTTTATTTTTCAAGATGATTAGGTTATAATGTGCTAATAAATTAAGACCGTGTCAAGATATCAAAACAGTAAGGATTTACTTCTAACTCAGAACTGACATCCAACATTGGTTGCTGAGGGAGAGAGCCAATGCTTCCCAACTCACATGAGATGATGGTGAGGGAATCACCACACTGGTGATTCATCTTCTCCATGAGATGTATGCTTTCTTCACATTCAATTGCAGGTGATGGAGAGCACATGGGACTCATTATCTTCTATTCTTTGGTCTGAGAGTGATACCGGTGATCAAAAATAGTCACATGTTCTTTTCTGAAACCAGTGGGCTGTGAAAAATAGTTGTTACTGTTCCCAAAATGAGAGAATTGGGTATTATCTACTGTCATTTTTCTCTTGACCCAATATTCCATTTTCTGGTTTTCTCAGGGAAAAGATTCTCTATTATCTCCCCAAGGGATACAACACCAAATCCCATTCACTTGAAATCAGGATTTTTTTTTTTTTCTTATTCAGGTCACATATGGTCCTTTTGATCCCATCCTAAGTGATAAAAACCAGTTTACATCACTGTATCAGATGGCTACCAGGGACAGCTCTCTGGTCTATGGAATCATCAAATTATTGCTGCATTTTGGCTGGACTTGGGTGGCACTCTTTGTAACTGATCATATAAAAGGTGAACAGTTCTTACAGGAACTTAAAGCAAAAATGGTAAAGAAAGATATTTGTGTGGCCTTTACAGAAAGGCTCCTTCCCATTATTAACCTGTATGGATCGACTTCCTTCACATTTGTGAATCAGATCAGAGGTTCATATATAAGTGTGCATATTCTGTATGTTGACCTAGGAAATTTCTTAATCCTGGGCAGAGTAGAAGAATTATATGTAACCTCAGGGAAGGTGTGGATCATTGGAAATCTTCTGTTAGCAGAGTTGGATGTTGGTGCCTATGAGCTTGATGCAATGTTATACTCTTTAAGCGGAAGCTTTTTATTTTTAACCCAGGAAATGATAATCCCTGGATTTGAACAATTTCTCAAGTCACTTAACCCTTACCAATACACAGAAGACTTTTACTTTCATAAATTCTGGATTAGTATTTCTAATTGTCCAGTAGAGTGGAAAGAATGTGAAGAATCTAGAAATTGCCCTCCAAATGTCTCCTTAGAGTTTATAGAAACACGTTTTAGCATTACATCCACATATGAATCTAGCTATTTTATCTACAATGCCGTGTATGCAGTGGCCCAAGTCCTCCATAAAATGCTTGTGGAGAAAATAGAAACGGGATCTCCAGGAGCTACAGATCAGCCTCTGCTTCTACCCTGGCAGGTAAACCTCCTCAAGAAGCAAGTCATGCATTGAGTACTTAATGATATCTGGAATCATTTGACATATTATAACATGACCATGTTTTTTCTCAAGAGTAACAGGGTCAGACGAAAATGTTAAAAAAGATGGTTTATTAACACTGGTTATATGTGTAGCTGTAATTCTTAGATTTATTTGGAGAATTCTGCCATTGAGAGTTTTGATTTTGAACTGTTTAATTAGAAAATGTATTAGAGGGCCAGCAGGTGATGCTGAGGTTAAGGGGTTGGATCCTTCATGGCCAACTGCTCAATTTAGTCCCTGTCCCCATGCCTTGAAAACCACACAAGATTTAGGTGTGTTCATGCCTGAAATCCTGAGAGGAGAACAGAGGAGAAGGAATTGCAGCATGACCATCTCCTCTATGGGATAATCTCTCTCTCTCTCTCTTTCTCTCTCTCAATCATTCACATCCTATAGAAAAAAAATTTTTTTAGAAACATAGACCCTAACGTAGCATAAAACACTGTGAAATGTCCAAAAATGACTTGTAACATAAAAATCAGACCAGGAATAAGTGAAATCAATTATCTTCCTTGGAATACATCTAACGATAGAAATTATTAACATAATGATCTATAGTTATAGTGGTATATACAATTTGGCCCAAGTTCTTTATTTAATGCATTCGATGAAAACAGACATGGGAGTCATTTTTAGATGTAAATATTTTTATAAAACATTCAGCAATCAGAGGAGCAGGTGGATGCTGTGTTTCCCTTTGAAAACATGAGACCATTGGAACCAGCAGTTAGCATAATGGCTATGTCGCTGAACTCCCATGTAGCCAACCGCAGTTCAAGTCCTGGACCCACTGGCTTAAACTCATGCCAGGCGTGTGTGCATGTGTGCCCAAGATCCTGACAGGAGAATGGAGGAGAAGGGGTTTCGGCGTTCCCATCCCCCCCGGGGGGTGATTTCTCGCTTTCTATCTCTCTGTCTCTCTCTGTCTTTCTGGAGAGCGCACGCACCCTATAGCAAAAAATAAAAATATCCTTCTGAATTTTAAATAAGGTGTATCTCTATTTATACCCATATAGAGCACACTTTAGGAACTTGAAATGCACGCCAAGCATATGAGCGTGCATGGCCAAGATCTCAGAAGGAGAATAGAGGAAAAGGCATTATAGCAAGTCCACCCCTCCTGGGAAGCGGGTGTTTTCTCACTTTCTCTTTCACTGCTCTGTCCCTCTCTCTAGTGAGGGCATGTGCCCTAAGGCAAGCCTAAAAAAGAAAAAAAAATTAGAATTGGCAATTTTATTATTCTGTCATAGGTAATGAGAAAAGAAATACCCACTCTTAACAAAAGAAAACATAAAAAAAACTTACAGTGTGCCTGTCTTTGCTTTATTGAGATATTATTGCTCTACAAAATGTTTCACTTATATACATACAGTTTGATGAGACTGAGCATGCGTACACCTATGCTGCCATCACCACTGTCAAGGTACTAAGCATATTCATTGTTGTATGCTTCTTTTTCTTTTTTAGCAAGTTTAAAAAATTTACTCTAAGGGGGACCAGCAGTTAGCGTAATGGCTATGTTGCTGGACTCCCATGTAGTCGACCGCAGTTTGAGGCCCAGACCCGGTGGCTTAAACTCACGCTGGGCGCGTGTGCATGCGTACCCTAGATCCCAAGAGGAGAATGGAGGAGAAGGAATTGCGGCGTGGCCATCCCCCCGGGGGTTGATTTCTCTCTTTCAGTCTCTCTGTCTCTCTCTGTCTATCTGGCGAGCGCATGCGCCCTATAGCAAAAACACCTCTCCAAAAAAAGAAAAAAAAATTACTGTAAGGAACATGCACTTGAGAGAGCGAGAGAGAGAGAGAGAGAAAGCAATCACAAGAGGAGATAGTCCTGCCACAATCCCTTCTTCATTCTTCTCTCTGGATTTTGGCCAGGATTATACCAGAAATCATACTAACCCACTCTCTGGGCAATATCTTAGAATTCTTTTAATTGGATTCAATGCTTGAGTCATCTTACATGGAAAGGCATATTTCTCCTCCCTTGACCTCATGAGAAGGTGACCACCCAAACAAAACTAAGCATCTACAAAAGAAATCCTGAGTAGGAAGGTGGAAAAAGAAACATTCCTAAGGAATTTTCATCTCTAATTTGAATGTATTCCTCATTTCAATTTGTTGCCCATCCAGCTTCACCCATTTCTGAAGAAAATACAATTTGCAAACAGTGCTGGTGACCATGTATCCTTAGATGAAAAAAGAAAGCAGATCGCACACTATGATATCAAGAACATTGTGAAATCTGGTTTCAGTTGGACCATGGTTAAAGTAGGAGAGTTCTCTAGTAGTCCACATACTGAAGGCTTGGTCATCGATGAAATGATGATAAAATGGCCTGCTGCATTCAAAGAGGTAGGACACCATTTTACTATTGGATGTACACAGTTATGTGACCTGAGAACTGAAAATGTCATTATGTGACTTCTTTAACTCAGCACCAAGTTAACCTTTTATGCCTTGACTTTATACTGTGTGATCTTACTTTTACATATTCTCAGTTAATACTTCATGAAAACAAATTTTGCATTTTAGTATATTCACTCAAGCAGCATTCAAGTAACTAAAATGAACAAATTTAATGTGTACAAAACTCCAAATATATTCATGCATATATGCTGATACTTTCAATCATACATATATTGTTAGGGTCCTTACTATGCTTTGAAGCTTTGTAAACACAAGTGGATTATTAATTTATATACTATTGAATGCTTTGTAGATATTGTCAACCTGTAAACAGAGAGTCTGTTAAATAAAATTGATATTTATTCAGTAGTGGGTATTGCAGTGGGGAATGCACCTGCCAGAGTAAAATAAAGTCACATATGGGGAGATAAGGGAAAACCAGGGTTTCAAAAAGAAGTATGAGGAAGTATTATATAAGTTGTTTACACAGAATTATCCTTGGCTATCAGAACCAATAATAAGGTTGGCATCAAGTCTAAGGCTAGACAGGCTGATGTCCCTCAGAAAAATAGTTTATGTGGAATATAAGTGGCCATCATCCAAGGTTATAGTTCTGACACTGCTCTTGTGATAGTTCTTGTCATCAGGTATATATGCACAACTACCTCCTTTATGGTGTCAACCAGCTCCATTTAGTCAGATCTTACTATAATTGACAATAATAACTCCTTTTTTTTTCTTTTGGAGAAGTTTTACTATAGGTTGGATGTGCATGACAGAAAGACAAAAAGAGACAGAAAGCAAGGAATCACCTCCCAGGGGGATGGCCATGCTGCAACCCCTTCTCCTCCATTCTCTTTTCAGGATCTTGGGCACGCATGCACACACTTTAAGCAACCAGTTCTGGGACTCGAATCTTGGGCGACTACATGGGAGTCCAGCAGCATAGTCATTACGCCAACTGCTGGTCCCACTAACAACTCCTTTTGAATCAGATGACTTTTATCATTTCCATTTTGATCAAGACCTTTTTCCAAAGTGTTCCTGATTCACAATCTTGTTGATTAGGTTTTGAGTGTCCCTTTGTCTTGAAATCAATTTGTCCTGGTTTGGTCTCACATTGGAGGGAAGTGATTAGGTAACTAGGAGTCAGCATCAAAGAACGTTTAGTCACATTTGAGCAGCAAGAGAGGTGTGAATGGAGTGGCTCTCAGGTTGTTTGATTGAGGATCCTTGTTCTGTCATCTTGGGAAAAGCAGTCTACAGTATGAAGATATCGTGTTTACATTCTGGGTTGCAGTTTCATCATCTCTGGTTGTGGCATTGGGCAGCTTGGTAAATTCTCGATGCAGCCCACATCTCAGGCATGTGCTCCTTCCTTGAAGTTTACATCAAGTTGCCCAGTTTCAGCTAATAAGGCTTTAAAATAGAACACTTTTCATGCTTAGTAATTCCATAGGTAAAAAGTGGGAGAAATTTGGATTAGAAGATCCAATAAGAATTTAGGATCTAGTCTAGTGTGCAGCTAGATAATAATAAAATATCAATAACAACGAATGGACCGAAATCTAATAACAAGTGTTACCTATTTTTCTTCATTTTTTTTGGTTTATAGGTATACAGATTTCTATCAAAGATTGAGTTTTCCATAGGATAAGTACAGTTTTATAAAATTTGGCTTCATCATTTACATAGTGCTGAAAGAATAGTGACTTGCTACATAGTAATTTTTTATTGTACTTTAAAATGTATTCTCAGTTAATATGTCAATCAAGATAAACATTGATTTTATCTATAGAACACATTAATAATTTAAATATGTCACTCCAGTCCAAATTAGTGACTCCAATTATACCCTGTTATAAAGAGAGCACATTCTCATTGAACTTATGAAAACAAGTATACTGTTATAAAAGTAAGTATTTTCACAGATCCTTTTTAAATTTTGGAAGATTTAATAGGGAGAAAAAAGTAAATACTTTGTTACTTGTTAATAAAAGTATATTTTTGTTTTGTACTTAAAGAATAATATAGCTGTCAATAATTTATATAGAAAAGCATTGATATGTAATTATATATTTGTATGTGTGTATGTGTATATGTATGTGTACCTAATTTTGATTGTGGTATTCATTGGTGCTCACAAGATAGAGACATAAAGTGAAAGAGTGGAAGTGGAACAAAGTACTTCCTTGCTATGACACATAGTAACACTGCAATCTGTTCTTCAGTTGTTCATTTTATCAGGATTTGGGACATGCACATACACATTCCCAACGTATTTTTGAAGTTGCTTGGGTCAGAATTCAAACTCTGTTGTTGGCCATGTAGTAGTGTCCAGTTCCCTTAAGCTCTAGGCTATGAAACTTATCCTATTAATTTAATCTTTAAAAAGTAACATCATAAAATTCAAAGTAGGCTAAGGGGAACCAGCAGTTAGTGTAATGGCTATGTTGCTAGAATCCCACGTAGTCGACCGCGGTTCACGTCCCCAGCCCGGGGGCTTAAAACTCATGCCAGCCGCATTTGCATGCGTGCCCATGATCCTTAGAGGAGAATGGAGGAGAAGGGATTGCGGCGTGGCCCCCTGGGATGTCTGTCTGGCGAGTGCACGCGCCCTATAGCGAAAACCTCTCCAAAAAAAATAAAAATAAAAATTCAAAGTAGGCTAAGAAGTGAAAGTGGAGCAATAGCTTGAAAATGCCTGATAATTGTAGAGTTGAAATATTTTAAACAACTCCACCTGTGTAATCCTAATAGCAAAAGTCATATAATAGAAGTTGAGAGAGATTAAAAGAATTTGCAACCAGTCCTGTCCAGAAATTGAATAATAAGAGTTGAATTTAAAAGGTGAAAAAAAAGCAATTCTAGAAACTGTACCTTTGAAAGTATAATTAGCTGTAGTTCCTTAGCATTTTGAGGATAACATTAATTTCTTATTCTTTTACACATGACAGAAGACTTCTTATTTATTCATTTTTCACCTTCAATCACTGTGTATCACACAAGCACACTAAATGAACCTTCTCATCACAAACACACTGCACACTGGTTCAGCCAAAGGCATTACTAGACACATTGTCATTAAAAGACAGTTTTTAATTTTTCTGTTCCTAAAATTATTTGCTTATTTCTTTTTTCCATTGATTCAGTCTCTTACATTCCCCAATGTACCATTCTCCTCCCACACTGTCTATAACATTTGCTCTCCATGCTTTTATACGTTCCGGTCATTTCTGTCATGCCGTACAGACATTCGGTATATACTGAGTGGGGACATACAATGCTTCTCTTTCATAGTATGGCTTGTTTGTCTAGCAGTAAATATTCCATATTTGTTCACATTTGTTCATTTTATCAGATGCTGGGGTCTCAGTGTTTTTTTATGACTGAGTAGTACTTTGTCATGTATATGTGCCACACTTTTATAATCCATTCATGTATTTAAGGATATTTGGAATGGATCCATGTCTTAGCAACTGTGAATAATGCCACAATAAACATGGATGTGCAAGTGTCTCAATGACCAAGTATAATCCTATCCTTTGGTAAATACCCAGGAGTGGAATTGTTGGATCATTTAGTAGTTTTATTTGCAGGCCTTTGAGGAACCTCCATTTGTTCTCCACAATGGCTGGACTGATTTAACTTCTGCCAACAGTGTAGGAGATTTTCCTTTTCTCCACACCTCACCAACACTCAGCTTTTTTTATATTTTCACTCTCAGCCATTCTGAATGGAGTTAGGTTGTGTCTCATTGTGGTTTTGATTTACATCTCCTTTATGATAAGCAATGATGAACATTGTTTCATTTGTTTTCTAGTTCTTCATGTGTCTTCCTTAGAGAGTTGTCTTTCAGTTCATCTGCCCATCTTTTAATTGGGTTGATAATATTTTGTGGGGCGTGGGATAAGCTGTTTGAGTTCTCTGTATATTCTTATGATCAGTCCCTTATCTGAGACATAGATTGCAAATACAGTCTCACACTCTGTTATAAAAACATTTAATTATTTATTTTGCAGTGCAAAAGCTTTTTAACATGATATAATCCTACTTATCTATTTTGGGAATTATTGTCTGAGCTTTGGGGGTATCATTTTAAAACTCTTTGCCTACTATGATGTCTCCTAGAGTTTCTCCTGTGTTTTCCACCATTAATTTTATAGGTATTAAGTTTAAGATCATTGATCCATCATGAGTTGATTTTTGTTGATGGCAAGAGACAGGGGCCCAGTGTTATTTTTAGGCAGGTGGATACCCAGTTTTTCCAGCACCATTTGCTAGTGATTTTTTTTCCCCCACACTGAATTGACTGGTGTCCTTTGTCAAAAATCAATGTTTAGAATTTATTTCAGGTGTTTCTACTCTGTTCATTGGTCCACATGTTTATGTGCCAATACCCTCTGTTTTTATTAGCACGGATTTGTAATATATTTTGTGACAGGGAGTGAGATGCCTCCTACATCGCTTTTCTTGCACAGATTGCTTTGGAAACACAGGGTTGATTATGACTCAAGGCAAATTCTGTGATTGTATTTTCTAAATCTTTGAAGAATGTCTCTGGTAATTTGATTGGGATTGAACTAAATATTTAGATTAATTTCAGTAGAATTGACTTTTTGATTATATTAATTCTCCCAGTGCAGGAATGTGGAATGTTTTTCCACTTTTTTGTGTCAATTTCAATTTTTTTAGATGTTAATAGTTTTCTTTGTAAAGATTTTTGACTTCTCTAGTTAGGTTTATTCTTAGGTATCTTATACTGTTTATGATTATTGTAAATAGAATTACTTTCTTCAATTCTGCCTCAATTGTTGCTGTATAAAAATGCTTTAGATTTTTGTATGCTGGTTTTTGTATCTGACACTTTTCTGTATTCATTTATCATTTTAAGAAGTTTTTTTGTGGATTCTTTTGGACTTTCTACGTATATAATTATGCTATCTTCAAATAGAGATCATTTTACTTCTTTCCCTTTCCTTATTTAAATGCCTTTAATATTATTCTCTTTTTCAATTGCACTGGCTAGGACATTCAGTATTATAAAGCAGCAAAGAAAGTGAGAAACCTTATCTTGTTCTATTTTTTATTGGAAAAGGTTTTAACTTTTCCTCATTCTGTATAATGATAGAGCTGGGTTTTTCATATATGGCTTTTGTTGTGTTGAGAAATGTCACTTTTATCGCAATTTTGTTGAGAGTCTTAATCATGAAGAAATGTATTTTATCAAATGCCTTCTCTGCATCAATTTATATGATCATATGCTTTTTATCTTTTCTTTCTGAAAATATGATGTATTACATTTATGTTTTTGCATTTGTTGAACCAGCACTGTGTCCATGGAATAAAGCCTACCTGGTCATCTTTTTTATGTATCATTGGATACAACTTGCTAGTATCATGCTCTGAATATTTGCATCTATATTAATCAGAGATATTGATCTGTAGTTTCTCTTTTTAGCTATATCCTTGAATGTTTTGGGGATGAGGCTGATGGAGGCTTAATAAAATGAATTTGAGAGGATTCTTTCCCTTTGAACTTTAGAAATAGTTTGGATAGAATGCAAGTGAGCTCTTATTTTAAAATTTTTGTAGAGTTCAGTAATGAAGCCATCAGAACTTGGTCATTTCTTTGTCGGGATGAAATTTATTACTGAGTCAATCTCATTTCTTGTTATTGGTTTATTCTGGTACTCTATGTCTTCCTGATTCAATCATTGTTGTTACTAAGTGTCCAGGTATTTGTCCATCTCATCTAGGTCTTCTAGTTTGTTGGTGAATAGGCCTTCAGAATTCTCTAATGTTGTTTTATATATCTGTTATGTCTACTCTAATATTTCCTGTTTCATTGTCAGTTTAATTTATCTGGTACCTCTCTCTGTTCTTCTTAATTAGACTAGCTAACATTGTGTCAATTTTGTTTATCTTCTCAAAGTATCAGGCTTTGGTTTCATTTATTTCTATATAGCTTGTTTATTCTCTATTTCACTTATTTCTTTTTGGATCTTTATTAATTTTCTCCTTGCAGTTTTTGAAATTTTTTTGTTGTTTTTCCAGTTCCTGGAGGTGTGTTTCAGTCCACACGTCACCTTTCCTTCATTATCTTATGCACACTAATTGCAATGGACTTCCCTCTTATGACAGCTGTTGCTGAATCCCATAAGGTCATGGAAACTAATGTAGTCATTATCATTGGTTTTAACAAATCTGTTTATGTCAATCTTAATTTTTTCTTTGGTTGCAAAGTTATTCCTAGTACATAGTTTAGTTTCCATATGTTCGTGGATTTTTTTTTTTTTTGAGAGGTTTTTGCTATAGGGCGTGTGCGCTCGCCAGACAGACAGAGAGAGACAGAAAGACAGAAAGCAAGAAATCACCCCCCAGGGGGGATGGCCACGCCGCAATCCCTTCTCCTCCATTCTCCTCTTGGGATTCTGGGCACGTACGCACACGTGCCCGGTGTGAGTTTAAGCCACTGGGTCTGGGACTCAAACTGCGGTCGACTACATGGGAGTCCAGTGACATAGCCATTACGCTAACTGCTGGTCCCTGCTCGTGGATTTTTGAGGGTTCTTTCTGATATTAATGTCAAGTACAATTCCGTCATGGTTAGAGTAGATGCTGGATATAGTTTCTCTACCTTTAAATCTGTAAAGGCTTGTTTTGTACCCTATCATCTGTTATCTTTGAATATGCTTGATGATAGGGTGAGAAGAATTTATGTTTTGTGACGGTTGGATGGAAGGTTCTATAGCTGTCTGTCAGGTCCATTTCATTTATAGTATTGTTTAAATCTTGTTTCTTTTTGTTAATTTTTTGTCTTGATGACCTGTCCAAAGGAGTTAGTAGTGTACTCAGATCCCAACAATTAATGTGTTGCAGTCTATCTTTTCTTTTAGATCTAGAAGTCTTTCCTTCACATTTGTAGTACTCCTGAGTTAAGTGCATAGATATTTATAAGGGTTTTACCTTCTTGGTGAATTAGCCCATTTAGTACTATAAAATGTCTTTTTTGTCTCTTCCTGTTTTAGCCCTACAGGTTCTTTGTTCTGAAATTAGAATCACAACTCCAGCCCTACTTGTGGTTTCCGTTTGCATGAAATAACTTTCTCCAGCCCTTCACTTTTAGTCTAGGTGTATTTTTATCCATGAAGTGAGTTTCTTATAGGGAGCAAATAGATGGTTTATATATATATATATAAATATATTCAGTTATTCTGTGTCTCTTGATTTGAGAATTTATTATATTAACATTGTAAGTTATCAAAATTTGCTAGCTTTTCTCTACTATTTTGTTAGCCGTTGACTTGGTTGTTTTTTATTCCATTATTTCTGTCTGTCTCTCTTAAATTTGTCTGTTATAGCACTCACTTCAGTATTTCTTTTTTTCTTTTCTTTTTTTTTTGAGAGGTTTTTGCTATAGGGCGCGTGCGCTCACCAGAAAGACAGAGAGTGACAGAGAGACAGAAAGCGAGAAATCACTCCCCAGGGGGAATGGCCACTTCACAATCCCTTCTCCTCCATTCTCCTCTCGGGATCTTGGGCACATATGCACATGCACCTGGCCTGACTTTAAGCCACTGGATCCAGGACTCAAACTGCAGTTGGCTACATGGGAGTCCAGCAACAGTCATTACACTACCTGCTGGTCCCTTACTTCAGTATTTCTTGAAGAGCTGATCTAATATCAATAAATACTTTTATTTTATATTATTTTTTCTTTTTCTTTCTATTTCTTTTATGCATTCAACCATGTTACTAAGCTTACAAAGTGAATATTCCAACATGTGTACATTGCTCACCAGTCCAGTTCACCATACTAGAAAGTTAACTTCAGTAGATACTAATCCATTTCTCTGTCCCACAAATGTCTTGCTTCTCTATTTTTCTCCTTAATGTCCTTTGTCAGACTCTACTCCTTCATGTGCCCTCTTCCCATACTGTAGTTGGTATTCACAGCTATTTACTTAGTTTCTATAACCTTTAGTCATTTGTTTCAGCCATAGAGTGCAGACATTCAGTATATATTAAGTGAATGCATACAATGTCTCTACTTCATCACCTGGCTTGCTTCCCTCAGTAGTAAATCTTCCATATTCATCCACTTTCTGTCAAAAGCCAGGCTTTTGTTTTTGTGTTTTTTTTTCATGGTTGAGTAATACTCCATAGAGTGTATGTGCCACAGTTTTTCAATCCATTCATCTGTTCGTTGGCATTTCGGTTGGTTCCATGTCTTCGCCATTGTAAATAATATCACAATAAATATGGATGGGCAAGCACTTCTCCAATTAATAATTCTTATTATTAATCCTTTGGGTAGATACCAAGAAGTGGGATTTCTGGATCATATGGTAGCTCTGTTTGTAGGTCTTTGAGGAATCTCCAAATTCTTCTCCAAAGTGGCTTGACCAATTAACCTTCCCACCATAAGTGTAGGAGAGTTCCCTTTTCACTACACTTCCACCAGCATTTATCATTTTCTGTTCTTTTAATTATAGTCATTCTGACTGGGGTTAGGTGGTATCTCAGTGTGGTTTTGATCTGCATCTCCCTTGCAATGCAGGATGATGAGCATTTTTTAAATGCTTTTAGGTTATTTGTGTATCTTCCTTAGAGATTGTTTTCTTTTCTTTTTTTTTTTTTCAACTCATTCTCCCATCATTTAATAGAGTTAATCATCTTTTTTCAGGACAGTTACATGAGTTCCTTATGTATTCTGGTTATCAGTCCCTTATCTGAAGAATAATTTACAAAATTATTTTCCATTCTGAGGGCTGTCAATTCACACTAATTACTGTGTCTTTTGCCATGCAGAAACTTCTTAATCTGATGTTATCCCACTTGTCTGTTTTTGGGGTTATTGACTGTGCTCTGCAGGTCTTATTTAAGAAGTCTTTGCCTGCCCCAATTTCTCCCATTGTTTCCCCAGTGTTTTTTCCAGCATCTATTTTATACTATGACATCTTAGGTTTAGATCTTTGATCCATTTGAAGTTGATTTTTGTCAAAGGTGTGAGGTAGGGGTTCAGATTCATTTTTCTGTTGGTGAATATACAGTTTTTCCAGCACCATTTGCTAAAGATGCTTCCTATCTCCACTGGATTGACTGGTCCTCTTTGTCAAAAATCAATTGGCTGTATGTCTGTGAGTTTATTTCTGGGCACGCTATTCTGTTACATTGGTCCTCCTGTCTATTTCTGTGTCAATACCTTGCTTTTTTGATTACCACAGCTTTGTAGTATATTTTTGGGCTAGGGAATAAGATGCTACCCACTCCACTCTTCTTGTGCAGGATTTCTTTGGCAATACAAGGATTTTTATGATTCCTGACAAATTTTATGATTGTCTTTTTAGATCTGCGAAGAATGTGTCTGGTACTTTGATTGACATTGCATTAAATAGGTAGATTAATTTGGGTAGAATTGACATTTTGATTATATTAACTCTTCCAATCAATGAACATGGGATGTCCTTCCAATTTTTTGTGTCCTTTTCAATTTCTTTTCTTTTAGCTCCTCATAGTTTTCCTTGTGGAGGTCTTTAACTTCTTTGGTTAGATTTATTCTAGGTATCTTATACTTTTTGTGGCTATGTTAAATGGAATTAATTTTTTCAGTTGTATCTCAGTCCACTTGCTGTTCCAATATAGAAATGCTACAGATTTCTGTATGTTGATTTTGTGTACTGAAACTTTACTGTATTCATGCAGTACTTCTAGGATTTTTTTCATGGCTACCATTGGGTCTTCTATGTATACCATCATTTCATCTGCAAATAGAGAGAGTTTCACCTCTTCTTTTCCTACTTGAATACCTTTTATTTTATTCTCTTTTCTTATTGCGATGGTGTGGACTTCCAGTACTATATTGAAAAGAAGTGGAGAAAGTGGGCATCTTTGTCTTGTACTAGTTTTTAGTGGAAAAGTTGTCAGCTTTTCTCTATTCAGGATAATGTTCGCAATGGGTGTTTCAAAGATAGCTTTTGTTATGTTGAGAAGTGACCCTTCTATGCCAATTTTGCTGACTCTTGATCATGAAGGGATGTTGTATCTTATCAAATACTTTTTCTACATTAATCGATATGATCATATGATTTTTGTCTTTCTTTCTGATAATATGGTGTATTACATTTTTGTTTTTACATATGTTGAACTGGCTTTGCATTCCTGGAATAAAGCCTACCTGGCCATCATGTATAATCTTTTTTATATGTTGTTGGATATTATTTGCTAGTATCTTGTTGTGAGTTTTTGCATCTATATTTATCAGAATATTGGTCTATAGTTGTCCTTCTTTGTCCTGTCCTGATCTGTTTTGTGGATAAGGGTAAAGGAGGCTTCTGGATCGTTGGAAATAACTTGAGCGAATGGGAGTTAACTCTTCTTTTAAAGTTTTGTAGAATTCAGAGGTGAAGCCATTAGGACCAGGGCTTTTCTTTGTTGGGAGGTTATTATTACTAAACAATGTCCTGGCTTGTTATAGGCCTCTTCAGTCTTTCTACGTCCTCCTGTCTCAATATTGGTAAATTATATGTGTCTGGGAATTTGTTCATCTCATCCAGATTTTCTTGTTTGTTAGAATATATTTGTTCAGTATCCTCTAATGATTTTTTGTATTTCCATTCTGTCTGTTTTTATATCCCCAGCTTCATTGCAAATTTTATTTATCTGGTTCCTTTCTCTTTTCTTCTTTATAAGTCTCGATAGTGGTGTATTGATTTTGTTTATCTTTTCAAAGAACCAGCTTTTACTTTCATTTATTTTCTGTAAAGTTTGTTTATTTTCTATTTCATTTCATTCTTCTCTGATCTTTATTATTTCTTTTCTCCTGGATTTTTTGCTGTTGCTTTTTCAATTCTCTGAGACACAATGCTAGGTGATCCATTTGTCTTCTTTCTATCTTCTTATATTCACTAATTGCTATGAACTTCGCACTTATGACTGCTTTTTCAGTGTCTCAAAGATTATGGAAATGTGTCCTCATTGTCATTGACTTCCATGAATCTTTTGATTTCACTCTTAATTTCTTTAGTAGTTGTGAAGTCGTTCAGGAGTAGGCTATTTAGTTTCCATGTATTTGTGTATTCCTGAAGATTTATCTGGAAATTAAAATTAACTTAGTTCCATCATGGTTGGAGAAGATACTGAATATAGTTTCTATGCCTTTGAATCTATAGAGGCTTGCTTTGTGCCTTATCATGTGGTCAATCTTTTAAAAGGCTCCAAGAGGAGGGGGGATGAGAACAAAGTATATATTGTGATTTCCAGGTGGAAAGTTATATAGATATCTGTTAAGTCCATTTGATTTATGGTATCATTTAGATCCTTTACCTCTTTACTTATTTTTTGTCAAGATGATCTGTCCAGAGAAAATAGTGGGGTGCTGAGGTCTCCAACAATTCGGGTGTTTTATCTATCTCTCCTTTTAGATCTAACAGTCTTTCTTTCACATTTTGGGTGCTCCTTTTTTACTACAATATAGTGCCCTTCTTTGTCTCTACAGTTTTTGTTTTAAAGCCTGTCTTGTCAGAAATTAGTATCACTACTCTAGCTGTTTTTTGGTTCCCATTTGCATGCAATAACTTTTTCTAGCCCTTCACTTTTAGTCTATGTGTTTCTTTATGTGTGACATGTGTTTCTTGTTGGCAACAGATAGAGGGATTCTGTTTTTCTTTATGTGTGACATGTGTTTCTTGTTGGCAACAGATAGAGGGATTCTGTTTTTCTTTATGTGTGACATGTGTTTTTTTTTGGCCATTCAGCCAGTCTGTGTCTCTTGATTGGAGGATTTAATCCATTAACATTCAATGTTAGTATCAGTATTTCCAGACTTGTCCCTACCTTTAAGTTGGCTATTGTCTTGGTTGTCTTTTATTCCCTTATTTCTGGTTGTTCATTCTTAGTTTTCTTTAAGTAAGACTCTCTTCATAGTTTCTTGAATAGCTGATCTGGTGTTCACAAATTCTTTCAGGTTTTGTTTGAGAATATTTTAATCTTTTTTTTTCCCATAAGAAAAATAATCTTGCTGGAAATAATAATCTTGGTTGAAATTGTTTCTCTCTTAAAACTTTCAGTATATCTTCCTATTTTTTCCTTGCTTGATTTGTTTCTGTTGAAAAGTCCAGAGTTAGCCTGGTGAGATGACTTTGTAAGTCACTTCTCGTTTCTCTCTTGACAATTTTTGTACCTTGTCTTTATCTATGGGTTAGTCCAGTCTGGTCACGACATTCCTTGGGGAAGATCTCTTTGTGTCGATTCTATTCAGAGTCCTTTGTATTTCTTGGGTCTGAATGTGTGAGTGCTTCTCTTAACTTGAGAAATTTTCTTACAGGATTTAATGGAATAGATTTTCTATGCCCTTATTTATTTCTTCACCCTCTGGGATACCAATCATTTGGATGTTTGGATGTTTGAGTCTAAATTTTTCATATGTTACCCCTTTTTTGTGTTATTTTCTCTATCTTTCTGGTGTTTTTTTCTAGGTCAGAGATTTTATCTTCTACGTCAGAGATTCAATCTTCAGCATGGTCTAATTAACTTTTAATACTTTCAAGAGACTTTTGATTTCCTGTATTATAGACTTCATCTTTAATAGTTCCATCTGATTCTTTCTTAGAGTGTCCATTTCTTCTTTCATATCTTGGAAGGACTTCCTAATATCCTATAGCTCATTGTCTCTTTTCTGTTCCAACTCATAGCATTTTGTCACCATGAATTCTAAATTTTTTCACTGACATTTTGGTAACATCTTCTGTTTTTTTTTTTTTTTTCAAGAGAAAGAAGAGAGCTATTGTGTTCTTTTGATGGAGACATATTTCCTGGTTTATTCATGCCTGAGGCTCTTCTACTTCTAGATATATTCACTTTTGGATAACTTTTTGGAGAATGTGTCTTTGATTGGGAGCAAGTGTGCTTCTCTTTTACTGTTGACTGATGTATGCCAAAGTCTTCCTTCTGCTGTGTTTGCAATGTGGTCTGCACAGGAGGAGATTTCTATTCAGCAGTCTGAAGAGCAGTCTTTACTTTTTCACTAGTTGTTAAGTAAAAGTGACTATCCCAGGGAGCTTCACAATACCAAGGTATTTGAAAACATTGATTCCAGACCTGTCTAGCCCCTTATGGTGTGTGAAGGATAAGCAAGAGATGACAATATAAGATGCAAATGAAAAGTATATGGAAGAGAATAAAGAAAAAGTCATATGCCATGCACTAGCTTGACACATGGTTTTGCCAGGAGTCTGGAAATGGAAGTGGGCTATGCTGGAGGACTGGGAGCAGTCCTGTGAGGTAAAGTAAAGTGGGAAATTAACAAAAGAAAGAAGAAGAGAAGGAAAAAAGGCCTACTTTGCTGACAGAGAGAAAGGGTCACTGGCGTTGGGAAGCCAGACCTGGAGCTATGGTGAGGAGCTCTCCCTCAGTGTCCCTTAGGTCAGGGTTCTGGAGATGTAAGTGGTTTCTGCTGGAGAGCTGGGAGCAGTCCTGGCTGACAGAGAGAGAGAGTCACTGAGGTTAGGGGGGCACTGCCTCAGTGTCCCTTAGACAAGGGGTGTGGTGATGAAGGTGGCTCTTTCATTTTTTTATCTGAGTTTTTTTTAATCTTTCATTTGCATATGAAGGATAATTTGGCTGAGCATTGTATTCTTGGTTGAAAATGTTTTTGTTGCTGTTGCTGCTGGTTCCCCCTACCCCCCCCCCCCCCGAGAGATTTTTGTTATAGGGCATGTGCTCGCAGGAGAGGCAGAAAGTAAAAAATTATTCCCCGGGGTGGGGAGGGTAGCCATGCCACATGCCACAATCCTTGCTTCTCTACTTTCTTCCTAGGATCTTGCACACATGCCCGGTGTAAGCTTTAGATTGCTAGATCCAGGACTCAAACCGCTGTTGATTGTGTGAGTCCAGTATGTAAACATTCCATTATCTGCTGGTCCTGAGATTATTTTTTTAATCCTTTGAATATATCTTTCCATTTTTTCTTGTTTGCATTGGTTCTGCTGAGAGTTTCAATGTTAGCCTAATGCTATAACCTTTGTAAGTAACTTGATAGTTCTCTCTTGCCATTTTTAGAATCTTGTCTTTACCTGTGATTTTGTCCAGTTTAGCTATTACATTCTGTGGAGAGGTTCTTCTTAGGTTGATTCTATTTGAGGTCCTTCGTATTTCTTGAGTTTGGATGTTTGAAGGTATCTCTAGGTTGGAAAGTTTTTTTTTCAAGTACTTCATGAAATAGATTATCAATGCCCTTGTTAGATTTTTCACCTTCTGGGATAGGACTTATTCAGATGTTTGGACGTTTGTTGGTATCTAATATTTCCTGTATGTTATTCTCATTTTTTAGTTATTTTTCATTCTTTTTTGTGATTTTTTTTCTACATCAGAAGTTTTGTCTTCTAAATTTAATATTCAGTCTTCTGCATGATCTGCTTCTGCTACTAATACTTTCCAGTGAGGTTTCAATTTCCTGTATTACAGTCTTCATCTCTAACAATTCCATTTGAGGGAACCAGCACTTAGCGTAATGGCTATGTCACTGGACTCCCATGTAGATGACCGTGGTTTGCGTCCCAGACTCGGTGGCTTAAAACTCACGCCGGGCGCGTGTGCGTGAGTGCCCAAGATCGGGAGAGGAGAGCGGAGGAGAAGGAATTGCGGCGTGACCATCCCCCCTGGGGGGTGATTTCTTGCTTTCTGTTTCTATGTCTCTCTCTGTCTGTCTGGCGAGTGCACGTGCCCTATAGTGAAAATCTCTCAAAAATCCATTTGATTATTTTATTTATGGTGTCTATTTCTTCTTTAAATTCATGGAAAGAATTTCTTATTTCCTGGAGTTCATTGTCTCTTTACTCTCAAATCTTAGTTAGTTTAGTCACTATAAATATTCTGAAGTTTTCTTGACATTCATGAGTTCTACTGTGTTGACTGTGGATGATGAACAGTCGTTCTTTTCCCTTGAGGGAGAGAGATTTTCCTGGTTTCTCACATTTCTTGTGACTCTGTGCTGATTTATGGTCATCTGATGGATTAAATCTTTATTCCTAATTTTTTGGAATTTAGTTTGCAGTGTCAGGAAGGAAAGCATTCTACTTCTATGTTGTGTTCTTTGGAGAGAATCTCATTTTCTCACCAGAGAATGCTGTATGTAATTAGCTTGAAGTGCTTTGTTCCTCCCCAAAGTCTCTGGAAGAGGTGTGCCTGGAGCTCAGCTGGATGATGTAACAGAAGAAAGACATAAAATATAAACTTTCAAATGACACCAGGTATTCCAAAAGTCACTGGCAAGGTTAGGTCAGCCAGGGTCTCCCTGTAGCTCCATTACTTGTCCCTCTGTAGATAGAACTCAGTGAAATCCACCAGCATGGGGTATAGGGAAGAATGGGACCCAGAAAACTATAAAAGACAAACACCTGAGAGTTTAATGTTACAGATGTGAGCTGCACTCTCCCTCCATCTCTGTCACTCATCCCACTGAGGCTTGCTCTCCACTATAGCTGAAACTGGGAGAAATTCAATGGTGTAGGGTACAGAGAGCCATTAATTTATTCTTCATGCTTTAGCAGCAAAGAAAATCCTCCAAGCTCTACTAGGGAACGTATTTTTTTTTTCATTAATGTACCTGGGACAGAATCCTTTTACAACTGGTGGAGAACCAGCCTTTTAGCTATGCCAAACTGTGACCAATTTTTCCTTAGTTCCACAAAAATTTCCTTCATATTGACATTCATCCTAATGTTAACAGTATGTCTTTGAAAGTTTATTCTTAGGAGACATTTTCATAGAAGACTTTCTTATGATAGTTTCCCCATACATAGTGGTGACTTCCCTAAAGGCTTATAATTGACTATTCTGTGTCCATCCTTTAAAAGATATATATATATATATATATATTACTCTCACACTATGCACAGAAAATAGGCAGGGAAATAAATGAAGAAACAAAATTATTTAAAAACACTTATAATTAATAATGAAACCAAACAATGAATTCACCAGGAAAATAAAACAAAATATAAAGTCTTTGCAGACAGAATATAAGTTCTGAAGAAGCCATAAGAGTATGTGCTAGGAAGGATAACATCTTGGACCATAAATAACCTGCCCGAAAAACAAAAACAAACAAACAAAAAAGTCCATTATGCTGCTGAGAGAGATATAAGACTTTTTCTTTATGGTGTCTGTATAACCAAACACAATCTCAGATAAAGTTAAAAGACCTGGCAAAATGAGAGAGCCCAATAATTTTCACGGAGATTCTACCAAGGCAGAAAATGTGAACTTTGGAAGTGAAGACTTCAAAGGGCTCATTAAGTAGTTTGCTTGATTCCAGGGTTTCTGATTTATATCTGAGTTGAACTCACTCACCTGCCTGACCACCAAATGCCAACCTCTATAAAACAAGGAGCAAGAATCGCTGAAAGAAAACAAACTTTATTTGGGAATGGGTACTGGAATGTGGAATATGGATGCAATAGTAAAGTACAGTTGTATCTATGGGGGTAAAAGAAAACGAGAGCTTAAAAAAATATATGTGAAGAGGGATTACATAAACTGTTATGGGAAAACTAGCCTTTGCTACCGGAATCAGTAACAAAGTTGGCATCAGTAGGGTTGGGCAGGAAGTCTGTGGCAGATGTCCTCACTGAAGCACTTTCCAAGTAAGGTTGCAGGGACCTTGTGCAAGGTTGTAGTATTGGCAGAGTCTAAATGACCATTCTTGTTATCTGGCATATGTACCTGAGAACTGCACATTTATGGCTTTTCTTGTGTCCACTCAGAGTTAAACACAAGGTGACAACTTTCTATAATACAACTCATATTTTCCTCTTCAATATTACACACATTCTGTCTTCAACCTTATTCTACTTACCATCTCAAAGCATTGACTATGATTTAATGTCATCTTTCTACAGCTGAACTATCCTAACTAATTTTATTTCCATATGTAACAGTCATGGTTTATACCTTTAATGTCTTGTTATTTCTGAAAAAACAGTGTCCCACCTCGATTGAGACCTTCAGAAGTAGATTGACCTTAATCTGTGTTTCTTAACACGCTGTTATTGTTTCACTTCTTCTGTGTGTGCGTGTGTATTAGTTACTCTTACTAATGTGCCTCCTTATCTTGTCATAGGTTATTTTATCTGAAATGTAAAAACTAACCAGCCAATTATAAGGAGATAGTAAGAACATTCTCAGACATACAAATTTTAGTCATTACCATATAAAAATCTGCTTTGAAAAGATCATTGATTTAGTCATTGCAACAGGTGATAAAAATCCTAAAGGAGGCCAATGATACATGAAATAAAAATTATAAGAAATTGGGGCCAGCAGGTGGCATGGTGATTAAGGCACTGGACACTCCAACATGTCCGACAACAGTGAGTCTCAGACCTGGCTGCTTGCTTTCTCACTTTTCTTTTCTCTGTATGTCTGTTTTTTCCTGGTCAAATTAAAATAAATGAATGAATGAATATAATTAAGGAAATAATTATTTTTAAAAAGTTACAAGGAACCTTGGTAGCATTCAGTAAACAGCTTATATAGAAGAATGTTTACCATGGTAATCCATAAATACATGTCTATAAACTATCCACATGAAATTTGTGAGGAGACACAGTGATTACTGTTTGCTGAAGGTCTAACTTACTCTCATATAAAAAGATACAGTCATTCTGTCAAAGCTGCTAATGTGATAAATTATGACCAGTGGTTCTCTTTTCCCCTCAGGCTCCTCTGTCAGTGTGTAGTCAGAGGTGTGGTCGGGGATTCAGAAAAATTCCACAGAAAGGAAAGCCTCACTGCTGTTATAGTTGTGCTTTTTGCCCTGAGACAGAGATTTCCAATCAGACAGGTAGAAAAATTATTAATGTGCTATGATAGCTCTACCCCTTAATTCTCAATAAATATTAAACCAAGAATATTGACATTGGAATCATAGTGCACCTTAGTTCTCAATTCATGCTTTCATTCATTCATTGAATATACCCATTTATAAAATTATTGTTGCCTCATTATGTGTAAGTTCTTATCTGGCTGTGCCAATCCTAAAAGAGTCAACTGTAGCATTGATTCTAATGTATACCTCTCTTTACCATTTATTCCTGGAAGATACACTCTCAATATGATGTTTCACAGTGAATTATGCTAAAGTTTAGTGAAAATTTAAGTTGTATAATTATTAAAGTTAACTGAGCATGAGCTTAGATGGTTTAAAATTGATATTTTTCATGTCCAAAAGGTAAGCACAGAGGAAGAGCAATAAAATTGTTATGGAAATATTTTATACATTTGTGTACCAGTTCTAAACAATATGCAAGTTATTAATTGTGCATTATTAACCAATACCTAGATCATTTGATGTGGAATGCTATAATTTAGAAAGGAAGAGATAAGTTATTTATTAAAGCTTATTTTTTTCCTCCATAATCAAGAGATACAGAGAGGAGAGAGACAACACCCCAACCACGTATTGATACAACACCTAGCTTTAGTCAGCCATGGGTCATAATCACTCACATGCCTAACATCCTCAGAGAAATCTTAAAATATAAACTTGGAGACCTCTTAATGTGGGTCAGTCTTGCAGATGGGTGTATTCTACCACTGGGTCTGGAAGCATACTTTTAAAAATAGAGAAACTGTGGCAAGCAGATGGCATAGAAGTTACGTCACTTGACTATCACTTGGGCGATGACAGGAAGAGTCCCAGACTTGGTAGCTTGAAATTCACACTGAGTGCATGTACATGCATGCCCAAGATGCCAGGAGGAGAATGGAGAAGTGTGGACATCCTCCCTGGGGGAGGAGGTGATTTCTCATTTTCCCTCTGACTGTTTCTGTTTATCTCTCTCTCTCTCTTTCCCAGTAATCACGCATGCCGCGAGGCAAAAATCTCTCTCTAAAAAAAAAAAAAAAATAGAGAAACTACATAGTAAGAAGCATAGGCTGATACTTTTGCCAATATCCATCATGAGATATATCTACTTAAATAATTACATATAATGCCAAATGTTGCATCGTAAAATATAAAATGCAAAAATATTATTGTATCACTCCTCACTATTTTATTATACAATATTAAAATACATATTGTAATCATTTCAATGTTTTATAATTACTAGGCAGTTTCAACCACTTAACCAATAGAAATTACGTGGTTTTTCTTCAGATGCACAGAAGTGTACCCAGTGCCCAGCTGATGAGTACCCAAATAATGAGAGAACTCACTGC
>NW_006203453.1:33312-42118 GCF_000334495.1 Tupaia belangeri chinensis | reverse complement strand
TGTCAGGGGCTCCTAACTTTGTCATTCCCATCTGCTCCCTCATCCAAATGATTATCTGTGGAATCTGGCTGGGACTGTCTCCCCCTTTTCTTGACACAGACTCAGTCTCTGAGCCCAAAAACCTGGTCATCATGTGCAACAAGGGCTCAGCCACTGCTTTCTACTTTGTCCTGGGATACTTGGGCTCCTTGGCCCTCGGGAGCTTCACTGTGGCTTTCCTGGCCAGGAACCTACCTGACACGTTCAATGAAGCCAAGTTCCTGACATTCAGCATGTTGCTGTTCTGTAGTGTCTGGGTCACCTTCCTCCCTGTCTACCACAGCACCAAGGGGAAGGTCATGGTGGCTGTGGAAGTGTTCTCCATCTTGGCGTCCAGTGCAGGGCTCTTAGGCTGCATCTTTGCCCCTAAGTGCTATATTATTTTAATTCAATCTGATAAGAACTCTTGGAAAGGAATAAAGAGTAGAAAAGCTTCTAGAGGAAATAAACATTTTGCGGTTTTATCTCACAAGTCTTTATCACATTTTAGGGTATGAACCCAAAAATCGCCCTGATTTTGTATTCCAATATTGTAAGGTACCTGGAAATGATTTACCTTATCAGAACTACTTTTTTATAAATGTTATTGTGTACAATGCACCTCAGTAAGCCATCAGCAAGGCAGATGCAAATGTCATCTCAAGTTATGGCTATCCTTAAACTTGTTGATGCTTAATTAGTTTCTAAATTTTGTTAAAAATTATTATATATTTTGTTTTTCCTATTTTTCATTTTTCTTCCATAAAGGCTGGTACCAATGTTTCCAGTTACATATTTGATTTATTGATTTGTATATTTTTTATTTTATATCATTCTAAGTAAAACTATGTCAGATTGTTATTTTATTCAAATAACCAGAGAGTTCTCGTTTAGTTTCTATAGATTTTATATTGTATGATTCATTGTTATGTGTTCTAATTTTATGTCCTTCCTTCTGCGACTTTATTGCTTTAGTTTGTTCTATTATAATTTCCTGATGTGTAAAATTAGATTATTTTATAAGTTTCTCTTTTTTTAAAAATCCTTCTAAATGCCTAAATTTCTCTCTGAAAATGTTGTTGCAGCCCATCATGTGTTTTATTTCCAAATACAAGGTGTCATTAAAAATTTTACATGTAGTTTTCCTTTAAAGTTTTACTTGGGGACCACCAGTTGGTATAATGGCTATGTTACTGGACTTCCATGTAGTCAACCGTGGTTCAAGTCCTGAACACGGTGGCTTAAATATGCCGTGTGCATGTGCGTGCATGCCCAAGATCCTGAGAGGAGAATGGAGGAGAAGGGATTGTGGCATGGCCATCCCCCCTACGGGGTGATTTCTTGCTTTCTTTCTCCCTGTGTCTTTCTGGCAAGCACACACACCCTATAGCAAAAACTCCAAAAATAATAAAATAAGTAAGTAAGTAAATCAATTTTACGTGTTTATTAGTGTTTTGTTCAATTTGCACGTAGTTAAATTTGGGGGAAAAAATACCAGATGGGGAAATAGAAGTGAGAGAGTGAGCTGCAGAGGGACTGGACTATAGGCTTTCTCCCTGTGTCTTTCTGGCAAGCACACACACCCTATAGCAAAAACTCCAAAAATAATAAAATAAGTAAGTAAGTAAATCAATTTTACGTGTTTATTAGTGTTTTGTTCAATTTGCACGTAGTTAAATTTGGGGGAAAAAATACCAGATGGGGAAATAGAAGTGAGAGAGTGAGCTGCAGAGGGACTGGACTATAGGTCTGGCTCTGATTCTCAAGACAGAATCTCCCAATCATCCAGCCTTAATTGTATTATTATTATTATTTTGAGATTTTTGCTTCAGGGCATGTGCTCTCACCAGAGAGACAGACAGGAAGTGAGAAATAACCCTCCAGGGGCAAGGCCATGCTGCAATCCTTTCTCCACCATGCTCCTCTCAGGTTATGGGGCATGTATGCACACATACCCAGCATGAGTTTCAAGTTCCCAGTTTGAGACTCCATCTGCAGTCGCCAATTGGGTGTCCAGGTCCTTAACAACTCTATCACCTGCTGACTCCCAGGTGTATTTTTAAATTCCACTCTTCTCAGGCCACATGCTGAAAACCACACAGCACATGACTTGTGCTTCTTCCTGTAGTTATGTTTTTCTAGCCCAGCCTCAGGTATATCTGGTTTGAGAGACATCAAGCATCTGAAGCTGGCTACAAACACCCTCCTCTGAGTGGAATACACAGCCACTAAGAACATACCTGAAACCATGAAACCATCAGAGAAAACATAGAGAAACTACTTCAGATAATCTAGGCAAAGAGTTTTTTAATAAAACTTCAAAAGACCTGACAACAGATGAAAATTATATCAAACTAAAACATATCTGCACAACAAATAAAACAATCAACAGAGTACATAGACAACTTACAGAATGGAAAGAAATATTTACACACTATATTTGACAAGAGATTAATAACTAGGAAACATAAGAATGTCAAAAAAGCATCCAAAATAATATAATTTTTTTAAGTGGGCAAGTAACCTCAGTATACATTTCTCAAAAAAATACATATAAATGGACAAAAAGCACATGAAAATTAATGCTCACATCTCTAATTATCCTGAAAATTCAAAATAAATGCCAATAAAATATTTTTAGTTAAGGTGGTTATTATCAAAAGGACAACAAAATGGACTGACTTTGTAGTCTAGCAGTTAAGGGAGCCAGACCCTAAATAGGTGACCATGATTTGAATCCTATTCATACACCTTGCAAAATATACCATGTACCTAAAATCCCCATAAGAAAGAGAAATGAAGGAGATGGGATTTCAGCATGAAGACACCTCATTGGGAGGTGCTTTATTCCTTTTCCTCTCTTTCTGTCTCTGTATTTCTCTCTGGTGAGTACAAAAGCCCATTCTCAATTTCAAAAAAAAAAGAAGACAAGAAAGAAAAAATTCTGGCTAGCATCTAGAGAAGAATAATTATTTTACAATGTTCTTGAGAATGTAAATTAGTATAGCTATTATAAAAACAAACAAACAAACCAAAAATAAACAGCATCAGGTACCTCAAAAGCTAAAAAGAGAAAATGCCATGTCCTCCAGCACTTTCATTAGTAGGCACAAATCCAAAAGAAAGAAAATAAGTAGTTATTGCACATTATTAAAAATATTCAAGATATGTAATCAACCTATGTGTCCACTAACAAATGACTAGACTTAAAGACTGTAATACATATATGTTATTTGAGGCAACAATCCTGTAGTACATTATTTTAAAGGAAATAAGCAGATACAAAAAGATAAATACTGCATGTGCACAGTCATATGTGAAAACTATAAAAGATGACCTTATAGAAGAAGAAAATAAAATGGTAATTATTAGAGGGTGGAAAGTAGGAAGAAGAAGGGATAAATTAATTTTGGTTAAAAGATTTAAAATTACAGATAGAGAGGATAACCAATCATAGTGTTCAATAGAAGCTGTCCCCAAATATTTTGGCACCAGAGACTGGTTTGTGGAAGACAATTTTTCTACATATAAGAAAGGATTGTTTATGAGACCATGCTATCTAGATCTCTTGCATATGCAGTTGACCATAGGCTCATGCTCCTATAAACTCTAATGCCACTGTTGCTCTGCCAAGAGAGGGAGCTCAGGCAGTCATGTGAGATATGGGAGCTACAGTGAATATAGATGCAGCTTTGTCTGCTCCTCCATCATGCCCCTCTTGGAGTGAGCCGGGTTTCTAACAGGCCACACAGACCAGTCGGGATTGGAGATTCCTGCTATGTAGTTCCGTAGAGTGAATATACTTAATAATACTTTATTGTGTATCACAGACAAATTAAAAGATTTTGAATGTTTCCAACATGAAGTAATGACAAATACTTGAGATGGTACATATGTTAATTACCACAATTTCATTATTACACATTGTACTTTCCAACTAAAAAATAAAACTTTATCTCATTAATATGTAAAAATTATGTGTCCAAAAAAAAAGAAAAGAAAATTATGTGTCCATTAGGATGAAAAAAAAAACACTCACAGCAGGACTGATTATTAATGTGTAGTGCAAGGCATCATAATTAGTTCTGAACAACTCTTGTAATTCCTGTGGCCCACTCTTTCGTAACCTTATATAAAGACAAGTCCTGACCATATGGAACATTTGGGAAAAACTGCCTATTTCCACTCTATGTCCAGGAACTCCCAGAAAAATTCAAAAGTTGAGGATATCATATTCATTAACTTATTTTGTTTTACCATTCAAATTGACTAGGTCATCAGCAGAATTATTAAAATGGGTGCTGTTGAGGAAGGGGCTACAAACATCTAAACCATAGTGCTATGTGAAAATGAGCTCCATAATCTTAGTCACATATAAAATACCTCTCCCTAGTGAGAACAATGCCGTAGTGAGGTAGTGACCTTGACATCCCCCATGACTTAATATTTCCATCTTCTAGAGTTCAACCCTAGCAGAGAGTTGGTGTTACCACAAATCAAATCATGATTCCTTGAAACAGATATGACATGGACTGCTAATTAAGAAGTATCACCAGTCAGTGACAGGGATCATTTCCCCAAATGCCATGCAGACTCTTCTTACACACCTCTTCTCACAAGTCTGAGAGAAACTCAAGTCTGGTCTTTTGAGATAATGAGCTCTAACTAGGTGCAGCAGCAATAAACCATCAAAGAGATCATGGCAAGGACCAGAGATGTGTCCTTTGGGCCCCGTGATAGAGAGAAGGGAGCTGGCAGTTTTCACTTAGGGCAGAATCAAAGGGCCAAATGTAAGACAAACACTCAGTCAATTCAATTTGTCTGTGGCAGCGGTTGGCTTTTCTAAGGTCTTATAATTTATTTCTAAAGCAATGAACATACGTTCTGGAATTCATTTACTAAATGAAAGAAAACTAATATTTGAAAAGTAAAATGCAATGAGTACAAAGGTAGATCCCATTCAGGAAGGGTTTTGTAAATGGTTTGGGTCAGGAACCCAAATGCTTGTCCATATTAGCACGTCATTATGTGATTTATAGAAAAGTAATGATATTAACATAAAGTTAGAAAGTCAATAACTCTAGCTAAAAGGTATAGGGAAAAGAGGTGGCATGAAGTTTGGGGATTGAGAATGGTGCTGCAGAAGGCCTTCAAGTAAATCTCCTAAGCCTCTGTCTATCACACAGGGATCTGCCACCATCAAATAGCAGGAAAATAACTTCAGAACTCCAGTGAGCTGGGATTATAAAAAGGGTGGACTATTTGGGTGAAGTGCAAAGAACTGGGAAGATTGGATACACTTAGAACTCTAAACAACAAGGTATTACACAATTTAAAAATATAATAATAATGAGAACATAAGTAATAAACATTGTTATCAGTACTTATTCAAAATAATGTCCATTTTCATCTTTTCCTCAAAATTGCACACAAGGAGTCTCCCAGACAAAAAGAGACTCTTTGTATTCCTATTTTCTGTGATTTTAAAATTCCAGTAAGAATAACGCAGTGTATTTCTTGTATTTATTTTTAGTGTACATAATTGCAGCATACAAAATTAATTTTCTGAGCATGGATACAGTGCCTATTAGTTCAGCCGAAGATATTGTTGTACACACTATTATAAACAGGTAAATTTTCCATTTTTATGCCTTTTAAATGTCTTACTCTTTCCTGATTCCCTTCTCCCACCCTGCCCCATTGCCTGCCCTACTCCCACACTGTCTCCAGTATGCACAGTGGCTCTCCATGCTTTTGTACCTTCCAATCTTTCACCTTCTGCCATGTAGTGCAGACATTCTGTATTGGTAAGAGTAAAATATACCAGCCAATTTAATATAGTTTTAATAGAGAAAATCTTAACATGATTTAAATTGGACAGTTTTCCCCAGATTCTGGACAACTCGGTTCAGCCTCGTGGTCAACTCGATATTTAAGTCAGCAGAACAGAAAAGTGACATGTGCAGTAAAAGAGGTAAGAGTTGTACAAAAAACATAAGTGAGGGAGGGAGGTAGAGAAGTCATTGGTTACATTCTGAAGTTTTTCTGCATTTACATGGCTTAAAAGGCAGGAATCCAAGTGTGGGAATACAGCAGCTGGTTTAGGCCAAAATAGTTTAATTTAACAATTTCTCTGCTGTTGGTCAGTTTCTCAATTATTTGAGAGATTGGACAAAACTTAGGCCATTCGTGCCACTCTCTGTCACCATCATAAATGATTTTATTTTTGTTCTGAGCATAGATATCCATTTTCTCTGTTCTCTAGCATGGAATACATGGGTCACAATATCACCCAATTTGAACATGAGGTCATATAGGCCAAACATGACTTCTTGTGCTTTTATGGATCTGGCTGAAACAAGACCATTCAGAGTTCCATGGATGGCTGAGTATGAAGCATTTAAGACTTGAGAGGATTGAGTGCACCAGGAGGATTAATGTGAGGACTAACTAAGGTGTACCGCTTAATGAAAAATTTTTTTTTGAAACAAGCCTAAATGAATTTAAATAGGCTAAGGTTCAGGCCACAGTATTCAGGCAATTCAACCATATTTGAGCCTAGTTGTCTGGAAGGTGATGATAAGGGAGGATGTTAGTACTTTGTATAATGTTCTGATTAAAACAGTATTTATGGGATCTGCAGTTGGCTTAATGGCTATGTTGCTGGACACCCATGTAGTTGACCATGGTTCGAGTCCTGGCCCCAGTGGCTTATCTTGAACTCATGCCAGACACATGTGTGTGCATGCCTAAGATTCCAAGAGGCAAATGGAGGATAAGGAATTGTGGGATGGCCATCCACCCTGGGGATGTGATGTCTCACTTTCTGTCTCTCTGTCTTTCTGGTGAGCACATGTGCCCTACAGCAAAAATCTCTCCAAAAAAAATAAATTAAGGTATTATTTTTGTTAGTCTAGTACAAGTCATAACAATCTAGAGGCCTACTAGAAGAAATATATGATTAATTAAAAAAAAAAAAACCTTGAAAAACACAAACCTGCCATTCTCTTAGGAAATCTGTAAAGTGACTATAGTTACACCTATAAATTCATTATTTGTTCTTTACTCTTGAGAGACATTTCTAGTATATTTGGTGGCTCAATCTAAGGAAGCAACAGTATCAGTCACTTTCATTTTTATTAATTTATTTTACATTCATTTACTGAGCCTCATCGCAGCATACAAAATGTGATTTCCTGGAATACACTACATACTGGTTTAATCAAACATGTTAATATATATATATATATATATATATAAATTATGTAGATATTAATTATATGTGTATATATATATTTACTATATATTTTCCCCCTATTTCTCAACTTTTGCCATTTCCCACCCTCCTCCCACACTGTCTCTGGTGTCTACAGTTGTTTTCCACTCCTTTTATTCCCCCCACACATTTTACTTATTCTTCTTTAATTAAACTTTTTGTCATTAGAGTGGTAGATATAAAGTTCAGTTTTGTTTAGTATTAAACAGAAGCCCCTAACTTGAGCAAAAGGATATTTAAAGCTGGATGATATTTCATTAAGTGTTTTATCAAACTAGTATTTTAGTCATTCACCTTTTGGAGGGTAGCTTTTACTCATCTGAAACCCCAGAAAGTCTTATGGACTATAAGATTTGAAAATTCTCTTCACTTTATTGATAAGCTTTAAATATAACCAGAATTCCATTACTGCATAAAGTAAATCTCAAGGAAAATTGCTGAAATCTTTTTGGCATTAGCCCATAAACTTAACAATTTTTCTGGCTTTATGTTAGGACATAAGTTCAAATTTACGTAAACCGTTGATTATGGTTCTATGGATTTTCCTGGGGGGAAAATGAAATAAATAAGACAATAAGTATTGAGATTTTTAAAAAATTAAGAAGCAACTACATAAAGGTTTATTTATTTATTATCATCATAATCTTGTTTACATTACACTGAATCACAACATAAAGTTTCTATGATGGCAAAGAAGTATTGATCTGTGATACTGGGGTATAGTTGTCCATGTCTAAGATGTCTATTTTGAATAAAAAGTTATTTTGATCAGTTTTACTTTAAAGTCCCCAACAGGGGCACAGTTGTAAAATATCTAAAGAAGCTCATCTGAGTCATAAACCCAGAGTTTTATTTTTTTAAATCCTACTACAGCATGATGTTGAAGAGAATTTCGTACCATGTCTTTCAATAGAATTTCAGGCAGTCTGAATCTACTGCCATTTCCTGAAGACCCTTATTCTGGACCATGGAAGGTTTAATTGTGTTCAGTCAGGGAATCACAAACAGCATTCTTACCTGATGAAAATACACTTTGGCATAATATGTTAAAGCCTAATGGTCAGTGTCAGGGAGGCTGGAGCTAAACCTGACCAGGGCCTAACTAATGGGTATGTGAAGAAGCACAGCAAAAAAAGAGGGTTAAATGGCCTCTTATAACTGTTGTGGATCTTTTTAACTCTTATTTGCTGAAGGAATCCCAAATTTAATAAGTGATGGTGAGTTCCTAGGGATTCTAGCAGGTGTTGAGCTTATCGAGAAGACTGCCATTTCATACTGTCATCTGGTCACATACACCTCTAGAAAAGGTGCCTCTTCCTCACCTACTACATCAGCTAGACCCACTTTTCTCATCCTTTTAAACATTAAAGCATATGAGAGATCTTGAACTAAAGATCCTTGGTAAAGAATATCCTTGGTAATTATAAAAGTTTTTCATATACAAAAGAGGGCAAAACTTTGAGGTAAGCAAAAGTCACGTAGTAGCTACAGACCACTGGGCAGAGGGAAAGA
>NW_006203453.1:0-33005 GCF_000334495.1 Tupaia belangeri chinensis | reverse complement strand
CTTGAGGATCCTCCATATTGTTCTCCACAGTGGCTGTACTAACTTACATTCCCACCAATAGTGTAGGGGATTCTTTTTTCACTTCAGCCTCACTAGCACTTATTATTACTTTTTTTTTTTTTTTAAGTCTTAGCCACTCCGATTAGGGTTAGGTGATATCTCATTGAGGTTTATGAGAAGGAGGTTGGCCATTTCTTTATGCTCTTTGTATGTTCATATGCCTTCCTTGAAGAGTTGTATGTGTAGCTCATTTTTAAATTAGATCAATTATTTGTGTGTGTGTGCAGAGGGTGGTAAGCTGCTTGAGTTCCCTGTATATTTTGGTTATTCATCCCTCAGCCAAGTGAGCATTTGCAAATATATTCTACCAGTCTGAGGGTAGTCTTTTTACTCTAATTTCAGTTTCCTTTGCCATCCAGAAACTTTTAAACCTGATGTAATCCTACTTGTCTACTTTGGGAATTATTGCCTGTGCTTTGGGAATCTTGTTTAAATGACTTTCCCAACACCAGTGTCTTCAAGAGTTCCCTCTGTGTTATCTACCAGCATTTTTGTAGTTTGAGATTTTATATTCAGATCTTTGATCCATTTTGAGTTGATTTTGATAATGGTTAGAGATAGAAGTCCAGTTTCATTGTTCTGTAAGTGGATATCCAGTTTTTCCAGCACAGATTGCTAAAGAATTTCTTTCCTCCACTGGCTTGTTTGTTCTCCTTTGTCAAAAAGCACTTAAATTATGTGTTTATTTTTAGAATCTCTACTTTGTTCTTCTATTGGTCTACATACCAGTCGTGGAGCCAGAACCATACTATTTTGAGTGTCAGAGCTTTTTGATAAAGATTGATGTCCGGAAGTGAGATCCCTCCTTACTCTCCTTTTTTGGTACAGTTTGACTTTGGTAATATTGGGTATTTAATAATTTCAGTTAAATGCTCTGATATTTTTTTTTTCTAATTCTGTGAAGAATATCTCTGATTATTTGATAATGATTGCAATAAAATTGTAGATCCCTTGGGTAGAACTGACATTTTGATTATTTCAATTCTTCTGATCCAGGAGGATGAAATGTTTTTATAATATTTTTGTATCATTTTCAATTTCATTTTTATTGTTTGTTGTAGTTTTCCTTGTAGAAGTCTTTGACTTCTTTGGTTAGGTTTCTTTCTGGGTATCTTATATATTTTGTTGGCATTATGAAAAGAAAGCTTTATTCAGTTCTACCTTCATCTGCTTGTTAGTGTATAGAAATGCAACAGATTGGAAAAAAATGATTAAAATTTTCTCAGAAAAAAGCAAAACCTAAAAGAATTTGTCGACACCAGTCCTGTTTCATGGAAACTGAAGAATGAACAGCCAGAAATAAGAGAATAAGGGAATAAAAGACAATAAAGACAATGGCCAAATAAAAGATAGGAATTAGACCAGAAAAATAGATAATAACATTCAATGTTAATGGATTAAATTCTCCAATCAAGAGACATAGGCTGGCTGAATGGGTTTTAAAAAGAATAAATAAATAAAACAAAACAAACAAACAAAAAATCCAGAAACCCAATAATTGTTGCCTACAAGAAATGCATCTCATGGATAAAGACACACATAGACTAAAAGTGAAGGGCAGGAAAAAGATATTCCATGAAAATAGAAACTGAATAAGAACTGGAATTGAGATAATAATTTCTGACAAACTAGGCTTTAAAACACAAACTGTATGAAGAGCCAAAAAAGGGCACTATATTGTAGCAAAAGAGTCCATAAAGAAGATATAATGCTTAAAAATATCTATGCACCTAACTCAGGAGCACCCAAACATATGAAGGAAAGACTGTTAGAAAAAGATAGACTAGGAGAGATAGACTGTAACACATTCATTGTTAGAGACCTCAGTACCCCACTCTCTCTTCTGAACAGATAATCTAGACAAAAAAAAAGTAAAGATATAAAGGATTTAAATGATACCTAAAAGCAAATGGACTTAAGGGACATCTATAGAAATTTTCACCCAAAAACCACAAGGTATATTTTTTTCTCACTCCCATTTGCTACCTTTTCTAAGACTGACCACATGATAGGGCACAAAGGAAGTCCCTACACATTCAAAGGCAGAGAAACTATATCCAGCATCTTCTCTGACCATTATGGAATTAAACTTGATATTAATTTCAAGAGAAATCCTCAGACATACACATATACATGGAAACTAAATAACCTACTCCTGAATGACTTCACAACTATTGAAGAAATAAAGACTGAAATAAAAAGATTTATGAAAGCAAAGGACAATGAGGATATGAGTGAGTATCAGTAATCTTTGGGACCCAAAGAATACTTTACCTTAATAATTTTTAAAAAGGAAAAATTACCAAAAAAATGAGAAGACAAAGTGAGAGACAGACAGAGACAGAGAGAAGTCTAGAGGGACTCCCTTCCACTCGAGTTTGGGGATTGGAGGTTGAATTATCAGTAGAAAATCTTCATTTCTCTTTTTTTCCCTGAAATCACTATTTCTCAGGAGCCAGGGGGAGCCCATATGTACATTTTTATAAAATGAACAAAATACTGGTATTTTATCCATTTTTTTAGTATATACTTCAATGGCACTGAGTCCATCTAGTTCAGCAGTAGTCATTACCACAGATGATCTTTTACCCTCCTAAACTGAGTCAATGTATCCATAACCAGTACTTTTCCATTTTCCTCCTTCAGCCCTAGAATCCACTGTTCTATTTTTCTCTTTTTCTGAATTTGAGTACTGCTGTGGTTGAACTGTCTGTTTCCTCCTAAATTCATGTTGAAATGTAATTGCCATCGTAACAATATGAAAATATGGGACATGAAAGATGATTAGGCCATGAGACTCTGCCCTCATGCATGGATTCTTGTCTCTATTGTGCGACTTAAAGAGGATTCATCAGAAGGATGTGTTCAGGCTCCCTAGGTCACTGGTTCTCACCATTTTTGCCCTTCTAATACATTATGCATTCTGCTATGTTATGATGCACACAACTGTTTTTTTATTTTCCCTTTGAGGTTTTTATCTTAGGGCATATGCTCTTGAAGGAGAGAATGAGAGAGGCAGAGACAGTGAGAGGAAAATGAGAAATCAACCCCTACAGAGTATGACCATGGTACAATTCCTTCTCCTTGATTCTCCTCCTGGAATCTTGTATATGCACACATACACGTACCGGGCGTGATTTTCAAACCACGATGTCAGGGACTTGAACTGTGATCGGCCATGTGCGAATCCATGACATAATTGCCAAGCCACCTACTGGCCCCTACTTCTCTCTTTTTAAACATAATCTCTAAGCATAGACTTTGTGGCTATTTTGATGAGTTCCTCGCTGTGTGTGTGGATTGTTTTTTGTTTTTTGTTTTTGTTTTTGTTTTTGTTTTTGTTTTTTTTTTCCTGCTGCAATCCATCTGTCTCTCATACTTCTGTAGTTTGAGCAATTTGTTTGCATTTGGTGATAAGATGTATAGTGGTTGTACAGGAATAAACTAGCAGTTGTTCTAAAACACATAAACAACCTGATTTAGTAGAAAGTCATTTTATTTTATTTGAAGGGACAGTATAGCTTCACGAGATTTTTGCCAACACTTGACCAAATTTTCTTATAGCAGTGCATCAAGTGCATGAGGCTGATAAGCTATTATTTCACACACCATCCCCACAGTACAGAGGTTAAGTGCTATGCATTAGAGTCTCATCACACATGGACAACTGGAGTTTGAGTCTCAGCCTCAATGGCTTGAAGGCCATGCTGATTGTATGTATATGCCTGCCCCAAATCATAATGGGATGAAGAAGTAGAAAAAAGAGGACTGCAGTGTATCCATGCCCCACTGTGAGGTTTTCTCTCTCTCTATTTCTCTCATCCTCTTTCTTGCTGTCTTTCTGGTAAGCAACTGAATCCTCTAGAGCAATTAAAAACTTTACTACTTCAATAAAATCTTCTTTTATACTCATTCTCACATTCTTAATATATACTTCATTTATTTATACATTGACTGTTTATACCAAATAGAAGGAATACAGAAGTAATTTTGAAAAAAATACTACATGAAAGTGGAGATATTGACAGTTATTTTTGGAAAAATGATCTGTCACAGGAAGAATAAGGTGGTATTTCTGAGGTGAAACCTCTTCTTGGCAGTGAATTTTAGGTGGCGCATTGTCATCTCAGGATCCTGCGTGGTGATGAGTACCATTCAGTATTGTGAAGAAATTGTCCCTTCCAAAGGAAAAGAGCTCAGGTTTTCCAATATTTAAGTTACTCCCTGGACACTAGAATCTATACTAGCTTTGAGAGAATAAATGTGTCTCTGGTATCCTTTGACTCACTGAGTGACATGAACTGGGCAGTGTCCATAGAATGTACGACCACTTGGAGATCATCAGAGAGTCATTGTACGTTTCATGGGTTTATATTCACAAACATGAGAGAGACTAAAGAGAATGAAGAAACTAAAGAGTGTTGAGTGGGCAGATTCTGGTTATAGACTCCCTTCTTAGAGATGTATGAACCATGGATGTGTCATTTGATCTATCTAAGAAAATTTTCTTATGTTGCAAAACAGGAATACAGTAAACTCTCTGAGTCATGAACAGTGTGAAAGGTGGTATTTCTGAGGTGAAACCTCTTTTTGGCAGTGAATTTTGGGAGGTGCATTGTCATCTCAGGATCCTACGTGGTGGTGAGTACCATTCAGTATTGTGAAGAAATTGTCCCTTTCAAAGGAAAAGAGCTCAGGTTTTCCAGTATTTAAGTTACTCCCTGGACATTAGAATCTATACTAGCTTTGAGAGAATAAATGTGTCTCTGGTATCCTTTGACTCACTGAGTGACATGAACTGGGAAATGTCCATAGAATGTAGGACCACTTAGAGATCATCAGAAAGTCATTGTACGTTTCATAGGTTTATATTCACAAACATGAGAGATACTAAAGAGAACTAAGAAACTAAAGAGTGTTGAATGGGCAGATTCTGGGTACAGACTCCTTAGAGATGTATGAACCATGGACGTGTCATTTGATCTGTCTAAGCAAATTTTCTTATATTGAAAAACAGGAATACAGTAAACTCTGAGTCATGAACAGTGTGAACATCTACAAAGCTTTAGCATTAGCACTTGTCAAGATCTCAATAAATTCAAACTAAGATCAAGATGGGTAGTGACTGATCTGCCTTGCGATGGGTGAAGAGCAGAGAAGCACTTGCCATGGGTTCTTGCTAACCACTTACCCATACTTCTCTTTATGGATGCAAATCTGTTCAGGATTAGATAAACAAATACTTCTTTTATGGATTTTCTTTTCTTTTTTATATTCTTACCTGAGGGCCTGTGCAGTCATCATAGATAGTGAGCAAGATAGACTAAGAGAAGTGAGGGGAGGAGAAAGCACCTCCAGCACAGCATGGTTATGCCAGAATCCCCTTTCCTCCATTTCTCCACCCAATAGGGATCACTTCTCTGTAAGATGGACTAAAGGTCATTATGATAATGATACGCAGAATATGAGACATGTTTTCCATGGAGCCCAGAGCTTGTCCCCTAGGGTGAGACATGTTTTCCATGGAGCACAGAGCTTATCCCCTAGATACTCAATATGTTATGAATTACTACTGATTTCATGAAGCCAGAAGAGAGGTTAGCATGATCTGGGGTAAGAATTTTGCTTTTGTTTTTGTTTATCTGTGTTTTCTTTTTTTTGTTGTTTAATTTTATTTGTTATTATTATTATTTTTTAATTTCCTATAGGCAAATTTTGTTTTTGCCAGAGTGGGTTGAAGAGAAAGAGAGAGGGAAAGTGAGCAAGCAAGCCACCACCAGGTCCAGTACTCAAACCATAGTTGGCCAATAGAATTTCAGCACCTATACCATGACATCACTCGCTGGCCCTGTTTATTTATTTTCTAATTATTTTGGAATAATTACAGGCCCTATCTGTTTTACCACTGACAAAATATGTAGTAACAGAAGAAACTGCAGGAAAGCAAAGTTTAAGAGTTTATTAACTAGAAACCTGAAGAAGAGGACACCAACTCAGCCTGATTTTGTGCCTACTGTCCCATCCCTTGGAGAAGATACAGGGAATGGAGACATTACTGCAGATGAGGCAGGCAATCTATAGGTTAATTGCTCTACTTGGTACACAAACGTTCATTTACTCTATGAGAAAACAATGCCCTTTTTCCCACATTATGACAGGTCAGGACCTATTATCAACACTGAATTTTTAAGAAAAGTGATCACAAATGTCTGATCCAAGTCCAGTTCATCAGCACAAAACTATTAGGTGACCAGTGTACTACTAGCTAAGGAAGTAACTTTCAACTTGCTATTATTTTTCAGAGAATATAGAAGACACGGGGAAGAACACAAACATTCTAGATGGGTCACTGGTCATTAAGATGGCATTTTAGTGAGTGGTTTTGCACACAGTTGACATGTTTAAAAACATCATGCAGGTTTGGGAACCAGCAGTTAGCGTAATGGCTATGTCGGTGGACTCCCACGTAGTCAACCGAGGTTCGCGTCCCGGACCCGGTGGCTTAGAACTCACGCCGGGCGCGTGTGCGTGTGTGCCCAAGATCCCGAGAGGAGAATAGAGGAGAAGGGATTGCGGCGTGACCATCCCCTCTGGGGGGTGATTTCTCGCTTTCTGTCTCTATGTCTCTCTGTCTGCAGTAAGCACACTTTGCCTCTGCCTGCTCAGAGCTCACAATCTGAGCCATCGGGGCAGGCAGAGTCAAGGCAAGTTTCTCACACTTAGACTCTAGCGTCAGGTTCCTGGATATGCACTGGCCATGTTCACTAGAGTCCTGCATAGTACTGGATAGATACCTCTCTTTCCTTTCTCCCTCTTGCCCTCCTTATTTCCTTCTCTCCTTCCTATTTCCAGAGGGACATGGTTAATGTCAGCATTTGGTAGTTGTTGCTGTTTCTAAGAGCTCTCAGCAGAACAGTGCCAGTCCTCAAGTATTTATGATATTTTACTATTCTATGAATTTCCCAGCATGTTGGGACCAGAAGCACACAGCAGGGTCAAAGTCAGTAAACAAAAATCTACCCTTTGTGGAAAACATTTTGAAGGAACAGAAGGAAGTAAAATTGTCTTTTTCTTTTCCTTTTTCCTTTTTTTTTTTTTTTTTTTTTTTTTTTTTTTGATACAGGAATTGTAACTCACCAAAGAGACAGAAGACAAAATGAAAGTCACAACCTAGGAGTGATGGCCACACCCAATTCATTCCCTTCCATTGTCCTTTCAGGACTTTGGAAATTCACACACACACACACACACACACACACACACACACACACAGACATTCCTGGCTTGGTTTTCAAGAATCTGGGTCTGTGATTGGAACTGTGGTTTACCATGTGAGAGTTCAGCATCTTAACTACTGTGCCACCTGCTGAATCCATAAAGTTTATTTTTAGTTCTCATTAGTTCTCATTTAGTTCTCAAATGATGCTATCAAATAATGAATGAGGATCTCTGGAGACCTTAGAATATCTTTGTCCAGTGTAAAAAGGTGTCAGTCAAAATCTTATGAAAAGAAAAGAGTAGGGTTGGGGTCAGCAGTTTTCGTAGTGGTTATGTCGCTGGACTCCCACATAGTTGACCGCGGTTCGCGGCCGGACCCGGTGGCTTAAAACTCAAGCCGGGCGCCTGTGCATGCATGCCCAAGATCCTGAGAGGAGAATGGAAGAGAAGGGATTGCAGCGTGGCCATCATCCCTGGGGGGTGATTTCTCGCTTTCCATCTTTCTGTCTCTCTGTCTGTCTGATGAGCGCACGCACCCTATAACAAAAACCTCTCTGAAAAAAAGATAACATGGTAGGGTTAATCCACTACTGGAAAGGTACACAACATTTGGATTTGAATTTTTGCTCCATGGGTAGATGCTAAGTATAGAGCCTGTGGTGGGATCTTCACTATTTATAGCTTGTTTACACTCAAGGTCCTACAGTTCCATATGTCCAAATACTGAGGTGGTGGGTAAGTTTGAGTCTACAGTCCTTGGTACCCTGGGCCAGAAAGCAGGAGAGCAACACAAAGAGATGGCCTGGAACACCAGTCAGGGTACCTTCCCAGTGGAAGAAGTGGACAGAGATTCAGGCCATAAACCAGATACAGAAGGACACCGATGACCAATTGTGTAAGGAGGAGCGTTAGTGAGTCAGTGAGCACTTGAGGACTAACGAGAAAGATTCAAATATCAGAAAATGCAAAAGCCTATTCTAAAAATAAAACAAATTAAAGTTTCCTTAGATATGAAAACAATCTTAAATATATCAATACATATGGTACACCATATCAATAAGGAATCTTAAAGCTGAAAGTTTGTTGTTTTTCTTGCCGACTGGTAGGGGACACATGTGCTTTCAGAGAGAGAGAGAAAGAGAGAGAGAGGAAAAACAACCCTAGAGGTGGATATCAAGCTGCAATTCCCCCTCCACCATTTTTCTTTCCCTTTACAAACACATCCACACATGTCCAGTGTGTTGTCCAAGCAACAGGGACTCAAACTGCACAGTCGGCCATGCAGGATCAGCTCAGGTATCCTCCAAGCTACAGGCTGGCCTGACGCTGAATGTTTCCTAAACTATAAATGACTCATTACTGACTAATCATCACCCTCTCATGACCTTGGAGAGAATACATTTTTTTCCATCCTTTCTAAAAGAGTACCATTACATATGATATCATATACATTACAAATACAGTAGTAAAAAAGCGTAACGCATATTAGCAGTTAATAAAAAAAAATTCTTATTGGGGGAATAAAACAGACAGGAGACAACACAAATGAAATTTGTTGCTCAGCAATAAATGCTCTCTCCCTTGGATTTTCATTATCATGTATGGAGCCAAAAAATTATATTTTATGTCCACTCCACAGTACAGGAGAAAAGTACATAAAGATGTTTATCCCACTTTTATATCTAATAGAGAAAATGACTGAGAATTTCATGTAGGGAACAGTTAACTAAATTAGGATACAAGAATATTTTTAGAGTATTACATAGCCATTATGACTAATGTTTCTGAAAAGCTTCTAATAACATAAAAAAAAATAAAACAACTGTTTCATGTCCCATAAAAAGGAAAAGCAGCAGCAGCCCCAGTTACCATGGTCCAGGTAGGACTGGGTTTAGGTCCAGGTCCGCCTGAGCATGCTGTACAATTTCAGCTACAATTATGCATGCTGTACAATTTCAGCTACCTTGAAAGATATTTAGAAAAAGTAGCAAGAAGCTATAAAATTTTGCATTGCATCAAAATCACCCAGAAGCCAGAACATAGCACACTTCAGAAAAGGCCCGCATCAGAAGACTTCAGTTAGCAAATGTCAGTGCCCTGGCGGGAGTGGAGACACTCAGCACTCAGTGACCTTGGTGACTCCATAGTGGCTAGAAAATGGTTCCCTAACCCACACCTAGTGAGGAGCACCGGGGCCCTCACAATCGCCCTCTACCTTCTATCACCCTGGGTCTCAGTAACACAGGCGTGACCCCATTCACCATGCACAGAGAAGCCACAGGACACAAGCACTAGCTCTTTCCTCATGTCCCCAGCACCACAGAGTACTGTATTACCACATGCCACCAAGACTGGCCAGAAAAGTGGTTTAATATAGTTCATAATTATAGAGAATGTAGCCTATTTATCTACTGATGTGCCTATGAAATCACTTTCAAAACATTTAATTTCGTTAGTTTCAGTAATCTTGCTTTCCTTTTTGTGTTAATCAGTGAAGAAAGTTATTCAGTTATTTCATAAATTAATTAACAAAAATGAATGAAGTAGTGGCTTTGTACTCATTTCCTTGGTATTGGAGCATTTCCTTTGAAACCACTTACATGTATGCTTTCTAACAATTTCCTAGTGTTCAATCTCTCCATTTAAAATCTATGATAATCATGGTAACCCTGCTTTTACAAAAAACTGGATACAGATCAGGATATATACGCTTTTGTAAATGTCTGTGATATATAAGATATACATACATATATATGTCTATAAATCTTCCAACATCAAAGAGATTTCGCATATAAAAGATATTTTGGTATAAGAGATTTTTGCTATATGACACAAACACTCAGAAAGGGAAAGATAGAGAGACAGAAAGTGGCGAATCACCCATCAGAGGATAACCACATTGTAATTCCTTCTCTTTCATTCTTCTTTAAAATTTAGGGCACACACACACACACACACACACACACACACACAGAGCAAGAGTTTCAAGTTGTCATATCTGAAACTTAAACCACAGTTGACCACATGAAATTCCAGTGCCTTAACCACTACCACTCCTGCTGGTCACAAATTTACATATATTTACAATGAAGAGTCTCAGTTCAGTCAGCAACAAGAAATTGAACCTATGGGACTAATCCCCACATTCTTTAGCCCCAACCCCAAGTCTATAATCCATCAACTCTCTCATGGAGCCCAGAGTGCCTCTTTTTCACACTACAAAACAAAAATCATTTCCTCAATCATGGCACCGATTATACTCATCAGGAAGCTTGAACTAAGGAACTCTAAATTCTGCTGTTCCACAAAAGCCACTTAAAAAATCAGCTAAAACTGTTAGAATCAACTTTTTTTAGCAATTCAAAAATTAATCAGAGTAGCAACTGGGGACGCTTATTCAAGGAAAATAGCTGATTTTCAGTAATGACAATGCAATTTGTGGTGTTCTATCATACTCCGGTCTAATTTTCACTTCCCAGCTCAGAGGCAGCTGAGAAGATGAGAGCCCACATTTCTTGTCCCTACATCACAAAGAACTGATCTGCCCTAGAAGACCAGTCAAAAGCCCTGTCTTCATTTTGCTGAACTGCGAAATGACCAAGTGCTGACTGACCTGCTTTACAATGGAGACATTCTTGATTGTAGCACTGTTTTCCCAGGAAAATAGAGGAATGTCCTAGGTTGCATCTGCCAGGGGAAATAGAGACCAACATGGACACAATAGACTAATCAAAACTCAGGTGGAAAGGCTAGAGAGTGCAATATCCCTAAGGGATATTTTTAAAATTTTAACATTTTGATTTGTTTATAAAGCAAAAATTACAGATCTTAAAAAAAATCAAGAGTGGATTTTACATTCTTGCCTCTCTCGCCAACCTCCATCCACCCATTCTCTATTACCCAGTCCCTTTCCATAGAATCTCTGGTAGGTACAAAGATCCTGTCTACAATCATATTATCAGATCTTTTCATTTCTACCATAGACATGGATATTCAGAATATATTGCATAGAGATATAGAGTGTGTACCCTTCAAAGTCGGGCTCACTTCTCTTAATATTATGTCCTCTCCATCCTGAGATGGATACCATACTTGGGCTGTGAAATATCGCTTTCCTTGACCAAAAATGAAGATTTTCTACTGAGACTTTCTCCTCCAGATTCCTTTTTGGTAGAAAGAAACCCAGGTCAGGGCCATCCTGAGTTGGAAACCAAATGTGAGCTGTGAAATACTGCATTTCTTGACCAAAAAATGAAGATTTTCTACTGTGACTTCCCCCTCCAGATTCATTTCTAGTGGGTAGAGCCACTTCAGGCCCTTTTTCTCTATTTCTCTCTGTCTCGCACTGTGTTTCTCAGTGACTGTTAATTTTTTTTAAGGTAAAGTATTCTCTAGGTTCTCAAGCCTCTTCTTTAATTTGCCAATTGAGCCTTTCTCCATTTCATGTAAGAAAGGCAGAAACCCAGGCCAGGCCATCCTAAAATGGATACTGAACATGAGCTGTGATATACTGCTTTCACATGGCACTCATGCACCTCACAAAGACTTCATTTTTTGATTCTTAAAATTAAAATCTCTTGTGTTTTTTTAACTATCTTTTAATTCTTCCTTCTTTTTCATTTTGTGTTTTTCTTCTTCTTCCCTCTTCTCTAATTCTTTTCCTTTTTACTTTATCTTTATTCATTGTCTGCTCAGCCTCTATGCACTAAGAGTCTAGACAGGTCCAAGTGAACAAGATCCAAACAGCTAAATATGATTAAGGTCAGAATATTTCTCTATTCTCACTGAATCTGATGCACAAAGAATGAAAACAGAACAGAAGAGAGATTGCAGATTATCTCCTCCTGCATGCCTCTGAATGTTCAGTTTGAACTTCAAGAATGGAAGAAATGCATCCTCCATCAGATGACTAGAAACTGCAGGGTCAGGAAGAAAATGAGAAATCAAGAAAATACCTCTCTTTTAAGGGAAAAGAATAACTCCTCTTCATTGTCAGTCAGGAGACTGAAACTCAGGGAAATGTCTGATACAGAATTTAGAGTCTTCATAGTGACAAAGCTAGCAGAGACGGAAGAGAAGAGAGAGAATATACTGCAGAAGTGGCAGGAGAAAGTAGCTGAGGAGTTCCAGGAGGTGAGGAAATTCTTGCAAGATCTAAAAGAGGAAAAACACACTATAAAAAAGAATAAAATGGACGTGTTAGAGATGAAGGCTATAAACTAAAAATCGTCCTTGAAGGTATTGAAATTCGAATCTCAGATTAAAAGGATAGAATTGCTAGCTTAGAAAAATCCCCACGAAGACTGAGAAAATAGTCCCCAAAAATGGAATAATATACAAGAAATACTAGATACCATCAAATGTCCAAACATCCAGATAATAGTTATCTCTGAAGGCGAAGAGACTCATAAGAGCAATGATTATCTATTCCATGAAATCCTGCAAGAAAACTTTCCAAATCTAGAGAGGCACTCAAAGACCCACTCCCAAGAAATTCAAAGGACCCGAAATAGAATCAACCCAAGAAGATCTTCTCCAAGACACATTGTAGCCAAACTGAATAAAACACAGACAAAGACAAGCTTCTAGATTGGCAAGAGAGAACTGTCAAGTTACCTAAAAAGATATTTTATCAGGGTAACAGTGGACCTCTCATTGGAAACAATGAGAGTGAGGAAAGAATGGGAAAATGCATTCAAAGTATACTGTATCTGGCAAGATTATTCTTCATATGGGGAGAAAAGACAAAAACATTCTCAGACAAACAAAAGCTGAAAGAATTTACTAGCACCAGACCAGATCTCCAAGAAGTTCTGCAGGGAGTGCTATACCAGGAAAATTAAATACAGAAAAACAATCATAACAGTTCAAAAACTAAGAAAAAGGCCAATGTCATTGTAAGGACAAGTCTGGAGTTGAATATTATATCCCAGAATATAATTGGGACAATTGAACCACAACAGAAGATAGATTAAGTACATGAGACTCAAATGGTGAAATAGCTTTTTCTGACTTTTGACTGAAGCGTTGCTGATTTTCTTCCATGCTTTTCTTTCTTATTTTAAGGATTATTGTCCTGTATTGATCTGCCAATAGGTTCATGTACCTACTACTTGAACAGAATCCTATCCTGTTTCTTGGTTTTAAGTTACTTAAGTTTTAAGCAATGTTCCTTAGCATTTCTTTGATTTATTAAAGCTAAAATTTATTTTCTTGAAACTAAAAACTATATCAAAAATACCTATTTATTGACTGTAGTAAGCTATATAGCATCAGCTAGGTGCTATCTTACAGTATACTCATTCTATTCAGAGTTTCATGCCTCACGTCAAACCTGTATTCACAGATATATGTATATACCAGTTGAACTTGCTGTTGAAAGTAATTATTTAAGAAATTTTGTGAATTAATAAAATGTGGGGCAGAAAAGGAATGGAAAACAACTGTAGACCCCTCAGATAGTGTGTGAAGAGGATGGAAAATATGTGTGATTTAGCCACTATGTAGTATATTCGGGATTTCCTCACATCTTGTAAGTTGTGATGAATAATTAATTAATTAATTAATTTTAAAAAATGGTATGGCTAAAATCTTTGTTTCACAAAGTAACTTTGCTTAAGGACTATTTTGAGAGAAACAGAAACGTACAAGTTTCCTTTTTGTCTTTTATTAATAATGAGTTATGACTGATTGTTCTTAAAATGAAAGCATCTTAGCTTCATATATCTTCAATTATCTACTTTAGGAATTATTGCCTGCTATGTAGGTGTCTTGTTTAAGAAATCATTGGTAAGACCAGCAGTTGGTGTAATGGCTATGTCACTGGACTCCCATGTAGTTGTCCATGGTTCGAGTCCCGGACCCACTTGCTTAAACTCATGCTGGGTGTGTGTGCATGTGTGCCCAAGATCCCAAGAGGGGAATGGAAAAGGGATTGTGGTATGGCCATAACATCTGGAGGGGGAGGCGATTTCTCGTTTTCTGTCTCTCTGTATCTCTCTGTCTTTCTGGCAAGCACACGTGCCCTATAGCAAAAACCTCTCAAAAGAAAAAAAAAAAGAAAAGAAAAAAAATCATTGTCTACTCCATTGTCTTCACTTGGATATAGTATTTTGAACATAGAGATCATGTCATGCTCAGGACTGTGAACTTTCTCAGGAAAGGACCAAAAAGGTCCTATATGCTCACCTCCTCCAATCATGAGATTCTAGGAAAGTGGGAAGTAAAGGCTAATACAAAGTTATAAATTACCTATTTGAGTCTTGAAGGAATGTTCCAACACATTTCAAGAGGAATTCATCAAAGTCTGGATGTTTTTGTGTTATACGGTTTGATGGGAAGTTCTGTCCAACTATTATCTGACCACTCAGCTAACAGAAGGGAGACTTGAGGGGGGTTCCATGAAATGAGAAACACAGACATTGCAAAATTACTTCAGAAAGGTCACTAAAGAAACAAACTACTACCACAATAATAGCAATGTTATAAATTTTAGGGAGTAGTGAGATCTGAATTCTGGAGTTTCCACACTATAATATTCAAAACAACCAATTAAAAAAAATAGGTATACAAAATATAAGGAAACAAGAAAGAAGACCAAAGAATGATACTATAGTGAAATTTATTACTGCAAGGGAATCCTACATGGGAAAGTTTCCTGTTCAAGTCTGGAAACCTTCATCATTACATCAGGCACACAAATGCCCATGATCAGAGAGGAATAATTTATCACTTTCTCTCTGCCTTTCCTTCCCTCTACCTGACTGGCGAGCACCCACACACTACAAGAAAAAAATGATATGACCTACAAGAAATGATATAACGAGTCCTTCAGAGGAAAGTGGACAGTACTATACAGTTACTCAACTGCCCATTAAAAAATAAAGAGTACTAGGAAAGGTGGGTAAATAATTACATAGGGACATAGGGATATATAAATAATGTATAGATGTATTTTTCTTTATAAATTATATATAGGTATTTTTGCTTATATTCATTTTGTTTATATGAATGTAAAGCTAATTTCATAAATAATTATAAGTCTAAACTGGTAGACATACTGTGTATAAAGATCTAATCTGGGCTAATTATTACTAGAAGACAAGGTAGTGGGAAATATATAAGAGCAAAGTTTTTTCATAGTATTAATTTAAAATGGCATTACCTAAATTAGATTGTTATAAATTATCAGTAAATTGTTAATTGTGATCTATGGAGGACCCACTAGGAAAATAGCAACAACAACAACAAAGTGAAAGAAGTAAACAAGTAACTAAATTGTATGTTAGAAATGTTTCTTTAATACAAAAGAGCCAGTAACCAAGAACAAAAGAGGTATAAGAAACAGACATAGCACAAAAGCCAAGTATGACTCACTTTGTCAATAATTATGTTAAATATCAATGATTAAACCCTTCACTTGAAAGGCAAAGGTTAGTAGAGTGAATAAAACACCCAAAAAGAACAAAAGGTAGATTTTTTTAGGTCAACATAGAATATTCTCACAGCATGCAACATATATTAAGCCATATACAAGTATCAATTAATTTAAAAAGTTTGAAGTCATACAAAATATTTTTCACACCATAATCAGATGAAATTAGTATGTAGAAAAAGGAGAAAATTTGTTGTGTTTACATACATAGATATTAAATAGCACGCACATAAATAGCCAGTGAGTCAATAAAGACATCAAAGGGAAATGAGAAAATAATCAATGGTAAATCAAATTAAACACAACCTGTAAAAATGTGTAGATCATAGTGATAGCAGAGTTTAGAGAGAATTTCACAGCTCTCAATTCCTACAATTAAGAACTATCTCAAATAAATAAGCTTGCCTAAAGAAAATAGAAAGAGTAGACTAAACACATAGTAACAAAAATAAATAAATAAATAAAAGTCTGACCTCATGGTTTAGTGGTTAAGGGATCCAGATCCAACATGGCTGACCACATAGTTTCAATTCCAGTCCTGGTGTCTTGAAAAACACACCAGGTATATGTGTATGCTTGTCCTAAACCCTGACAGGATGGAGAGATGGAAATGAAAGGATGTGACCATACCACATTGCGTGGTGCTATCTCCCACTCTTTCTGTCTCTGTTTCTCTGTTTCTCTCTGATAAGTGTACATCACTTGTGGTGAGATAAAGATGAAAGAAAAGATGAAGAAAGAAAGAGAAAAAGCTTCGAACACAAATGAGTAGAGAATGAAAGAAAAAAAGTAAAGAAGATAAAGTCTGCCATCTCCGTGGTTCAGTGTTCATGCACTGACAAGAGAAACTGAATCCCACAAGACAACCACACGTTGAATCACCAGCCTTGTTACCCTGAAACATGCTGGATATATGTGCAAATGCCCAGGATCAAACAGACAGGGACATCAAATGGACAGTGACATGAGCCCTCAGCAGACAGACACAGAGGGACCAAAGGTAGAGGATTATGGCATGACCAGTCCCAGTGGAGGACACTTCTCTCTATCGCTGTTTCTCTCACTCTCTCTCTCGTATGTGCACATGCAGTCTACTGTAAATAAAAAAAAAAGAAATAAACTAAACATTGGTCCTTGGAAATATGAATAATCTCAATATAATTCTACCTTGATTATCCAACAAATAGGGAAGTTTCATATTAATAACATCAGGAATGAAAGAGGGGACATGGCTACTGAATCTAGAGAACTGAATCTATAAACAAGTGTATCCTAATGAAGTAAATAACCTAGATGAAATCTGTAATTGACTAGAAGCACACCAAGTACAAAAACCAACTCAAAGAAAAAGAAAGAAAAATGTTATTAGGCAAACCTAAAACAAGGAAATGGATTGATTTCATGATAATAATAATAATAATAATAATAATAAACTTGGTTATTCTCACAGTATTCCACATAATGACAACAGAAAAAGTAGTAGGAAGAGACGGAGTGGAGAAACAGACAGAGAGGAAGAAAAGGAAAAGAGAAAAATGAAAAGAAAGAAGATGAGGAGGAGAATGGGGAGGAGAAGAGAGGGGGGAAAAGGAGAGGGGAAACAGAGGAGGAGGGAACACATCTTTTTTTCTTATTTGTAGAGGTTTTTGCTCTAGGGTGTGTGCACTTGCCAGAGAGACAGAGAGATACAGAAAGCGAGAAATCACCCCCCAGGGGGGATGGCCACATCACAATCCCTTCTTCTCCATTCTCCTCTCAGGAATTTGGGCACACATGCAAATGCACCCGGCATGAGTTTAAGCCACCGAGTCTGGGATCCGAACCGCAGTCGACTACATGGGAGTTCAGCAACATAGCCATTATGCTAACTGCTGGTCCTGGGAATACTTCTTAACTCATTCTAGAAGCCCCATGTTACACTGATTCTAAAATCAAATACATCACACACACACATACTCACAGAAACTTACAAATCCACATCTTAAAAATTACTGCTAAACTCTTCGACATATGAAAATAAAATTAGATCTGATCTGTGTCCCATGCTCTGCATGTCCAGGAACAAGGAGGAAGCAGAGGCTTCCCTGCTCCCCACCCATCCAAGAGTGAGAGAGGAGAGGCTGCTCTGACTTCCCTGATCACCATCAGCTCTCACCTACCCAGAGCAAGGGGGTAGAAGGGGCCACCAGGCCTGCACCTGTCCAGGAACAAGGAGGAACACAGTGAAGTTACCTTTAGTTGATGATGCATCTCAAGGAACTGGAAACACAACCACATCAACGAATCTCCAAAATGCCAGAAGGAAAGAAAAAATAAAGAGTAGAGCTTTGATTCATGAATGAAAGAACAATACAAATATCAACAAAATAAAAGTTTTTTTAATATTTTTGCTTTTTTTGTTTTTATTTTATTTTATTTTTTTCTTCATTATACTTGCTATAGGGCATGTGCTTGCCAGAAAGACAGAGAGACAGAAAGTGAGAAATCAACCTCTGGGGGTGATGACCATGCTGCAATCCCTTTTCCTCTATTCTCCTCTTGGGATCTTGAATACACATGCACATATGCCAAGCACAATGTTTGAGACTCGAACCACGGTCGACTACCTGGGAGTCCAGTGACATACCATTATGCCCCACATTCCCCCCAAAAAGCTTGTTTTGTAGAGAATAAACAAAATTGACAAACTATTAGCTAGGTCAATCAAGAAAAAGAAGGAAAGGAACCAGATAGATAAAACCACTAATGAAACTTGTAATATTATAACCTATCTATCAGTAACACGAAAGCTTATGAGATAATACCATGAGGAATATAGGAAAACAAACTAGAAAACCTAGAGGAGATGCTCACATTTCTGAACGTGTACAAGTGACATAGGTTGAATCAGAAGGAAATAGAATACCTGAATAGATCAATTACAGTCAATGAGATTGAGTTAGTAAAAAATAGTCTCATGACAAAAAAAGTTCCATGTCCTAATGGCTTTACTTCTGAATTATAAAAAAAATTTATTTATTTATTTATTTATTTTTTGAAGAGGTGTTTCCCATAGGGCACGTGTACTTGCCAGAAAGACAGAGAGAGACAGAGACAGAAAGCTAGAAATCACCTCCCAGGGGGAATGGCCATGCCACAATCCCTTCTCATCCTTTCTCCTCTTGGGATCTTGGGCACGCACGCACACGCGCCCAGCATGAGTTTAAGCCACCGGGTCTGGGACTCAAACCGCGGTCGACTACATGGGAGTCCAGCGACATAGCCACTATGCTAACTGCTGGTCCCATGAATTATAAAACTTTTAAGGAAGAGTTAATACCAATTATTCCAAACTATTTTTATTTATCCAAAAAGAATGAATACCAAAATCATTCTATGAAGCCTGAATTACCTTGATACCAAAAGCAGACAAGCACATAACAAAATAATAAAAGTACAACTAATATTCCTGATAAACACTGCTGCAAATATCTTCAAGAAGATACCATCAAATTAAATCCACCGTGCCCTGAAAACATTATATATACGCCATGACCAATTAGGTTTTATCCAATGGATTCAAGAAGGATGCAACATACATGAAACAGTAAATGCAATTGAGCACATTAATAAAAGAAAAGATAAATACCATATGATCAAATCTATAGATGTAGAGAAAGCATTTGATGAAATACAATGTCTTTTCATGATCACAACTCTCAGCAAAACTTGTCTAGAAGAGACATTTCTCAACAATGAAAGTTATATATGACAGACCACTTGCTAACATCATGCTGAAAGAGAAAAGGCTGAAAGCTTTCCCACAAGAATTAGTAACAAGATAAGACTCTCCACTTCCTCCACTCATTTTCAACATAGCATGGGAAGGTCAGGCCATTGCCATTGGACAAGAGAAATAAAAGGCATTTGATGAGGAAATAAAAGACTCCCTTGTCCTTATTGTCAGATAGTATGATTATGTACATAGAAAATTCAAAGAAACACAAATATACTAGAGGTGATAAATGAATTGATGATATTAGCAGGATACGAAAATCAATATACAAAAATCAATAACATCTTTATAAACCAACAATGAACAGATTGAGATAGAATTGAATAAAACAATCACTTTTACAAAAGACACATAATGAATAGGACATCTAGGAATAAACCTAACCAATGAGCTCTCTAAAAGGAAAACTAGACCAAGAAGACAAAAAAAAAAAAATCATACTATCTGTCTGGAATCATGAAATACCAATATCACCAGGGCAATACTGTGTTAAAAGAATAAAGTAGGGGGCATTTCACTACCTAACATCAAAATATATTAAAAAATGATAAACATCGGAGCCAATGTTTGGGATAGTGGTAAAGGTGCCAGACTATCACATGGTCAACCACATAATGACAACAGAAAAATGAGGAGGAAGATAAGGAGGACGAGGAGAAACAGAAGGAGAGGAAAAAAAGAAAAGGAGGGAAAGGAAGATGAGAGAAGAGGGAGAAGGGGAGAAGAGGGAAGGAGAGGAGAAGGGAAATAGGGAAGGAATAAATACTTTCCTACTCATTCTAGAAGACTAAGGTTATACTCCCTTTCCCCATCCCATCCAGGAGAGGCAAGGGGACTTCAGAAGAAGACTCCTCCATGGCTCCTGAGAACTATTGCTTTCAGGAAAAAAGAGAAATGAAAATTTAAATTTTCTAGTTATAATTCAGCCTCCAGCCCCCAAACTCAAGTGGTAGGGATCCCCTCTAGCATTTTCTCTCTCTGTCTCTGTCTGTGTATTCACATATTTTTATAATTCTTCCATTTAAAATTTTTTTTGTGGTAAAGTACTCTCTGGGCTTTCAGCCTCTCCTTTATCTTGCTAATAATCCCCTTTCCCCCTCCTATCCAGGAGAGTTAAGAGGAAGGCCTTCAGAATAAGACTCCTCCAAGGCTCCTGAGAACTAGTGATTTTCATGCCACATGAGCCTACCACGTGTTTTTTTATGTTTTGCATTTTTTTAATAATTTTTTTTCATTCGTTTTCTCTTTCCTTTTTTTCTCTTTCTATTTCTTTTTCTTTTTCTTTTACCTCTTCACTTTGTTTCTCAGCCTCCATTCACTGTGTTTCTAGACAGATCTAAGGAAACCATAGCCGAACATCAAAATACTATCAGGGATTAGGGACCAGCAGTTAGCGTAATGGCTATGTTGCTGGACTCCCACGTAGTCGACCGCAGTTCGTGTCCCGCACCTGGTGGCTTAAAACTCACGCCGGGCGCGTGTTCATGCGTGCCCAAGATCCTGAGAGGAGAACGGAGGAGAAGGGATTGCGACGTGACCATCCCCCCTGGGGGTTGATTTCTTGCTTTCTGTCTCTCGGTCTCCCTCTGTCTGTCTGGTGAGTGCATGCGCCCTATAGCGAGAAAACCTCTCAAAAAAAAAAAAAAATACTATCAGTGTTTGCATATTCCTCAATAACCACAGAATGTGCTACACAAAGGGTAAAAAAGGAATGGCAAGGAGATTCCAGATCACCTCCTTATGCACTCTCCTAAACACTTGGTTTGAACTTCAAGAATTAGGAAGAAATACACCATCCATCAGATGACTAGAAATCATGGCAGGGCCACAAGAAATATAGGAAAGTAAGAAAATATCTCTCCTCCAATGAAAAAGAATAACTTCTCTTCATTCACAGACAGTTCAATGGAAATCATGGAAATGTCTGATAAAGAGTTTAGATTATTCATAATGATGTAGCTAACAGAGATGGAAGAGAAGAGAGTTAATGCACCGTGGAAGAGGCAAGAGAAAGCAGCTGAGGTGTTTCAGGAGGTGAGGAAATTCTTGAGAGATCTAAAAAGAGGAATTACACACTATAAAAAAGAAACAAATGGGCCTGTTAGGGATAAAGTCTATATTACAGGAAGTCAGAATCGCCCTTGAAATTTTAAAAGCAGACTAGAGCACACAGAAAATCAAATCCCAGAAGTAGAAAAGAAAATTGCTGGCCTAGAAAAATCCACCACAAAGACTGAAAAAATTGCCCCCCAAAATGAGAATAATATACGAGAATTACTAGATACCATCAAACATTCAAACATAAGAATAATTGGTATCTTAGAAGGTAAAGAGACTCATTAGGTCATTGATAATCTATTTCATGAAATCCTACAAGAAAATTTCCATACCTAGAGAGGCACTCAAAGATCCAATTCCAAGGAATACAAAGGACCCCAAATAAAATCAACCCAAGAAGATGTTCTCCAAGACACATTATAGCCAAATTGAACAAAACACAGACAAAGACAAGCTCCTAAGTTTGGCAAGAGAGAATGTCAAGTTACCTACAAATGATACCCTATCAAGCTAACAGTGGACCTCTCATCAGAAACAATGTGAGTGAGGAAAGAATGGGAAAATATATTCAAAGTGTTAAGGGATGTTGAGTGAAAAACCATTTCAACCAAGAATACTGTTTCTGGCAAGATCATCCTTCCTATGGGAAGAAAATACAAGGACATTCTCAGATAAACAAAACCTGAAAGAATTTACCAACTTCAGACCAGATCTCTAAGAAGTTCTCAAGGGATGGGACCAGCAATTAGCATAATGGCTATGTCACTGGACTCCCATGTAGTACACCACGGTTCGAGTCTTGGACCCGGTGGCTTGAACTCACACCAGGCACATGTGCTTGCATGCCCAAGATCCCGAGAGGAGAATGGAGGAGAAGGGATTGCGGCATGGCTATCCCCCCTGGGGGTTGATTTCTCTCGCTTTCTTTCTCTCTGTCTCTCTGTGTTTCTGGTGAGCACACATGCCCTATAGCAAAAACCTCTCCAAAAAAAAAAAAAAAGGAAAAAAAATTCTCAAGGGAGTGTTAAACAAGGAAAATTAAATACAGACACATAGAATTAAGAGTTCAAAAACTAAGAAAATGGCCATCTTAATCACTGGGACAAGTCTGGGGTTGAATATTATATCCCAGAATTTAATTGGGAAGATTGAATCTCAACAGAAGATAGATTAGTTACATGAGACTGAACTGGTGACATAGCATTTTTTGACTTTTAACTAAAACATTGCTGATTTTCTTCTAGGGTTTGTTTTCCAGTTTTAAGAATTTTTATTCTGCCTGGAGCTGTTGACAGGTTCAAGTACCTATTGTTTGAACAGAATCCTAACTTGTTTCTTGGCTTTAAGTTTTAAGAAAAGTTCTTTAGCCTTTTTTGATTTATTAAAATTAACACTGCTTTTCTTGAAATTACCAGCTGAACTTTCTATTGAAAGTAGTTATATTATTTAAGAAGTTGTGTGATCAATAAAATGTGGTGGAAAAAGAAATGGAAAACATCTGTAGACACCAGAGATAGTGTGGGAGTAGGGTTTGAAATGGAAGAGGATCTGAAATAGGGGTAAAAATTATATATTTAATGTATATATGAATATATATGAATATTTATATGAATTTTATGTATACATATATACTCATAAATATATAAATATATATTTATATGTTATATATAGTTATATATAATAGTTTTATATGTAATATTCATATATATATTACACATATGAAACTATAAATATATACATCATAAATATGAATATGTGTGTATGTATATACATATATGAAACTAGAAATGGAAAATAATTGATGATAATATGAATTATTAAGTCACTATACAGTATATTCTGGATGAGAACTCACATTTTGTATGCTGTGATAATGCTTAGGGAATGAATGTAAATTAGATCATTAAAAAAATTTCAGAAATAAACAGCTCATGGAAATATGTGTAATGGGAAAACTATGTATGAATTTCAGAGAGTTTTTATACCAAAATAAATTCAGACTTTAATTGTAAAATAAATAAATAAATAAATAGAAATGTACATATGTGCCTCTAGAAGTTACCAGTGTGATCTAAATTAGAAATAAGGTCACAAATAAAAATACACAATGACTCCATGTTTTAAGAAAGTCAAATATTCCTAAAAAGGTTATACCAGGTTAGGGGTACAAAAAAACAAAAAAGAAAAAAGAAAAAAAAAGATTATAGCAAAAAGGAATCAAAACTTGATAACTGTTTTCCCAAAAGGTATTTCTGCAATGAATATACATATATGTATATACACGTGTGTGTGTGTGTGTGTGTGCGTGTGTGCGTATCTACATAGATACACAAATGGCAAAGATTTAGAAAGTTACTGGACTATGTTCCCTTAAAGCTTAAATATATTTTTATAATTAAATAATGTATATTGATGTATATTTTATCTCTCATTGAAATGTTTTCCCATAATCTGTGTCTTAAATCATGATATTACATGTCATTAAGTTATTTTTAAAAATTAAAGCTTTCAAGGGAAGAGCTTGGATGCCGAGGAAGGTATCATCATCTGTAAAGTGCAAGGGGAAAATAAAAGCCGTACCCAATGTTGTCAACTACTCTTTCCTATTCTCTAGGCAATTATTTTGTAAATAATGTAATTTTGTTGGTTTGGGGAAAAACTCAAGCAATAGAAAATTCCCTGGAAAAGATAGAGCAGGATGTATGAAAAAGAAAAACAAAAATGTCATGCCTTTTTCTAGGACCCATGAAGGCAACCCCTCTCTCTCCTAGTGTCTGGGCCATGACTATGGTGTCCCAAGGTTGGGATAGCTTTCCCTTTCCAGATTCTTCTAAACTCAGGCGCCTCGGCCTGCATTCTTCTACCTTTGCTGTGGACTAACAAAGAACCACAAATAAAAGTACACTGTATCTGAACCCTGCACGGGATTTTATTTATTTATTTATTATTTGATTTATTCATTTAATCGTTACTATTATTTATTATTATTATTGTTTAGGGAGAAATTTTGGACAAGGCATGTGCACTCAAGGAGAAACAGAAAGTGAGAGATTATACCCATATTCAGATGGGATGGCCATGCCAGAATCCCTTCTGCATTCTCCTCTTGGGATTTTGTGCTTACACATATGAGTTTTGGGACATAAATTTCAAACTACTGGGTCCAGGACTTGAACCATGGTCAGCCATGTGGTAGTCCAGGGTCTTAGCCATTATGTCATCTGCTGGCTTCATCTACAAGAGATTTTAACGAAAAATTCTTGGGCACAAAACAAACTTTCGCACATGCAAAGGAATAGAAACTATATGTAGCAATTATTCTGACCATAATGGAAACAACTTGATATTAATTTCAGAAAGAAACCTCAGAAATACATAATGATATGGAAACTAAACAACCTAACCCTGAATAACTTCACAAGATTTTAGAAATTAAGGCTAAAATCAAAAGATTCACAGAAACCAATGATAATGAGCACACCAGCTTCCATTATTTATGAGACACAGCAAAAGCAGTCATAAGGGGAAGTTTATTGCAATTAGTGTAAATAAAGAAAAAAGATGAAAAGGTAGAAAATGGACAACCTAACAACACAACTCAGGGAACTGGGAAACAAACAAACAAAAATGGCAGGAGAGAGGAAATAAGAAAGATTCAAGCAAAAATAAATGAAGTTGTGAATAAATGAACTAGACAGAAAATAAATAAAATCAAAAACTGGTTATTTGAGAAGATGTACAATATTAGCTATACTAATTAAGAGGAAGAGAGATTGGAAGAAGATACACAATCAGATGCACAATGAAACTCAATATTAAGATAGATGTAACAAGAATACAAAACATCAATAGAGAATACTCCAAGTGTGTATACACAAACAAACAAAAAATCCTGGATGACATAGACAATGTCTGGACACATAAACTACCAAGACTGAATCAGGAAGACATAGAAAGCCTGAGTAGACTCATAACAAGCAATGAGATTGAATCAGTAATAAATAACCTCTTAACAAACGAAAGCCCAGGCCACAATGGCTCCACTTCTGAATTCTACAAAACTTTTAAAAAAGAGCTAACCCCATTCTACTCAAACTATTTCTAAAGATCCAAAAGGAAGAATCTTCCCAGATTCATTTTACAAAGCCTCCATCACTCTCATCTCTAAAACCAAGGACATAACAAAGAGGAAAACTACAGACGAATAACTCTGATATATACAGATGCAAAAATTCTCAAGAAGTTACTAGCAATTTATATCTAATAGTATATAAAATAAAATTATACACAATGACCAGGTAGGCTTTTATTCCAGGAATACAAGCTTAGTTCAACATATGCAAAACCATAAAAATAACATACCATATTAACAAGATAGCAAGATAAAAATGATATGATCATAGCAATTGATGCATAAAAGCATAAGAAAAATTATAATATCCCTACTTGAATAAGACTGTCAACAGGGACTAGCAAGTGGCATAACGATTACGTCATTGGACTCCCAAATAGGTGACCACAGTTCGAGTCCTAGACTGGTAGATTAATAATCACCCTGGGCACGTGTGCATCCTGGAGTGATATAAGAAGAAAATGGATTGTGAAGTGGCCATCCCTTCTGGGGGATAACTTCTCACTTTGCCTCTCACTGTCTCTGTCTCTATCTCTCTTCTCTGGTGAACATTACACCCTAAGGTAAACCCCTCTGTATAAGTAAAAAAGAAAAGAAGGAACCCAACATAGAAGGAACTTTTCTCTATACAATAAAAGCCATATATGAAAAACACAGAGAAAATATTATACTGACTTGAGAAAATCTGAAAAAATTTACTAAAATCTGAAACAATACAAGACTGCCCACTTTTCCAATCCTTTTCAATATGGTAAAGGAAGGGGACCAGCAGTTATCGTAATGACTACGTCGCTGGACTCCCATGTAGTCGACCGTGGTTCGCATCCCAGACCTGGTGGCTTAAAACTCATGCCAGCGAGTGTGTGTGCATGTCCAAAATACCAAGAGGAGAATGGAGGAGAATGGATTGCGACGTGGCCATCCTCCCTGGGGGGATGATTTCTCCCTTTCTGTCTCTATGTCTCTGTCTGGCGAGCATACACTCCCTATAGCAAAGACCTCTCAAAAAAAAAAAAAAAAAAGGTATAAGAAGTCCTAACCAATGCAATGAGAAAGAAAAGAAAAGAAAAGGCATTCAAATAGGGAAAAAAATTGAAATTATTTGCAGGTGATATGATTGTATAAATAGAAAAACAAACAAAGAATCCAACAAAAAACTCCTGGAAATGATAAATAAGTACAGAAAGTAGCAGGATACAAACCCAACCTATAAGTGTCTAACATATTTATCCACTAACAACGAGCAGACTGAGGTAGAACAGAAGAAACCCTCTTATTGACAATAACCAGTAAAAGTATATGATACCCAGGATTAAACCTAACCAAAGAAGTCAAAGACCCCTACAAAAACCAAATGAACAAACAAAATGGTATAAAACTCTAAAAAAAGAAAGGATACACCATGTTTCTAGATTGGAAGAATTAACATAATAAAAATGTTCATTCTACCCAAATTAACTTTATATATTATGTAATCCCAACCAAATTATCAGATATGTTTTTCCCATATTTAAAAACATGGTCATACAACTTCTCTGGAATCATACAAGACCACATATATCTAAAGTAATTCTATATAAGAAGCGTGGAGTAGGAGATATCTTAGACTCAGACCCTAAAATATGTTACGAAGCTGTGATAATCAAAAACAGCATGGTACTGGCACAAAAACATTCATGCAGACCAATGGAATAGGATAGAAACCCAGAAATAAAGTCCAAAGCAGAAAGTCAACGTATTTTGGACAAAAGGCTCCAGACAACAAAGTGGAAAAAAGAAAACCTCTTTAGCAAATGGTGCTGGAAAATCCACTTGCAAAAAAGATGAAACCAGACCCCTATCTCACACTATAAACAAAAATCAACTCAAAATGAATCAAACATCCAAACCTAAGACATCAAACTTTACAACTACTGGTGGAAAATGCAGGGGAAACTCTTGGAGACATTGAAGTAGTCAAAGACTTCTTGAACAAGATACCCAAAGCAAACACAAAAACTGAAAAAACAGAGGGACCAGCAGTTAGAGTAATGACAGCGTTGCTGGACTCCCATGTAGTCTACGGCAGTTTTAGTCAGTGCCTTGAACTCACACCGGGCACGTGTGCATGCATGTCCAAGATCCCTAGAGGAGAATGGAGGAGGAGGGATTGCGGAGTGGCCATCCTCCATGGGGGGTGATTTCTTGCTCTCTGTCCCTCAGTCTTTCTTTCTGGCGAGTGCATTTGCCCTATAGCAAAAACCTCTCCAAAAAAAAAAAATAGAAAAAATAGATAACTGAGATTACATCAAATTAAAAAGCTTCTGCACCACAAAAGAAACAAAAAATAGAGTGAGTAAATAATACTCATAATGAGAGAATATATTTGCACAGCATGTCTCAGATAAGAGACTCATAACCAGGTTATACAGGAAACTCAAACAACTTAACTGGAAAAAAAATGAGTCCAATTAGTAGATGGGTAAATGTGCTGAACAGACAACTCTCCATGGAAGACCTAAAAGTAGCTAAAAAGCATATTTAAAAAATGCTCAATATCCCCTATCATAATAGAGAAAATTAAGATGCAAATCAAAACCACAATAAGATACCACCTAACCCCAGCAGAATGGCTAATATTAAAAAGCTAAAGAATGGTAAATGCTGCAGAAGCTGTGGTGAAAGGGGAACTCTCCTTCACTTGTGATAGGAATGCAGATTACTTCAGTCACTGTGAGAAACATATGGCAGTTCCTCAAGGACATACAAATAGATCTACCACATGATCCAACAATTCCACTCCTGGAAATCTACCCATAAGATAGGAATACACCCCATCAGAAAAACACTTGCTCATCCATGTTTATTGCAGCATTATTCACAATTGCTAAGACACAGAACTAACCCAAATGGCCACAAAGAGATGAATGAATTGAAAAGTGTGGAACATGTACACTACTGAATACTACTCTGCCATCAAAAACAATGAGACCCAGGCATTTAATAGAAAGTAGAAAACTATGGAAGATTTACTACTGAGCAAAGCAAGCCAGAGCATGAAAGGGAGGCATTGTAAGTCCCCAATCAATATACAGCAATGTTGGCATGCTGTGGCAGAAACGGAATGATTGGAAGGTATAAAAACATGGAGAGCAATGGTGATGCTGGAGACACTGTGGGAGGAAGGTGGGCCATGGGGGAGAGTTAAAGGGAGGGAATCGAGGGGAAGAGGAAAGAAGCAAAACATTGAAGGGGCCCAAAATGGAAAGAAATCTTATGATTATTATTAAATGAGAAAGTTGAAAAGATGGTTTTTACATCACAGAAATAGGAATAAGCAAATAGGTGGGAAAAATGTTGCTACGTGTTTATCCAAAGAGAAGATGTACAGATGTGAATGATGACAAGGACATATCAACCCTGAAGGAAGAATAACCTTTGGGGGAAATAACCTGGAAAGAAAACTCCGTGAAGAAAGAATTAACTCCTACTCAAGTGCCAAGTGCCTGTGGTGCCTCTTATCCCAAGGGGCCAAAGGGAGAAGGACTTCAAGACAAAGTCAAGCACAAAGCCAAGCAGCTCACTGTGACAGGCTGGAGTGACTGCTCAGATGTGTAGCTCTAAGTCTGTGTCGGGAGATCCTTCCAGAAGCCAACAGTATTTCCTATCACCGTGTCTAAGTCACCTTCCTCCATGGTCCTAGTGCTTCAGCCTTAGAGCTTTTTCTAAAGCAATAAGGAGCCAATTCAAAGAACTGAAGTCTCAAATGGCATCTATTACAGTATTAAAAAACAGTATTTTGAAGAATATAAAAGTGTTTAAGATTTCTGCTGCTTAAAAATAACATATTATTGAAGATTTAAGACATTTTTCTTCAGAATGGTACTCTAGTGTTAAGTGTTTTTTGTAAATTCACACAGGTTTTGGTTTGAATTATTAAATGTTTTAATCCTTATGAATATTGTCACATTAGATGTATTATTCAATAAAATTCTGTATAATTCATTAAAATTGAATTAGTGGAATCTGTGAAATCATAAGAATCAGACTGGTTATTTTTCATATAGAAGTAAGTTTAGAAACAAAAGTGATACAGCTTGGCCCACACTAAATACATTTTCCTGAAGTACCTTCCTCATATTCAGCTTTGATCTGAACCTATCAAACAATTATTTTCTGCAATATAATAGTTTATCTTTGGCATACTCTGAATAAAATATACCTATTTTAAAAGCCAATTTATCAGAATATTACTATAAAAATTGAATCATTATTCAATTCATACATGTATGTAATTTTGTTTTGTTTGCTATTGTCAATACTCAACCAGTATTGCAAAATACCTCAAATAAATTTAGCTCTATTTTTCATTTATTTTTTGCTTGCATTTAATCATTGTACATCATTGCAACAAATATAATGATCTTCCCAGCATGAATACACTGCATATTATCCAGTTAAAGATGTTATCAAACACATCATCAACATACAATTTTCCACTTTTTGTCTGTTAAATGTTTTGGGTTTTTCATTCCTTCCCTGATTTCTTCTCTCCTGCCCTACACTGCCGTTCCTCTTCACACACAGTCTCTACTATACACATTTATTTTCATTTTTTTTTTTAGATTTTTAAATTTTTTTCCTTTAAATTTATTTTTTACATTAATTCACTATACATCATTATAGCATACAAAATGAATTTTCCATCCAGAATACACTGTATATTGGCTCAATCATGCGCATCAACATACATGCAATCCACAAATAATTTTCCATTTCTTATGTCCTGTATATTTTGCTTTTTTTTCCATCCTTGATTCCCTATCCCTCACCCTCTGCCATGTCCCACCCTCCTCTCACATTGTCTCTGGTATCCATTGTTGCTTTCTAAGCCTTCCTCCCACATTTAATTGATTTGCTAATGAACTTAATTAGTCTAAATACTTCCAATAGCAAGCACAGCTGATGTATACATATACATGAACCCAAGTGTGACTTTAGGCATAAACCTCAGTGAATAGAATGAATATACTATAAAGTAGTATCTAGCTGGGACTATATAGCTTACTGCAGTCATCAAATACACAGTTTTTTTAAAAAATTTGATAACATTTTTAGTGTTTTTTTTCTTCAGAAACTTTTTTTTAATTAATTTACTTTCATTCCCTGAGCATCATCACAACATATTCTACTATACTGATTTAATCTCCACACCTTTCTACCCTACAATCTTTCAATTTCTGTCATAACAGAGCAGACATTTGGTAAATGTTAAGTGAGGATATATCATAGCTTTCTTTCATATTTTGGTTTGCTCTACTCAGGATTAAATATTCGCTATCTGTCCACATTGTATCAGATACTGAGGTATCATTGTTTTTAATGGCTCAAGAGTATTCCATAGTGTACATGTGCCACAATGTTTCTATCCATTCATCTGTCCTTGGGCATTTGGGTTGATTCCATGTCTTAGCAATTGTGATAATGCCACAGTAAACATGGATCTACAAGTGTTTTTTTGCAATGGAGCATATTCCTATACTTTTTTTGAGTAGATACTCAGAAGAATAATGATTGAATTGTATGGTGGTTCTATTTGTAGGTCTTTGAACAACTTCAATATTGTTCTTGAGGGCTGAAAATTTCAGATTCCACCAACAATGTAGCATGGTTCCCTACTCACCACTGCCTTGCAAGTATTTGTTGTTCTCTATTTTTTTATCTTAGCCATTCTGACTCTGGTTAGGTCGTATCTCATTTGGTTTTGATTTGTATCTCCCTTATGATCAGGGAAGTTGAACATTTTTCATATTCTTTTTGACTGTTCATATGTCTTCCTTAGAGAGTTGTCTGTTTAGCTCATTTGCTGGTCTTTATTTGGATTGATTTTTTTTGTGTGAATAAGATTGATTTTCCTGTATATTCTGGTTATCAGTTTCATGTATAAGGCATTTGCAAATATATTTTGGTTGTTGATTCACTCTAATTGTTGTTTCATTTGCTGTGCAGAAGCTTTTTAACCAGATGTAATCCCATCTCTTTATTTTCTTTATTTTGTGGACTATTGCTGTGATTTGGATTCTGACTTAGGAAGTATTTGTCTACCCTGTTGTCTCCAAGAGTTTTCCCTCTGTTTTCCATCAGTAATTTTATAGATGGTGTTTTATGTTTAGATCTTTTATTAATTTTGAATTGACGTTTGTTAATGGTGAGAGAGAAGAGTCTAGTTTCATTTCTGTGAAGATGGATACCCAATTTCACCAGATCCATTTGCTGAAGAGCTTTTATTTTTTATACAATTATCTTGTGCCCTTTGTCAAAAACCAGATAGCTTTATGTTTGGTTTCTCTACTCTGTTCCATTGGCCCACATACCTGTTTTTATGTCAGTATTATGTTGTTTTGATTATCTTAGCTTTGTAATGTATTTTGGAGTCAAGGAGTGAAATGCCTCCTACTTAATTCTGTTTGTGCAGTATAGCTTTGGTAATATGGGGCCTTTTATAAATCCAGACAAATGATATGATTGCTTTTTCTAATTCTGTGGGAAGAATTTCTCAGCTAATTTGCTCAGGAGTACATTTCGTTTGTAAATTAATATGCATAAAATCAACAGTTTAATCATATTCATTTTTCCAATCCACGAATATGGGATATCACTTTTTTTGTATCATGTTGACTTTCTTTTTTTTTCATTTTTCTATTTTCTTTGTCAATGTCTTAGACTTCTTTGGTTAGTTTTATTATTATGTATCTTATATATTTATGATTTTTGTAAATGAGATGCTTTCTTCAGTTATACCTCTGTCCACAATAAAAGAAATAGTCTAGATGTAGTCTAGATTTTGTATATTGATTTTGTATCTGGCCAATTAACTTTTCTAATACCATTGACTGGAACTTCCTGTACTTCAATGAAAAAGAGTGGAGAAAGTGGGCAGCCTTGTATTGTTTCAAGTTTTAGTGGAAAAGTATGACATTTTCCCAGTTCAGAATGATATCAACTATGGGTTTTTCTTTATGTTAAGGAATGACCCTTCAATGACAATTTTGTTGACAATCTTAATCGTGAAGGGATATTGTATTTATCAAATGCTTTTTCTGTACCAGTTGATATGATCATGTGATTTTTATCTTTCTTTCTCTTAACATGATGTAGTACATTGATTGTTTTGCATATGGTGAACCACCCTTGCATCCCTGAAATAAAGCCAACCTAAGTAAAGGCCATGATGTATAATATTTTCCATGTGTTAGTTGATATGATTTGCTAGTATCTTTTGAGAATATATGTATCTGTATTCCTTCATTATATTTGTATGCAGTTTTTGTTTTTCTGTTATGTCCTTG
>NW_006203452.1:103619-106901 GCF_000334495.1 Tupaia belangeri chinensis | reverse complement strand
GCATGCCCAAAATCCCTAGAGAAGAAGGGATGGTGTAATGGCCATGCCCTCTGGGGAATGATTTCTCACTTTTCCTCTCCCTGTCTCTCTGGCAAGTGCATGTGCCTTATGGCAAAACAAACAAACAAACAAAAAAACGAGAGCTGGATCCCACACTACTGACCTAAGTTCGAATTCTGGCATGCACAATGAGAAACATGCCCAGTGTGGGTGCATGTCCAGAATCTTGACAGAATAGAGAAAGGGAAGGGAGAGCATAGCGGCGTGACCATGCCCCATTGGAATGTGCTTTCTCTCTCTCTGTCTCTTTCTGGGGAGCACAAGTGCTCTCTGGCAATTAAAAAAGAGAAAAAAATCAAAACTAAGAAAACAACGATGATGAATATGCTAAAGGTGCTAACAGAAATAGACAACAAACAAGGACAGTGGATAGTGTGAGAAGTGAGATGAAAATTCTAAGAATGAAAAAGAAGTGCTAGAGGTAAAAGTTAAACAAAATCAAAATCAAAAAACAACACTAGGCTGGTCCTGTAGCCTGCTGCTTAAGGGAGCCAGGTCCCTCATGGCCAACCATGGTTTGAATCCTGGCCTGGGCAACTTGAAAAATATTCTGGGCACATAAGCATGTGTGTCCAAAATCTCGACAAGATGGAGTGGAGAACAGATTGTGCCATGACCAGATGCAAGTAAGAGGGTGGTGCCTTCTTCCTCTCTCCCCCTCTGTCTCTCTGGTAAGCACACCCCTCTGACAGTTAAAACACACACACACACACACACACACACACACACACACACACACACACACACAAAGAAAGAAAGAAAAAAAAGAAAAGAAAGGAAGAATACCTTCATTGGTTTCATTAGGGAATGGAAACAGCTGAAGAGAAGAAAAACCTCTGAGCTTGTGGATATATCAATAGGAAACTTTTAAAATGGAAAAATGAGGAGAAAAAAAAGAAGAAAATAGAACAGAATAATTCCAAACTATGGGACAACTTCAAAAGGTAAAACAAATATGTAATGGCAATACCAGAACTAAGAATGTCCCAAAATTAATGTCAGACACAGATCCAAGAAGCTGAGAACACCAAGAAGGATAAATGAGAGAAAAACAAACAGAAAACAAAACAAAACAAAACAAAAACACAAACAAAATGTGTCCTAGGCATATCATATTCTAACTGCAGAAAATCAAAAATAAAGAAAAAATACTGGCCAGTCATGATGGTGCAGTGGTCATTCAACTCTCGGCAATGCTGAAGGCTCTTGCAAAGGTGCCAGGTTTGCATCCTGAGGTCTCCCTGCATGTGCCAGGCCCGTGCTGTTGCGAGGTCCACCCACCTGCCTGTGATAGTGGATGGCCGAGTTTGGAGACGCGTGCAGTGTGAAGACTGTAAAGGGTCTCTCTCTCTCTCTTTCACTTTCACTCTGTCTAATGGAAGAAGTAAATAAATATTAAAAAAGAAAAGGTAAAATATTGAGAGAAGCAAAGAAAGAGAGGGATCAATGGAAAAGCAAAAACAAGCATTATATTTGACTTCTTAGAAACTATGTAGGAAGGGACCAGCAGTTAGCATAATGGCTATGTCACTGGACTCCCACATAGTTGACTGCGGTTCAAGTCCCGGACCCAGTGGCTTAAATTCATGCCGGGTGTGTGTGCGTGTGTGCCCAAGATCCCGAGAGAATGAAGGAGAAGGGATTGCGGCATGGCCATCCCCCCGGGGGGTGATTTCTCACTTTCTATCTCTCTGTCTCTCTCTGTCTGGTGAGCGAATGCGCCCTACAGCAAAAACCTCTCAAAAAAAAAAACTATGTAGGCAAGAAGAGAGTGGAGTGAACTACTTAAGGGCTGAAAGAAAGAACATAACCAACCTAGAATTCTGTATTCTTTGAAATTACCATCATTTCAAAAGAGAAATAAATTATCTTTTTAAAAAATTTATTATCATAATATTGTTTATATTACATTGAATCATACATAACTGTACAGTGTATTACATTGCTTTTTATAAATTATCTTGACTAATCAAAAATGGAGTACATCTGTTGACAGTAGATCTGCATTGCAAGATATATTTTTTACCTTCTAATTTAAAGTTAAATTTTGAATTTTACTTATTTATTATTATTATTTTTTAAATGCACTCACCAGAGGGAGACAGAAACAAGCCAGGAAGTAATAAAGTATGGAGAGCCACAAGCACCAAAATGGCTGAAATGACTTTCACACGATGACCTCCGGACTTCCCTGTTCTGGGAGTAAACATTCCGCCCCTAGGCTCCCCAACCTAGCTAACATCCGCAAGCAGCTTCTCAATCAGGTCCCTGACAGCAATCCACCCCTAAGCTACGCTCCCGACAAAACAATCTATTACTGGTCCAAAATATATCCTTCATTTACATATTGCGCAACCAATTACCACCCTGCTGTGTATATAAGAATGTTCTCTGGCCCTCAATAAACGAGCGACTGTATACTATTCAGAGCTGTGACACTGTGTCGCTCCCGTGTTGTGACGCTGCGCCGGCTCCAGACCTCCTCTCTCTCGCTCAGGTAGCCTGTTCAATTGTCCCATGGGCCGGGACAATAAAGTACCCCATATGGGCGATGGCCACACTGTAATCCCTTCTCACTTCTCTTTTCAGAATTTTGGGCATACACACACACACACCAGCAGCGTTTTTCAGGCCACCGGCATTAGGACTTGAACCACTCAGTTGGCCAACTGGGATCCATTCACTTCAATGATCATGTCACTGGTTGCCCAACTTGTCTTATTCTTAACTGATTTAGCAGAGGACAGTTTGTTCAAAAAACAATTGTTGAACATTTTTTCATATGCCTTTTGGCTATTTGTATGTCATCTTTAGAGAGTGTTTTATTCAACTCCTTCTCCCATCTTTTAATAGGGTTGATCATCTTTTTTCCAAACAGCTTCTTTAGTTCCTTGTGTATTCTGGTTATCAGTCCCTTATCTGATGCAAAATTTACAAAAATATTTTCCCATTCTGAGGGCTGTCGATTCACACTAATTACTGTGTCTTTTGCCATGCAGAAACTTCTTAGTCTGATGTAATCCCACTTGTCTATTTTGGGGATGATCGACTGTGCTTTGAGAGTCTTATTTAAGAAGTCTTTCCCCACCCCAATGTCTCCCAGAGTTTCCCCAGTGTTTTCTAGGAGCAGTTTTATAGTTTGAGGTCTTAGATTTAGATCCTTGATCCACCTTGACTTGATTTTTGTCAAAGGTGAAAGGTAGGGTTTCAGATTCATCTTTC
>NW_006203452.1:95514-101970 GCF_000334495.1 Tupaia belangeri chinensis | reverse complement strand
TGTCCCTCTCTAGTCAAATTAAAATAAATAAATTAAAAAAACAATTGTAACACTATATTTGATTATTATAGCTTACATGTAATTGAATTAAGTCAATAATAATATAAGCCATGTAAGAGAGTAATTAGGAGTTTTTGTTATTGTACTTGAAATAATCATGAAGCAGTATAATGTTTTTTGTAAAAACAAAAACTTGAAATAGGTGTAAATATATATTATACTTAGGACAACACCACAAAACTTTTTAAACAAGTGTAATTCATATGCTACAAAAGGACAGAAAATATAATTATATAAAATGCTCTTTAGACCCACTAAAGGAAGAAAAAAGCATTGAAAACAAAAATAGGAACAAATGATAGGAACAATAAAGGGAAAACATTAATAAATATAGTACACATTATTCAACTACTGGGTTGTTGGAAAAGTCATGATGCATTTTTGTAAAGAAAAACGGAAAAAAATATGACATGATGTTTCTAACAATGCAGTATATCAATAATCACTTTAAATATCAAAGTTCTTTCATAGTCAAAAGACAGATTGAGTGGATCAAAAACAAGACCTAATTCTATGGTATTTATAAGAAACCCCTTTTAAATGCAAGTACATATACTGTACAAATGGAGGCCACCTGGTAGAATGGTGGGTAAGGCACCTGGACCCTATGTGGCCAACTCAGTAGTTTGAGTCCTGCACCTGAAAGCTTGAAAAACACACTGGGTATGTGTGCATGCATGCCCAAAATCATGAGAAGAGAATGGAGGAGAAACTGAGGGATGACCATCCCCACTGGGATAATCTCTCATTTTCTGTCTTTCTGTATCTCTCCAGTGAGTGCACCTGCCTGATAGCAAAATAAAAAAAAAAATGTTTTAAGTAAATAGGTGGATGGGACCCAGCAGATAGAGTAATGGCTACATCGCTGGACTCCCATGTAGTTGACCGTGGTTTGAGTTCCGGGCCTGGTAGCTTAAACTCAAGCCAGGCGTGTGTGCATGCGTGCCCAAGATCCCAAGAGGAGAATGGAGAAGGGATTGTGGCATGGCCATCCCCCCTGGGGGGGGGGGTGATTTCTAGCTTTTCCGTGTGTCGTTGACGAAAAACCCACCCTAAAGCAAAAAACTCTCAAAAAAAAAAAAAGTAAATAGATGGAGAAATATAGCCCATTCTGGCACTAATCAAAAGAAAACTGAGGTAATTAATTTTTTTTTTTTACCGTGAATCAAATTTCCCCAAAAGGCACCTGTCACCAATCCAAGGCTGCATCTCTCCACTGGACTGGTGAGAGAGTTGTCAGTGTTTTGCTCCTGGGCCTGCTTCTAGCTGCTTATCTGAATCCTTGCTCAGCGATGGACTACTCCCTGGCTGCAGCTCTCACTCTCCATAGTCACTGGGGCCTTGGACAAGTTGTTACTATGTTCATGGGGATGCATCACAGAAAGCTGCCAAAGCAGGCCTTTTGGCACTCTCAGCTTTAACCTTTGCCGGGCTTTGTTCTTTCAACTGTCATGCGCAGGCATCTGCAAAGCTGTTACCATGCTGTGGAAGCTCTGACTTTTTTGATGTAATACCTTAAGAATTGATCGTATGCCTCTTTGCCTTGCTCTGTCATGCTATTCAGCTCACAATAAGGAGGAAACAATAGATAAGTTCATTGGTGGACAGGTCTCCTAATCATATGGTTATTTTCAGAATTCAGTTATTGAAGAAAAGGTTTGAAAGGTATCCAGAAATTGTAAGACCGAGTTCTGTATTCTGGTGAGTTAGTGGGGTTGTCTCCACACTTCTCATAAGACTCACAGTATAATTAAACATTGTATAAGAGCTTTTGCTATTTAATTTATCAATCTCTTGAAGAGAATTCCGCTTTATTACTATCAATACATGATCAAAGTTCTACATTTGTCCTGGGAATAGTGGACAAAGTGCGAGAGTGGGAATAGTGGACAAAGGGAAAGACTATGACGCCATGAGTAGACTGTTAGAAATTAGACAAGTGTTTAATTTTTGAAAACTCCTCCTCTGTTATACCAGCTATTGATGATTACATATCCTAGGGAAACTTTAAAATGAGGGAATACTAATACCACACGTGAAGAACTTTCCATGCAGGAAGGAAATCTTAAGATTTAGGGAAGAAGTCCACCTGGTAGTCATGATGCATTTTTGTAAAGAAAAACGGAAAAAAATATGACATGATGTTTCTAACAATGCAGTATATCAATAATCACTTTAAATATCAAATTTCTTTCATAGTCAAAAGACAGAGATTGAGTGGATCAAAAAACAAGAACCTAATTCTATGTTATTTACAAGAAACCCCTTTTAAATGCAAGTACATATACTGTACACATGGAGGCCACCTGGTAGAATGGTGGGTAAGGTACCTGGACCCTATATGGCCAACTCAGTAGTTTGAGTCCTGCACCTGAAAGCTTGAAAAACACACTAGGTATGTGTGCATGCATGCCCCAAATCATAAGAGAATGGAGGAGAAACTGAGGCATGACCATCCCCACCGGGATAATCTCTCATTTTCTGTCTTTCGGTATCTCTCCAGTGAGTGCACCTGCCTGAAAGCAAAATAAAAAAAAAATGTTTTAAGTAAATAGGTAGATGGGAACCAGCAGATAGAGTAATGACTGCATCGCCGGACTCCCATGTAGTTGACCGTGGTTTGAGTTCCGGGCCTGGTAGCTTAAACTCACGCCAGGCGTGTGTGCATGCATGCCCAAGATCTGTTGTCGTGGGCCTCCCCCCGGGGGGGGGTGGTGATTTCTAGCTTTCTGTCTCTGTCTCTCTGACGAGAAACACACCCTACAGCAAAAAACTCTCAAAAAAAAAAAAAGTAAATAGATGGAGAAATATAGCCCATTCTGGCACTAATCAAAAGAAAACTGAGGTAATTAATTTTTTTTTACTGCGAATCAAATTTCCCCAAAAGGGAAATTTTATTGATTACTTTATTCCCTTACATACACACACACAAAAAAACCCCTGTAATTAAATGAGGTGAACATTCACCTCAAGATTTTGTCATCTTCATAATAAAAAGGATGAAGCTTAGAACTGGATCACTTGACTCTCTGTCTTCTTATCCCCTCCCAGCTCACAATGCTCGGATCTCTTAATAGCCAGGCTTCTCTCAGATCTACATTGGGCTCAGCACACTCAAGCCTCAATCTTCTTTGTGGTTTTTGCCTTTTTTATGGAATATAGCTTAGTGTGTCCACCATAGCCACTCTGCTTCCTGTCACAACACCACTTTCCCTGAGCACCCAGGGGATCCTTGCCCTTTTTGTATGGTGTCACTCTGTGAGGCTGGTGCTTGCCACACTTCCTACATAAAGTCCGTGGGTTTTAGGGACGTTCACCATGTTTGCAGGTGTGTTCTCTGAACAAAAAGAGAGAGGCAGGCCGAAACCAGAAGTATCAGTAATTATATTAATTTTAAAAAGAGGAAACTCACAGGTGGCATGGTGGTTAAGGTGCTGGACACTTCCTCATGGCCAAACATGGTTCGAGTCCTGAACGTGGTGGCTTGCTTTCTCAATTTTCCTCTCTGTGTGTGTGTATGTCTCTCTCTGGTCTAATGAAAATGAATGAATGCATAAATAAAATTAAATAATTCTTAAAAAGGTTTTTTTAAACAGAGAAGACTTCAAGACAAGGACAATTATCAGGGATAAAAGAGGCCACTGCTTAATGATAAATGAGTTAATTCTCTAAATAGACATAACAATTCTTAACATTTATACATGTAAAAACAGTGTCAAAATGTGAGGCAAAAACTGATAGATCTTCCAGGAAAAATAGATGAATTCATTAATAAACTTGCAGACTTCAACACCCCCATTTCACAAATAGACAGACCCAACAAGCAGAAAGCCCTCAGGGCAGAGCTGTGCTCAGCAGTGCCATCAACAAAGCAGCTATAACTGACACCTGTGCATTACTTTACGCACCAGCAGAAAACATGTCTTCTCGAGCTCACATGAAACATTCACCAAGGCACACAGCATGCTGGGACATAGGATAGAAAAGGATACATACAAAAGGATAGAAATCATGCCATTTCTGTTCTCAGGCCACAATGGAACTAAACTGTAAAGCAATAACAGGAAGACAGCTGTGAAATACCAAGATAGAGATTAAATGATACACTTTTAAATAACATATGGATTGAAAAAGAAATCTCAAGCGAAATTTAGAAATACGTTTAACTAAATGAAAACACAAATATCACAAGAGATTTGCAGTAGAAATAGTGCTTAGAGGGAATTTTATAGCATTGAATGCCTATGTTAAAAAAATAAAACATTGGTAGTCTAAACTTCCATATTAAGAACTAGGAAAATAAGAGCCGATTAAATCCAAAATACTCAGAAATAAAGAAGTGAAAATCATAGCAAAAATGAAGGAAAACAGCAGGGTAGCCAACACTGGTTGATGCTGCCTCTCTGCAGACTGCGACCAAGTGGAAAGTCAATGTTCAATTCTCGCTGAGCTGAAAAGCTAGGCATGGTGGTCACACCTGTAGTCCCAGCTACTTGAGAGGCTGAGGCAGGAGACACACAGCATAGTGAGAACGGGTCTGGAAAAACAATAAATATGTAATCTCACTAATAAACACAGCAGTACACATTAAGGCAATAGTGATTAAGTCTTTGATACATTAGAGAAAATACCAAAACACTGACTGCCAACAATGGGATGGACTCAGGAAGTAGACATTTCAATGTACAACTGACAGCATGTGGTTGATTCAAATCTTCTGGAATGCCATCTGGTAATATCTATGAATTTACAAAGGTTTGTGATCATTAGCTTCACAGTCCTTCTACAAGTTTTTTTCTCAGAAATTCTCTCATGTGTAAGTTCTACTGTCTCACAGCAAAGCAGGGTAGTTAACAATAATGTATTGTGTTTCTTCAAAATAGCTAGGAAAGAATTTTTTTCCATTCCAGATTGTGTGTGTGTGCACACATGAGAGAGAAAAAGAGAAGTACCAATAATGGGACTTGGTCATCCTACAATCTTTTTTTCTCCATATCTTCATCTCCTCTGGATCTCAAGTAGGTGCACATATACCTGGCTGTCCTTCAAACCACCAGGGTTGAAATTCAACACCTCCACACTGGGGGTCAAGTTTCCAACCTGAACTCTGGGGGCCATATTCTTTCTTAAATCCTAGCTTTCCTATTAAAACTTTCCTTTCTACTAGTTTACAAGTGTTTCTGGTTTTTCATTTTGCATCTCAGAACAGGTCTCTCATCTTAGAGATCTGGACCTAAAGAACCAAGGATTTTACACAACACAGATCAACTCTCCCATCCTATGACAAATTACATTTGGAGTCTTCAGTACTTCCTAAGAGCATCTAAGACTCTGAAACCTGAACTTTTTTTGGGGGGGAGAGGTTTTTGCTATAGGGCACGTGTGCTCGCCAGAAAGACAGAGAGAGACAGAGAGACAGAAAGCGAGAAATCACCCCTCAGGGGGGATGGCCATGCCGCAATCCCTTCTCCTCCATTCTCCTCTCGGGATCTTGGGCACGCACGCACACGTGCCCGGCGTGAATTTAAGCCACAGGGTCTGGGACTCGAACCAGGGTCGACTACGTGGGAGTCCAGCGACATAGCCATTACTAACTGCTGATCCCTAAAACCTCAACTTTTGAGAACAGCCGACTTCACAGCTTCTGTCCAGGCCTCAGGGGGAAGAGGCAACAAAGAGAGCTCAGTACAAGACCAAAGGGTCAGGGCAAAGTCTGGGGTCTCGGTCCCAAGGGCGGAGTCCTGGGCAGGGAAGCCCGGCACAGGTGAGTCCCATTCTCCCAGCTTCTCACTTTTCCCTCCTACTCAGGGTCGAGTCCTTCTGCCTGGACACTCCTGACGGGGCCCCAGCTCTCACTCCCATTGGGCGCCCTGTTTTCACAGGAGCCAATCAGCGCCGTCGCAGTTCCAGGTTAGAAACTCCGAGGAAGCAGCTGGGGCTCAGATCTCCCCTAACTCTGAGGATGGCGGTCAAGGCACCCCGAACCCTCCAGGGAACCCTCCTCCTGGTGCTCTCAGGAGCCCTGGCCCTGACCAGGACCTGGGCGGGTGAGGTCTGGTCGGGGGGAGCCGGCGTCAAGGGCGGACGGGAAGCCCCGTCTCCGCCCTGTCCCCTGTCCTGACCCCGTGTCCGCCCCTCCGTGTCTCGGGTCTCCGGAGCCTCGTCCCCTCTCGGCCCCATGGAGCTGGGACCAGGTCCGCAGGGAGGAGGGTCGGGCGAGTCTCACTGCCCGTCCCCCCAGGCTCCCACTCCCTGAGGTATTTCGATACCGTCGTGTCCCAGTCGGGCCGCGGGGAACCCCGCTTTATCGCCGTGGGCTACGTGGACGACACGCAGATCGCCTGGTTCGACAGCGACTCGGCGAGTCAGAGGGTGGAGCCGCGGGCGGCCTGGGTG
>NW_006203452.1:88802-95136 GCF_000334495.1 Tupaia belangeri chinensis | reverse complement strand
CGCTCCTGGACCGCGGCCGACACAGCAGCCCAGATCTCCCAGCGCGAGTGGGAGGTGGCGGATAGGGCTCAGCACTTCAGGGCCTACCTGGACTGGATATGCGTGCCTGGTCTCCGCACATACCTGGAGAACGGGAAGGAGACGCTGCAGCGCGCAGGTGTCAGGGGCTGCGGGCCGTCTCCCAGATCTCCTGTCCTGTCCCACACCACAAAATAAACCCCCTCAAATCTCGAAGGGAGAGTTTTCAGATCCTGCACCAGAGTTTGACTCCCCCAGATGCCCCTCCTCTCAGGAAGTGTCCAGTCTCTGGGAATACACTGGGGACAGTTCTGAAGTCACCGTCAGCACTGTGCAGTGACTCTGGCAATGGTTCTGTCCACCAGAACCGCTCAAGCCTTGATCTCGGCCCCACCTGAGAGCTGACTCCAGATACTCTGAGTCCCCTCCATTCACATCAGGATCACAAGTCCCAGTTTCCCCCCCAGAGACCTAGATCCTACCCGGCGCTATTCACTCTGAATCCACAACCTTCCCAGGAGTAGATCCCCCCAGACACCTGAGCCAGGCTTAGTGGAATCCCTAAGCAACCCAGTCCTGCTGTCCTCGTTCAGATGGTCTCACAGGGCAGTGGGAGGGGCTGCACCATGTCTGAATTCCGGACTCTTACCCGCAGAACCACCAAAGGCACACGTGACCCACCACCCCACCTCTGACCGTGAGGCCACCCTAAGGTGCTGGGCCCTGGGCTTCTACCCTGCGGAGATCTCCCTGACCTGGCAGCGGGATGGGGAGGACCAGACCCAGGACATGGAGCTGGTGGAGACCAGGCCTGCAGGGGACGGAACCTTCCAGAAGTGGGCGGCCGTGGTGGTGCCTTCTGGAGAGGAGCAGAGATACACGTGCCACGTGCAGCACGAGGGGCTGCCTGAGCCCCTCACCCTGAGATGGGGTAAGGGGGGCTCAGAGCTCTTGTCAGGGAAAGCAGGAGCCCTTCCTGAGACCTCAGCAGGGTCAGGACTGAGGCCTGGGGGTCAGGGCCCTCACCTCCCCTCTCCTCCCTTCCCAGAGCCGCGTCCTCAGTCACCCATTCTCATCGTGGGAATCATCGCTGGCCTGGTTCTCCTTGGAGTTCTGGTCACAGGAGCCATTGTGATCTGGAGGAGGAGCTCAGGTAAGAATGGGAGGTCTGAGCTGTCCTGTCCCAGTAGACGGTGCCCTGCCTGGTGACTGGGAGGTGCCACCATGCACACATGCTTGCCCAGGCTGAGGGCCTCTGTGCTGAGGCTTCTCACTCCTCTGTAAAGTGTGACAACCAGTCACACGCCTGTCACCTGGTGGTGGTGCTGGGGACCTGGTTCCCAGCAGTCAGAGGTCACAGGGACAGTCCCTGCCGAGGACGGTCCTCCAGGCGGGCTGCTGGTCCCCCTCCCACATCTCCATCCTCACATTCCCTGACTCCACCCTGGGTCTGTAATCAGAGTTCTCTAAACTTCTCTAGGGTCCAGGGTTACTGGATCCTTGGCACCTCATGCACCTATTTCTCACAGGGTGTTTTTTTTCCCCCTCACAGGAAGAAACTATGGTCAGGCTGCCTGTGAGTATGAGAGGGGGAGGGGTGACCTGACCCCTGGGACAGCACAGACAGGAGCCCAGGGGGCCACCTGCCGTATTCCTCCTCTAGCTCCTCCTCTGTGGCTCTGACCAGGCCCTGTGTTTGTCCCCCCCAGGCAGCGACAGTGTCCAGGGCGCTGATGTGTCTCTCACAGCTCCTAAGGGTAAGACCCTGCAGGGCTGAGGCAGGAGAGGATGGGGAAGAGAGGTTGTTAGGACTCTGGATTAGGACATGTTGAGCACGTGAAGGCCTCATCAGAGGTTCCTGTTAGTGACTGACGTGAGTTGTTCGTGATTCTCTCCCTCTGTAGTGTGAGACAGCAGCCTTGTGAGAACAGAGTGACCTGGGATTGCTCAGTCTCTGTACCCACCACTGTGACATCAGGAGCCCCGGCTGCTCTTCCTGCAACTGATGTGAACAAGTCTACATGTCTGTTTTCCTGCATCCTAATGTGAGGAAACAGGGGCTCAGCCAGTCCCTGAGCACTGCCCCCCCCCCCCTGCCCTGTACCCTCTGCCCTGACCAGCTTTCCTGTTCTAGGAGAGGCAGGACTGGACGCCGCTCCCCCATCTCCCCTTCGACCAGCTTTCCTGTTCTAGGAGAGGCAGGACGGGACGTCTCTCCCCCATCTCCCCTTTGTGTTGCACTGAGCTGCAGCTTCCTTCTTCCTTATTGAAAATAAGAATTTGGATATTGTTTTGTTTTTCAAATTCTTGCTATTAGAAGTCATCCATGGATAAACTAAAGAAGCTTTTCACAACTCAGGAGAGGAAATAAAACCTGTGAGCCGCCCAGACTGTGTTTGCTATGCTGGGTCTGCTGTGGTGGGGACAGGAAGAGGCTGCAAGGTGCCAGATGTGCACTGAGCCATGGACAATCGGTGCTCCGTCCATTGTGGGTTTAGAGTGATCGTTCCTCTGGGTCACCTTTGCTGCTGCTTTATCCTGTTCTCTTAGTCAAACCTTGTCTCACCTGGACCTGTCATCACAGGGATTCAAACATCACCTGTGCCTTGTCCCATCTCCAGGACTTGGACACTGAAGGACCTGTGTGTCTAGCCCTTGCCTTCCACTTGGTGTATTTGTTCTTTCTTTGTTTCTGTGAAGGAATCTCTGTGTTCTTATTCTCATGTACAAGTTGAGTGTCCTTCTTCTCTGACAGCAGCAGGAGTCACTTTCCTGTCATTGTCCCCATGAGGCCCAGGTAGCCCCAGCTCACAGGGTCTGTGGTATCAAGAGATGGATTTTCAGACTCATCCAGCTCTGGCCCTTCTGGGGCTGTTCCATGGATTGTGTTTTCCATCTCCCCATCTCTTTCTAAAAAACCATATGCTAGAACTTGCAGAGAAGAATCCCATAACTGCTTGTTTTAAATAAATCTGAGCTGAAATTCTGCTCTATTTGTCTGCCTCCTCCTGCCCCTAGCTGTGATTATCCCAGTCCTGACCCCAGTTCAAACTCATGGATTCATAAAGCAGAATCTAATTTCGATTCATATTATCTAATTTTGATTTATATTTGTTCTTAAAATAAGACCCATAAGGCAATAATCTTTCTTGTCTAGAAAAATAAATCTTGCTCACACTTCTTTCCTGAGACACTGAGTAAATCAGTGTTTTCAGACACTGCTCTCACAGAGCCACCTCGCAGTTTTGAAACTGAAATTGAACAGTTTGCAGGGACCCTAAATGGCCGGGTTATAACAGATGATGTAGAAGGCCACATATTAAATCTTACATTTAAATGAATGTTCGTCTATTTTATTTTCTTACCCTAACATGACTGTCTGTTTCTACAAACCTACTTGCTCTTTTTATAAGAAAAAATAACTTGTACTAGCCATACAAAAAACTATATCCGGGATGAGATCCTGTACCTACTACTGTCTTTACTAACTATCCCTGAACCCTTTTGTTTGACAGTATAACTGCTTACATAAAAACCCTACTCCTCTCAAAAAGAATTAACCTACTTGATTAAACGTCTGTAACTACTTACATAAGAGCCCCTGATAACTGACCCCCTATAAAAAGGCTACTCAGACTTCGGTTGGGGCTGCAGTTCTGACTCTTGGCCCCTGAGCCTCAGGCTGGAGGTGCTGGGCGGCTCAAAAAGGCTGTAGTTGCTGGCCGACTAATAAAGACTCTCTTTAAACTTAATCTGACTTTGGTGGTCATTCATTCAGTAACACTCTACAACACTTGATGGTTTGTAAGAACTTGGGGAACTCATCTATCAACAGGCCACATCTATCCTAGATTTTTCTTACATGGGAACTCGCCTCTGAAATTACCTGTCCCATCACCTGACAATTAACTCAGAGTGGCAACTTTCACCAATTGCTACTTCAAAGATGTCAGACTGAATATAAAGTTAAAGGTGAAACTACGAAAGGGAATGGAGTGACCTGGAAATGATTTCATGTGTTTGTACTCTTTCCAGGAGAACTTTGTCTTCACCTGGAGATCAAGGGAACAAATGGACAGGTTACAAGAGCTAATTAATATTCTGGTTGGTCTTCAAGAGTTACCGAATACCCTCTTTTCTAATCTGCTGGATGAGAATTTATGCAGTGAGATTATTGAGGTTGACAGAGGCAGTTTTGGAAGATGCTTGGAAGAAAAATGGAAAGATTGGTATGGAAGAAGTTATCCAGAGAATTGAAAATGTTGTCATAGATGCAAACTGCAGCAGAGATGTGAAACATGCTCTTAGAGTTCTTAGAAGCAACAGCTGAAAATGATCCTAACTACTTTATGAATGAACCAACATTTTGTACATTTGATGGTGTTCCTTTTACTGCACCTGACCCAGGTTACCAAGAGAAATATAAAGAATTACTTGAAAGAGAGGATGTTTTTCCAGATTGTGAAGAAAATGGAACAGATTTATCAGGGTCTGGCGATCCACACTTGTATGATATTGGTGATGAGATAGATCCAGACACAAAGTTATAAAAAGTTTCGTTTGGAATCAGAGTGTAAGCGAAAACCATAAAGTTAAATTTCAGTATGTCAGTTTTAAAAAGCAGTTTAGGTATGGTGATTTAGCAGAACCCAGGAAAGCAAGAAAATGTGTCACACTTACACCAAGTTAAGGATGAGTTTTGTTACTAATGTTTGCAACTTTAATTTTGTTAAATATTACCTGCCAAAATAGACTTTATTCCCTATAATTTAAAATGTGTGTATATATATGTGTGTGTGTGTGTATGTATATACATTCACATATATATATATAATTTATTATTTACAGTTAATTCCACTGTTTTCACTGCAATAAAATCAATTTTGCAATTAATGAAATGTTGAAAGTGATTTTTGCTAGATAGTTATATGCTTGTTCTTTAAATTTTGCTTTTTTTGAGGTAATAGGTCTTAGCCTTGAAATATTACTGCAAAATGTAGCATCCTTTTTAGATATGAGTTTTACCTTTCATTTTAGTTTGACATTTAGTGTCTCAATGAATTGAGCTTCAAATATAAATCACAATCATGAAAATCTTTAGCACTGAAGTCTTGGATCATTAAGTTGTAAGGAATGGGCCGACCATGTGAGAAAATAGAAATGTAGAGCCTTTATTGGGAGCGCTCCCAGGCGAGGGTTGCTAGCCCAAAAGAGAGGAAGAGATGGGCCAAAGAAGTCACCCATTAGGGGTGGGGTTAGGTGATTTTTATAAGGGTATAGGGAGAGGGAGTGTCTTAGAGGTAGACATACTCCATGTGTGGCAAAGGATTAGGGGAAGAGCAGACTGCTGTGCCATGTAATGTCTGGTGACATGAGTAGAGTCCCATGTGCAAAGCAGAGCGCCACATGCAGAATTAAGCTCATGTGCACTTACTACATCTGGGTTAGATCCCAGTGCAGCACAGGTCTGATGACAGGCTAGTTCCAGGTTACAGGTTAAAATGTCAACAGATGGGAGAGTGTCAAGCTGCATTGTGAAGGCCTTGGTTTTTTGGGTCCAGATTACTAAAATTAGAGATCTGTCCCTAAGTGCAAAATGAAACCGCAACCACAAATAAAATAGGTAGAAAAGATTTAATAAGAAAGAACAGGAAAGAAATGAAGTACACCCAAAAGGCTCTTGGGTGGGCAGATTGTCAGGGGGCAACTGCATTTGGTGCTGGTTAATTGTTATTTTTATTACTAGAGGTCATGAATATTCATTGGTGGGAGGTCTGTTACACTACCTATGTCCTTCATTTGAATTTGAACCCCTGCTTTCTCTCCTGCACTTGCACACTTTTCCCACAGGTAGAGAATGAGGAATTTGATGACCTAATTGCACATGCCCAGTGTGAGCCAAGTTGTTTTAATTTAGACTACCTAATTAGTTTATCACCTTAGTGGGAATTAGGGCATTGACCAAAATGCCCTTTCGCTTTTCTCTTAGGGCTGCCCACTCATGACTAACTGCATACCACAGTATCAGTCAACTTTGGCTTGGCGTCCAACCTCCACATCCAAGCTGTCCAGGCCTCCAGCCTAACAAAGTAAGTTACACATGCAGACGCTATATGATATTAGGGGCTTTTAAAATGTCATTTTTAAAAATGGCTTAGAAACCTCAGCTAGGGAACCAGCAGTTAGCATAATGGCTATGTCGCTGGACTCCCACGTAGTCGACCGCGGTTCGCGTCCCGGACCCGGTGGCTTAAAACTCACGCCGGGCACGTGTGCGTGTATGCCCAAGATCCCGAGAGGAGAATGGAAGAGAGGA
>NW_006203452.1:66472-88577 GCF_000334495.1 Tupaia belangeri chinensis | reverse complement strand
TAGAAACCTCAGCTAAACCACCAAGGCCTTTCACTGAGAATTTATTCCATTCTAGAATTTTTTGTTGTTTTCACATAACTGGTTTTATTAATCTCAGGCCTAGATCATTATTCTGCCTTATTTATGTTGATACAGGAATGTGGGGGTTGCAAAGGTAATCGGGCCCAGCACTCACAGTGAGACACAGGTTCTTGTCCCATGCTCAGGAAGGATTAAAGATGTGGACATGGCGAGTAGGTATAGGAAAGCTGAGAGTTTATTGAAGGAGAGGGAAGGAAAAACAGGGCTCCCAAGAAGGGAGGGATCCCATAAAATGGGTTATCGAGGAGAAACTGGAGCGAAGGGTTTTTATCTGCATCACCGAGGGCCTTGTTCAGCCTTGTTCTAGGTGGGGCTTGTGCATGCATTCCCCTTTTGGTAGGGAGGGTCACATGCTGGATGGGTCCATTTATTCTAACTATGGAGTAGGTAGAAGGTTAGGAGAGTCTTTGTCTAGAAACGTTGGGCCATAAAAACCATTATCTTATCCCCTTCCTGGAATGTGGTGGGACCTGGAAAAAGCCTTTGTTTTAGGTCTAGATCATGCTGCCTAGGTCAGTCACCGAGCCACCACTGTGAGAGGTCTCTCTGAGCAAGAAACTGAGTTGTCTCCATCTTCAAACAGCCATTTTGTGATTCCATTTTTGGCCTATATCCTAACTGTATTTTCAGGGTTCCTACCTCCTACCTCAATATGGTTTTCTCATTTTTATTGTTATAGCATGGGTTGCATTGATTGAAAACTGTATGCGTCGGCAGTCTGCGTCTGGCAGAAACTCGGACCCCAGCTAGCTGAAAAAAGAAGAAAAGCCTCTTACACAGTTACATTGTCGGTGTCTTCTCTGGGTCGCCATCAGTTAGATTGATCTCTGGACCCTAACAACAGTAAGCGAGCAATCACCCCCCAGGGGGGATGGTCATGCCGCAATCCCTTCTCCTCCATTCTCCTCTTGGGATCTTGGGCACGCACGCACACGCGCCCAGAGTGAGTTTAAGCCATTGGGTCAGGGACTCGAACCACGGTTGACTACATGGGAGTCCAGCAACATAGCCATTACACTGTTAGTCCCAGTACTCTCTGATTTTAACTAGTCCCCAGTTGATACGTTTTTATACTTGATCGTGGTAGGCAGTGAGTCATGAGTGGGCAGCCCTAAGAGAAAAGAGTAAGGGCATTCCCACTAAGGAAATAAACTAATTAGGCAGTCTAAATTAAAACAACCTGGTTCACACTGGGAATGTGCAATTAGGTCATCAAATTCCTCAGTCTCTACTTGTGAGAAAAGTGTACAAGTGCTGGAGAGAAAGCGAGGGTTTGAATTCAAACGAAGGACATAGGTAGTGTAACAGACCTCCCACCAATGAATATTCATGACCTCTATTAATAAAAATAACGATTAACCAGCACCAAATGGCAGTTGCTACCTGGCAATCTGCCCACCCAGAAGCCTTTTGGGTGTACTTCCTTTCTTTCCTATTCTTACTTTCCTATTAAATCTTCTTTTCTACCTACTTAATTTGTGGTTGTGGTTTCATTTTGCACCTAGGGACAGATCTCTAGTGATTTGTACCCAAAGAACCAAGGATTTCACAATACAGCTCAACACTCTCTCATCCATTAACACTACCTCAGTCCTACTTAAAAAATATTTTTACCTGATGTCAAATATTTTTCCAACTAACTGTTGCAGAAAACCAGATCTCAAGGAAGATAAAACAGCATTCAGAGAGATTAGGAGAACTGTTTATTATGCCAGTGGGCATGGAGGATTTAACACTCTGAATCTCTGGCCCCCTGACTGGGATTTGGACATGGTCTTTTATGGGGGAATTGGGGAAGAGGAGGTATTGGGATGTTAGGAATGGGGAAAGGGCTCAGAACTTGCCCTAAAAAGAGTAGACAGAGAAGCAGGAAGTTCAATCTATTCAAGGTACTAGTCTATTCAAAATACTAATCCATTCAAGGTACTAGTCCATTCAAGGTTTCAGGTTATCTTGTAGCTTTGGGGAGGGGCAGAAAGTTTTCCAGAGGACAGAAACTTCAAGCAGCTATTATCCCTGAGTTACTCATGAATTCAGGGTCCTTCCATATCATAACTAAAAGTAAAATGCATGTCCAAAAGGATTATGTGTGAATATGCACGTAAGTAGCTCTGTTAATAACCCAGTGTGAAACACTGTGTTTGGTAATACAGTTAGCTTTCTCACTTTTCTGCTTGTTTGTTTCATCTGAATTAAAATTAGAGTGAGAATAAAACTTGGTTATGTTTTCTAAAAAAAGAATAAAAAAGAAAACTTTCTCCTGTGCTCTGTGTGCAGTAGGGTTGGTGCAGGAGGAGGGAGGGAGAGCAGCAATGAGAGAGCACAGGCACTGATGTCAGTGGGAGGATGCTGTGCTGTGACTGCTGCATTAGGCCTGAGGTCCCATCAGTAAAGTTGCTGCCTTTAGGACAGGGAGGGGCTGTACAGGAATCACTCATTCAACTCATTTATTGCATACTGACTATTTTCCTCACTATTTTTGCACCCAGCTTACTTCAGTGAACTAAAAACAGACTAGAATTGCCGGCCTTGTGGAACCTGTGTTCTCATGGAAAGACACGGATTTCTTCCTTTGAGGAAAAAGTTCAAGGACACAAAGAGTTAACCATGAGGATGTCTGGGACAAGTTCTTTTTAATTTTTTTTTTTTTTTGAGAGGTTTTCGCTATAGGGCGCGTGCGCTCGCCAGACAGACAGAGAGACAGAGAGATAGAAAGCAGGAAATCACCCCCCAGGGGGGATGGCCACGCCGCAATCCCTTCTCCTCCATTCTCCTCTCGGGATCCTGGACACGCACGCACACGCGCCCGGCGTGAGTTTAAGCCACCGGGTCCGGGACGCGAACCGCGGTCGACTACGTGGGAGTCCAGCGACATAGCCATTACGCTAACTGCTGGTCCCTTAATTTTATTTTTTAAGAGTGATTTTTGCAGGGTACATGTACTCGATGGGGAGACAGAAAGCGAGAAATCATCCTCCCCCGCCCCCTGCCAGGGGGAATGGTCATACCACAGTTTATTCTTTTACATTCTCCTCTTGGGATTTTGGACATGCATACACACCTGCTGGGCATGAGTTTCAAGCCTTGGGGTCTGAGACTTGAACTATAGTTGGCCATGTGAGAGTCTAGTACCATAGTAACATAACCATTATGCCCTATACTGGCCCCTGAGGCAAGTTCTTACCAGACAGCGAAAACTCCAGGGCAAATATGCTGGGACATGATCTTATCTGTGTGTTCTAGGAGGAACAAGAACTATGGCATGTCTGGAGCAGAGTAATTAAGAACTCAGAGGCCAGGCCAGGATATGTAAGCCTAGGGATATTGGAAGGATTCTTACTTTGAGTGAGATCTTTCTGAGTCAAGACTCAACATGGTCCAATTTCTCTTCTGAAAGGATCACTCTGGCTGCTGTGCTGAGAACAAAATTGGGAGATGAAGGGAGAGTGAGGAAGTGGGAAAGTTATAAGAACCAGTGACGTGTCCAGGCCAGACGCTGCTCCTTCATCTGGACATCTGGGTTGTTAGTGAAAATAGCAGGGAGCGCTTGGATTCTGGATAGATACTGAAGGTGGAGTTTACAGCATTTCCTAGTAGACCAAATTCAAATGGAGAGGATTAAAGAAGCACATCACAAGTTAGAGATCGGGACCAGCAGATGAGATATGATTATGTTGCTGGACTCCCACTTAGTCAACCGCAGTTCAAGTCCTGGGTCTGGTGGCTTAAAACTCATGCTGGGCAAGTGTGTGTGCTTTCCCCAAATCCAAAGAGGAGAAGGAATTGCAGCATGGCCATCACCCCTAGAAAGTGATTTCTTGCTTTCTGTCTTTCTGTCTCTGTTTCTCAGTGAGTGCATGCACCTTATAGCATAAATCTCCCTCAAAACAAACAAATTAGAGATGGAGAAGGTGAACAGGGATTGAACACTGGTCAGAGCACACTCCCAGAGCAGACTTTAGTTATGCACTGTGTCTAGTAGGCATGTAGACCAGGGAGTCCCTCACTGTCCTGTGCACCAGGAATCCTTAGACTTCACCTTCAGTTTCAGATGGTCTAAGTCAAGCATGAGGTTCCATATTTATAACAGGTTCCTGTTGATGCAGGGTCTGACTATGTGCTTCAAGTCACAGACCTGATGCTCAAAAAACACGCTGGGCACATGTGTGTGCATGCCCATAATCTCAAGAAGAGAACTGAGGAGAAGAGACTGTGGCATGACAATTCCCCCTGGAGGTTTTCTTTTTGGTTTTTACTTTCTCTGAGTGATTACATATATAGATGATAGATAGATAGATAGATAGATAGATAAATATAGATAGATAGATAGATATAGATAGATGATAGTAGATAAATATATATAGATAGATAGATAGATAGATAGATAGATAGATAGATAGATAGATAGATAGATAGATAGATAGATAGATAGATAGATAGATATAGAGAGAGAGAAAGAGAAGCACCCTGAGTGGGGTTCTTACACCGTATCCACCTGCAGTTTCAGATGGCCCAGGTCATGGGTCTCTGTGTATGTGCTCAGGAAGGGCCCAGGTGTGAACCCAGGACCTTTCTTATGTGATGCATTGTATCTCACTGAGCCACTAGTTGGCCCTTAAATCCACGTCTAAGTGTTTGGTTCTCCACCCCCCACCACCCCACGAGGAAAGGAAAAGGTTGCTATATTTAATTAATGATGAGACGTGATATTAGAAGGTCATTATCATTTTATCATTTTTCTATATCTTTTTTATTTTTGGAGAGGTTTTTGCTATAGGGTGTGTGTACTTGCCAGAAAGACAGGGAGAGGGCCATCCCCCCTGGGGAGTGATTTCTCGCTTTCTATCTCTATGTCTCTCTCTGTCTGTCTGGTGAGCGCACGCGCCCTATAGCGAAAACCTCTAAAAAAAAAAAAGAATGCTGACTACTTTTTAGCATTAAATGTGTTATATTATTTAATTTAATTTTGACTCCACTTTGGCTTTGGAGAGAAATCATTTCAAATAGATATTGGTACTTTTTTAACTTGATGCCTAATAATTCTAAAATGCATGTTTTCTACTATTAAGTTTTAATCAGTCAGGAAAGTTTTATGTAACCAGTGGGAATTAACTTTATTTTTTGTATAGATTTTGTTTAGGCTGCGATGTTTGGCTTTTGAATAAATCCAACATCCTGTTAAAAATTTTTAGGAGAATCTTGTACAGTTCACTTATGAAAACAAAAATATGCTAGTTTTAATTTTAATTTTTTAAAAATTGGGTGTACTGACTGGCCTAAGGAGAGACTTTTTGCTTTTCAATCATAGAGTTGCAAAAACTGTATATTACACACAGTATAGAAACAATTAGAAAGAACAAGCCACACATCCTGGATAGTTATCTATATGGAACTAAATTTACAGATATAAAAGATTGGGATACAGATATAAAAGGTGGGATACTGCCGTTGTCAGTGGGGTGTGTGTATGTGAGTGCATGTGTGTGGGAATGTGTCCGTGAGAGAGCGCGTGATCTAGCTCCCTGGTGCGCGTCCAGGCTGGAGGGAGACCCAGGCACCCACGCTGCCGGGCGCTGTCCTCGGTGCTGATCAGCTAGACATCCCATGCTGCAGGAGACAGGATCCTGGAAGAAAGTAAAGCTTTTTCCCTCACCTTCTCTCCTTCCTCGTCACTGTGTGTGTCAGGATGAATTCTCCTGGTATTCCTCTTTGGAGAGGGCAGAGGGCAAGCAGGACCTGACGGGGCTTTAGGGCAGCTCTGCACATCCTGCTTGAGGGGACAGGAGTGTGGGGAGCCAAGAAGGAGACTTGAACGTGGAGGACGTGACCACTAGATGGAGACCAAGGTTATTGTCTAGACCTAACCTTGGGTGACTAAATTGTTATGTGCAAAATGTTCCAAGTTTTGTTACAACAACCTGATAAACTCAGCAAGGACTTTTGAGTCCCACTTTAAGGAAGCCAAATGTTTCTGTATAAAACACAGCAATAAACTTAACTCGTGGCTGACCAGTATTAACTGGCAGTCCTCCCATTTCTATCCTGTCTTCTTGTCTTTTCTTTAATCCTTGTCCCCCAACTCAGACACTGTTCGCCCTCAGCGGGTCCGACACAGGAGAGAAGGGAGGGAACAGTTAGGTTGCTCAGGGGGGCTCAGGAAGGAGATAAAATGGCCCCACTCCTTTATTGCTGACTCAGCCCAGCTTTCACTTCCGTCTCCCTCCAGTCTTCCAGAACAACCACAGTGCTCTGCTCACATCACGTGGAGTACACTGAGGGGCAAAGCCTGGGTGCTGACCTGGGCCAGGTAACGCAGCTGGTTCTTCATGTTAGTTTCCAAAGCTGTCCCGGGAGTGTCCTTGGGGAGACCAGAGGGGGGAGTATGATTGCGGTACTACATGGTGGGATTGTGGGTGAGTTCTTTTCTTTTCCAATTAACATTTTCTGTTGTTATAATGATGTACAATTAGAAACAAATGGGAGAAGGAGAAGTATTGACTTGGGCTCTCAATTCACAGAACAAACCAAGACCAAAACAAACAAAACAGGTTTATATGTGCTGTTCGTTCTTTTCTTCTCCCTTTTTAGAGGTTTTTGCCTTAAGGCACATATGCTCACCAGAGAAAGAGAGATAGAGATAGAAGCAGTGGAAAGAAAGTGAGAAATCACCCCCTAGGGGAGATGGCCAAGCCCCAATCCTTTCTCTTCTAGTCTCTTCTCGGGAACTCGGGCACCCATGCACACGCACCCAGCGTGAGTTTAAGCCACTGGGTCCGGGACTCAAACCATGTTTGACTACGTGGAAGTTAGCCACCGGGTCCGGGATGCGAACCGTGGTCGACTATGTGGGAGTCCAGTGACATAGCCATTATGCTAATTGCTGGTTCCCCCCAGGTCATTCTTAATGGCAGGGCCAGCAGGCTCAGGCAAAGGTTTCTGCCTCCCCTTCCTCTGTCAAGTGAACTCTCATCCCCAGTGACCCATCCTCACTTCTTCCAGAGACCGTGAGAGCTGGTCAGGAGCCACGCCTAGAGACATCTTGGAGCAGGTCAGCATGAAGAGGAGGCATGAGGAGAGCCCGAGGGAGGGTCTGTGGTGGTGGCTAGAGAGGGAGTTTATAGCTGGTGGTATAAAGAGTTGGTGTCTTTCCTTCCACTGCCTAGAGTGGACGGGAAGCTCTTCAGCACCTCCTCCCCACCCCAAGGCCATTTCCTGTCATCTGGACTCTCAGAGGCCCAGGAAAGGGCGGCTTTCCTGCGGCCCCAAAGACCCCTGGGAGTCATCTTAAGGTCTAACGGAAAAGCATGGTACAATAGACCGTGCACAGCAAGGGGGTTTTCTCCTGTGGGTAATTATTTCTTTTTCTGTGATATTGGGAAATTGAAAGGTGGCCATATTCCTGAACCTCACATATGTGAACAGATACCTTCTCCACTATTTTCCATCAAGACGATGTGGGAATCCATCCTGGAAGAAGAACAAAGATCCAGGGGGGATCAGGTCGAGGGACGTTTCTAAGGATAACGAATGTGACTAAGGTCGAACTAAAGGAGAGAGCAGAGCTGTCTGGGAGCTTTACGGAGACCATGGCTGTGTTGAACTGACAACACCGCGTGTCTAAGCGAAAGTGAATTAAAGTATTATGAGCAACTTCTATGGGTAACATTCTTTCCTACATAATTTCACATCATTCTGACTATAAGGCATGACTATTGATGAGAAAACTGATGTTTATAAACACAATGAACCTGTTCTGGTCCTACAGCCTGTAGACTGTTCAGTCAGGACCCAGCTCAGATCTGGCTGCTGTTTGGTTTGGCATCTGTGCTGTCCCCACTCCATCATGCCACCTCTCAACCCTGGAGTTCAGTGCCCAGGGGACAGGGGATAGGCCAGGATACACAGCACAAGCACCATCAGACCTGGGGCGATCGAAAGTCCAGGGAGAAGGTGGTCCCTGTCTGTGTTCTGTTCACTGCTCACGTCCTCCCAGAGGGACCAGGATGGCCACTGGCACTGTTAGGGGACAGGTGCTACAGAGAGGATGTTAAGAACAGAGATGAGAGACTTCATCATCTAAGGATGGGAACAAGTGCAAGGCCAGAGCATAGCACGCACACCCCAGGGAACCGAGAATGCATTTCCTGGTAATGGGGCCCTGACAAGTGGTTGCTCAAGACAGCACAGAGGCGGGTGCTCACCTGCTGGCCTCCTCACATAGCAGAGACGGCCACACCACTCAGCACTGCCACCCAGGGCACTGCCGCTGGGGACTGTGGTCCTGAGGACCCAGATGAGATGGGCCCTGTTTTGCTGGATGAGTTTAATTCTAACAGCTGTTAAAGTGGAGAAGGAAATCCGGGACTCCACAGTGAGAGCAGAGGGCTGCAACTGGTGGTGAGAGCACAGGGAGGGACCAGAGAAGGGGGGACGCCAGGCTGGCTGGAGTCCAGGGTCTGTGTCAGGACGAGGTGTAGGTGGAGGAGGTTGGAGAGAACCATGGAGGGCATTTCTGAAGAGGTGGATGCTGGGGCGGAGCTCACTCTGAGGGGTTTCCAAGGGCTGTCACTGTCAGAAGTCACTGAAACCTGGGTCTGCCGAGCACAGCCTGGAGATACCCGTGGTGACAAATGCGCATGGACTCCTCTGTCCCTGCAGCTGGAGTGAGGTGCAGCCTGCCCCCACGGCACTAGTAAGGCTGGATGGCCATAAACATTGTCTTCCCATCATGAGGCCTTCCCTGGTGGAGTCTCGGGGGAGACTCTGAACAGCCCCCGCAGGACCCTAACGTGCTCTCAGAGCGGCACCACCTGTGTGTGGCTTAGTACGTGTGTACTGTAAACATGAAATAAATAAAAATTCCCAAGAATGGAGCCTGTATTTTGCTCTCAGGGCTGATGAAAGAGGATGAACAGAGAGCTGCCCCAAGACTAAACAGATTGTAAGAGCAGTAGTCTTCAATAAACTTAAGCACATATGAGGGGAATTAAAAACATTTGTGGGAAAGTGAAATTAGAGCACGAGTTTCTTTGGGTGTAAAATAAATTTGAAATCCACACATAGTTTTTTCATAATACATGTTTTCCATGAACCTTTTGAAGGCCTCTCTAGGTCAAAGGGGCGGAACAGAAGGAAAACGGCTCATTAGTTACAGACTTGTCATAATAAGTGTGTTGTCAGTTTTGAGACTGAGCACCGACTGGGGTCATTGTTATCCAGCCTGTGTCCGTGTAGACCTGGCAGAATCAAGCAGCTAATGGAAGTTCCCGTTTTGCTTCCAAGCGTTGAATGTTTTCTCTTTAATTCAAATGTGACCTTAAACCTTTCTAGAATGTCCTCATGCTAATTTCACTTATTTCACTGCCAAAAGATGGGCCGCCTTACATTTTGTTGTGGTTCATCCTGTTAAGTTTCACATTAATTATGTATACATCAAACTGTTAAGCCCAATTTCTTTGAATTATTGGTGCCAACTTAGTGAAAGACTTTGGACCTTTTTTTTCCCCTTGAGTAATAATTTGTCATAGTTAAGCATCCCATTGTCTTGAAACTCTTTGTAGAAACTAAAAATACTTCCATCAAATTTCATTTTGGAAGCGTCTTAGTACAACCTCAGACATTTTTTCCCCTCCTGGTTCTAAATGTAAGGAGGGACTTGTAGGGAAGACTAGCTCTCACCCACACCGTTAGCTGTGTTTTATTTACTCTTGGAAATAGAGAGGTCTTTAGGATTTTGAATTTTAGTAAAACATCGTGTCATGGAAACAATAAGACTGAGAGCATGTGATCTATAAGATTGAGAGCATGTGATCTAACTAAAGATGTCTGAAAGTTTTCTCAACTCTAGAAGTTGGTAATAGCTGCATAGTGTTACCGAATTCAAATCAGGTTCGCTCGCCCAAGCGCTTTAAAACCAAGCCATAGGCATATGCTGTGATGAAGGGAAGTCCAGCTTTATTGCAAAGAGCAAAGCAAGGAGAGCGGGCAGCTCATGCTGAAAAGACCCGGTCTCCCCAAGATGTTCCCCACATGCGGTTTTTAAGGGCAAAATTAGGGGCAGAGGTCCTAGGCGCGTGATCAGTTCAGTGATTGGTTCAAGATGGCATGATCATCTCGTGGGCATTCTTGATTGGTGAGGCCTTTGATAATCAAATTTCTCTTCAGGTGTCTGGAATCCTTCAGCCTGGAGTCTTTGAGCTCACAACCAGCAGTCTCCAGTCTGTAGAACATCTTACGTATTGAAATGAAAACCTTGGGTCAAATGGCCCTCACTTATGGTCCATGTTGGTCATTAATCATAACCAAAATCTGAAGACTTACTCCTTACTCTGGGCCATTACAATGTAAAATGGACTTTACATTTCAGGAACCCTAGAAAATACATTAGGAGGTCCTTGCTCTGTTTCATCTTAATGGTTGACGTTTTTGTCTAAGTAGTCAATATTCATTTTCATTTTAGGGTTGGCTAATAATCACCTGCTATATATTGTGAACTGTGTGATAAAGCAGAATTATGTGTATCTAGTTACCTTTGGATACCTGAAGTTCCAAGCTCAATTGCAATGATAATACTGAGAATCAGACTGTGCAGATATGTACGGGCGTACTGGGTGGTGACAGGATGTGTGAGGTGGGATCTTCGAGTTAGTCCAATCCTGTTGAACTAACACTGGTTCAGTGCAGATGAAGGGCTGCAGTGTGGGGGATGTGTGGTCATAAATGAAGGCCAGATAGGAGGTGGCATTTGAAGAATGAGTAAGCACTCAGACTTGATTTTTTTAAATTAAAATATTTGTTTTTCATGTGCAAATAAATGCAAATCAAAGACTTGAACAGGTATTTTCTAATTGAAGTATTTTGAACTTTTAACTCTTTTTGCTTAACATTTGCTTGCCTAAATGGCTCCCAAATTGTTGAGGAGGTCGCTACATGTTTCTTCTCTTAGAGTTTCTTTATTAAAAGTGGTTAAGCACACAGAGATATTTGTTTCATATTTTGAGTTTTGTGACTGTAAGTTTAAATAAAGTCTGTCAAATATCTCAGAGTAAACATACTTTTTTGAGTAATTGCTTGAAATAAAGTTTGTTTTTTAAGTAAAAACAAACAAACAAAACAAAACAAAACTTCCCATATTCGCACCAGCCAGTGCCCTGTGCTCCCTACCTCTGTGGAAAGTTTGGATTCAGACCCACCAGAGTAGGCTGTCCCTCAGGGTTCCTCTCTGTCTTGAAACAGGCAGGCAGGAGGCATTACAGGTTGAGTTTGGATTTTAAAGGTCCCATCACGATGCTGTCACTAAGCACAGACAAGTAAATTTGAACTTTTGACTCTGTCCTTGGGGACCTTCCACTGGACTCACCGTGCAGTTCCAAGTCTGGGAGACATACCTCCCCCCCACACACACCCTACTCCTCACCCCTTGAACACAGCTCCTGGCAGCTCTCAGTTCTAGGATGTCTCTGGCAACGAGAACCCCACTGAGTGTCCCCCAGGTATCACTCTGCCCCATAAGTCTTGAGGGATGCAAGAAAGAAGGTCCTGCAACCAGTTCTTTCCTGCACATGGTCAAATCCGGCCAGCAGACCTTATGCAGGACCCTGATGACAGGTTGTTATGGTGGGAGAGGCAGCTGAAACCAAGACTGCCTGGCCCTAGAGCCCATGGCAGCCAACCTAAGACCCCCATCTGTGTTTCTTTTTATACCAGTACCTTGCTGTCTTGGTTACTATAGCTTTGTAGTAAATTTTGAATCCAAGTGTGATGGCTCAACTTTTGTCCTTTGTCTCAAGATTGCTTTGGCTATTTGAGTTCTTTTGTGTTTCCATATGAATTTTCAGATTTATTAATTTTTACCAATGCCATTGGTATTTGGATAGGAATTGCATTTAAAGCTATAAGTTGGGACCAACAGTTGGTGTAATGGCTATATCACTGGACTTCCATGTAGTTGACCACTGTTCGAGTCCCGGACCCAGTGGCTTAAACTCACGCCAGGCATGTGTACATGCATGCCCAAGATCCCAAGAGGAGAATGGAGGAGAAGGGATTGTGGTATGACTATCCCCCCTGGGGGGTGATTTATTGCTTTCTGTTTCTCTGTCTCTCTGGCAAGCACACATGCTCTATAGCAAAAATCTCTCTGGGGGAAAAAAAAAGAAGAGATTTCATTATTTCTCCTGTTCTATATTATATCAGCTGTGGACTCATCACCTATAATCTTCATTGTGTTCAGGTACATTCCTTCTATAAATAACTTACTTATTTAGAGTTATGAAGCAATGTCGCATTTGACACTTCTTTTTCCTGCATCTATCAAAATGATCATATGGCTTTTGTTCTTCATTCTGTTAATGTGACTTATCACACTTACAGATTTCTGTATGTTAAAATATTTTTACATCCCTGGGCTGAATTCCTTGGTTGTGTCAAATGATCCTTTTAAATGTGCCATTGAATTTTGAATATAGTCAACTAGTATTTTATTCAGGATTTTTGCATCCTGTTCAACAGGCATATTGATCTGCAGTATTTCTTTTACTTATTTTTTTGTAGTGTCCTTGTCCAGTTTTCATGTTAAGGTAAATCTGACCTTGTGTGATGTTAAATTTTGAATGCAGTTGACTAGTATTTTGTTGAATGTTTTTGCTTCTCTGTTTTTCAGGCATAGTGGTGCATCATTTTGTTATTGTTTTGTTTGTGTCTTTGTTTTGTAGTCATTGTCTAGTTTTTGTGTTAGGGTAAATCTAACCTCATAAAGTGAGTTGGAGTGTTCCCACCTCTTCGATTTTTTAAAAGAGTATAACGTGCTGGGATTTTCTTTGAGGGGAGCTGTTTTATTATTGATTCATTCTCCTTATTCATTCATTATTGGTCTACTCAAGTTATTTATTTTTTTTTTGTATGGTTCAGTCTTGGAAGATTGCCTATATAGATGTCTATAATTTATTTATTTATTCTAGGTTATCCAATTTGTTAGTCTATAATCATTCATGGTAGTTTCTTATGATCTTTTTTTTTTCTTTTTTTTGGAGAGGTTGATCTTGTGTATTTCTGATCCATCAGTTATAATGTCTCCTCTTTCATTTCTGATTTTACTTATCTGTGTCTTCTTTTTTTTTTTTCTTTGTGTAGCTAAGAGTTTATTAATTTAGATTATCTTTTGGAAAAAAATTTTGGGGACAAGCAGGTAGTGTAATGGTTAGTCAACCATGGTTCAAGTCTTGGACCAGGCAGCTTAAAACTCATGCTGGGCACGTGTGGATATGTGTATGGACCAGGCAGCTTAAAACTCATGCTGGGCACGTGTGCCTATGTGTACAAAATTCCAAGAAGGAAATGGAGGAGAAGGGACTGCCATGTGACCATCCCCTCTGGGGGGTGTTTTCTCACTTTCTGTCTCTCTGTCCCTCTCTGCCTCTCTGGTGAGCACATGTGTACTATAACAAAAATCTCTCTCAAAGCAAACAAACCAAAATCTTAAGCTTAAAACTCATGCTGGGCACGTGTGCCTATGTGTACAAAATTCCAAGAAGGAAATGGAGGAGAAGGGACTGCCATGTGACCATCCCCTCTGGGGGGTGTTTTCTCACTTTCTGTCTCTCTGTCCCTCTCTGCCTCTCTGGTGAGCACATGTGTACTATAACAAAAATCTCTCTCAAAGCAAACAAACCAAAATCTTAGTTTTATTGATCTTTCATTCTGTATGTGTCTGAATATTTAAGGCCATTTCATCTAAGGTGATGTTTAAGTCCCCTGTTTCATTATTTCTTTTCTGTCTAGATACATGGTTGATAGTAGGGAAGTAAAGCCCCCTACTACTATCGTATTGCTATTTCTCTCTTTATGTCTATTAATATTAGCATTTAAGAGTACCTAACTCTGATGTTGAGTGCCTGTATATTTCCAGTTGCTATCTTCTTGATAAATTGGTCCCCTTATTATTTTATTATGACCTTCTTTGTTTCTTTTCACAAAGCGAGAAATCACCACCACCACCCCCGTGTGTGTGTGTGTGGGGGGGGAATGGCCACGCCGCAATCCCTTCTCCTCCATTCTTCTCTCGGGATCTTGGGCATGCACACACATCCACCTGCCGTGAGTTTAAGCCATCGGGTCCAGAACTTGAATCACAGCGACATAGCCATTACACCAACTGATGGTCCCAAGTGTTCTTCATTTTCTTCCATAAATGTTTTATAATTTTAGTGTAATGATTGTTCACCTTCTTGATTAAATTTATTCTAGAGTCTTTTATTATTTATTGGGGGAGGTGACTATTGTTAATGGGATTGTTTTCTCACTGTTACAATATTTTACAGAAATGCTATGGAGTTTTGTATATTGATTTTGTTTTCTACAACTTTACTGAATTTATAATTTTTAAAGAATTATTTAAATTTTTTAATTCATTCATATATTTAAATTTGACCAGCAATATATACACACAGAGAGAGAGAGGGAAAGTGAGAAAGCAAAGCAAGCCCCCAGATCAAGGCTGCGACCCATAGTTGGACATGTGGGAGCGTTCAGCACCTTAACCACCACACCACCTGCTGGCCCTATTTATAATAGCTTTTTATGGTGGAGTCTAGAATATCCTGTAATTAAGATCATGTCATCTGCAAAGATTAAAAAATAAATAAATAAATAAACCTAACTTCTTACTTTCCCATGAGGATGCCTTTTATTACTTTCTTTCAATCAAGAATATATACCTGGCAAGATTATCCTTCATGTGGGAAAAGAAAATAAAAACATTCTCGGATAAACAAAACCTGACAGACTTTACCAACTCCAGACCAACTCTTTAAGAAATTCTGAAAGGAGTACTATACCAGGAAAACTAAAGACAGAGAGACAGCAATAACAGAACAAAAACTAGTCAGGAATATGGCCAACTTAATGGTAGGGACAGTCTGGAAATATTGATAATAACATTGAATGTCAATAGATTAAATTCTCTGACCAAGGGAAATGGCTTCTGTGGAGTGCAAAGCTTGAGGTCACTAAGACTGTGCTGTCACCTGACAGAGAGAGAGATCTGGAATTCAGGCAGCAGCAGGAGGATACAGAACAGATTAGAAGAAAATGCAATAAATACATCTGGGTACGAGGATTATGTTCTATTTTTGTCATTTTTTCCTGTTAGCACTTTATCATTTTTCTTCCTCTCTTTTTCTTTTTTTCAGAGGTTTTTGCCTTAGGGCAGGGATGTTCACCAGAGAGACAATGAGAGGGAAAGTGAAAAATTATATCCTCCTGGGTGATGACAACCGACCACACTGCCATCGTCCATTCTCCTCTGTTCTCCTGGGATCTTGGACACACATGCACACGCACCTGGTGTGATTTTCAAGCCACCAAGTCTGGGACGCAAATCATTGTCAGCCATGCGGGAGTCCAACAATGTAACCGCTCTGCCATCTGCTGTCCCCAACCTTTTATCATTCTCTGCAGTGAATATACATGACATCAAAAGCAAAAACACTGAGCATTATTGCACATGACTTCTCCTTCTTTCGTTTACCCACTCACTGACCTGGTGAGGGAAGGCATCACAAATTCACCATCCTTCAAAGACACAGAGCCATTTAAGCAATCTGTCTCTTCCTGTGTGTATGTAACATCTTTGCAATCTGTCTCTGCCTGTGTGTACATAACATCTTTGCAGATTTATGGCAGCACTTTTCTGGGGGTATTGCTTTCTGGTTGGCTTTTATTATTATTATTAATTGTCACATGGTAATTATACAATCCGTGGGATGCAGTTTGACTTTTCAATACATTAATACAGTGCATAATTACCAAGTCATGGTAATTAGAGGATGTATCTGTCAAACATTTAGCATTACTCTGTGCTGGGAATGTTCAAAACTCTCTGTACGTCAGTGCATTGTCCAGGTGGGAAGCTGGATCCCACCTGGCTTATCAGGGTTTGAGTCCCAACCCTGATGGCTTGAGAGACATGCCAGGTGCAGGTGCATGTGCCCAAGGTCCTGAGGAGATGACGAAGCAGAGGAAAAAGGGTCGCAGGATGACCAAGCTCCACAGCCAGTGCCTCTTCTCTTTCTCTCTCATGTGTGCACAGATACACGCTGGCTTTCCTGGGTTTCTATTCTGCGGAATCTGCCTTGGTGAATGTTTCCTGTGAGCCTGAGACGTGTGTTCTGCTGGTGCCTAAAGTAACACACAGGTGTCAGTTATACCACGTGATTGACGGCTACCCTGAGCACAGCTCTGCCTGAGGGCTTTCTGCTTGCTGGGTCTATTTGTGAGAGGAGGGTGTTGAAGTCTCAAAATAAAATAATGGATTCACCTAATTTTTTCTGAATATCAGTTTTAACTCACATATTTTGATGCTCCGTTTTTACATACATAAAATTTGAAGAATTGTTATGTCTATTTAGAGAAATAGCCCATTTATCATTAAGCACGGGCTCTTTTTATCCCTGAAAATTTTCTGTGTCCTGAAGTCATCTCTGTCTTAATGTATCAATAGTTTCTCCAGGTTTATTTTGATTAGTATTGGCATGGGATGTATTTCTTCTGTTTCCTTTTTGTAAATTCAAAAAAATTTTAAAGTTTTTGCTGTAGGACATTTGCACTCACTGGAGAGAGACAAAGAGAGAGGAAGAAAGTGGGAAATCACCCCACATACACCCCTTCCTGGGTGATGGCCATGCCACAGTCCCTTCTTCCCCATTCTTTTTTTTTTTTTATTATAATCACTCAGACTTAATCATTATGCACTGTATTCTCATACTGAAAATACCATTGTACCCCACCAAATAATACAGTTATTGTGTCATTTTAAAATTAAAACATAATAAAAAAGAGAGAGTTGTCCCATGGCATAATGGTTATGGAAGCTGGATCCCATGTGGCTTGAAAAAAATCCTGGGTGCTGGGACTAGAGCATGCATGCCCTACAGCAAATTGAAAAATAATAAAATTATATAAATAATTCTTTAGGAAAAAAATGCTGAGTATGTGTGCTTGCACGCCCAGAATCCTGACAGGATGAAGAAATAGAAGAGGGATGTGGTGTGACCACGCCCACTGCCCCCCTCTCTCTGGTGAGTGTACACATCCACTGACAAAGAAGAATGAACTCTCAAAAAATATAATTTTCTGTCTATATTATGACTCATTCTACAGCTGATAAGTGTATAAAGATGCTCATCAAGACATTTAGAAGAATGTTCATAGTGTTCTCAATATCCAAAACACACAACATACAAAAATTGGAAACACAAATATCGATCAACAGATTAGTCATGTACCATATAATGAAATATTAAGCAGTAAAAAGAACTACTAATACCACACAGTTGGGTCCCAAGCAATGTACTTAGCATACAGTATGAGAGCTGACGGAAAGTCTGATAACTGGTTTGGAAGAAGTAGAGGGAAACTGGGATGCTGGAAATGTTCCACAGCTACAATTTATGTAGTGGTTACAAGGTAATCCAGTTTTAAATTGCATTGAGCTACTGTACAGTTCAAATTTCTGAATCTGCTGACTTCATATGTATTAATGATTTGTTATCAACAAAAATGAAAGAAAAAATGCAATTTCCAAAGTGTCTGGACCTAACACTGCACTGACTTAGTAAAGGTTCTCTGGGCCACACACACTGGAAACCCGACACCTTTTCTGCATTCTTTTAGTCACAAGACAATGTTAAACTCACGGTACCAGCAAGGGAATATAAAATGAAAGTGAATATTCTCGGTCATAAAACACTCGGTTTTTTAGTCCAAGATCGAAGGTGTATTTTAACACAACTCTAAAAGACAACCCGAATTCATTCCACCCCAAATGAAGGCCTTCCCTAAGGAGCAAGGCCACATCCCCTCGCCATTTCTCAGAAGCAGCTGGAAGACACCTCCTCCTAAAGGCGCCCAGGGCTTCAGAAGAAAGGCTGCAGGTCCCCGCGGAGGGCCCCAGGCACCTCCCCGGGCAGAAGCCGGGCTGCGGGCTCAGGGACGCCGGCCCGGGCTGGGCGGCCTTTCCAGGAGCCTCGGCGGCGGTGGCAACCGCGCTCTCCCGCCCCGCGCCCCCTCCCTGCCCCGAGCCGGGCACCGCCGGGGAGAGCCCAGGGCAGGGGCCGCCGCCTGCGCCGCCGAGAACCGCCTTCTCCTTCCCCTCCCAGGGCTCGGGCACAGCGTGGGGCGCGGAGCTCAGGCCACCAGGTCCTGCCCGGGACCCACTCAGCCGGCCACGTGGGACCCGCTGCCGTCACGTGGCCCTCGCTGGCCTCCTCTGCTGACTTTACTCTGTGCACGTGTCTCCGCATTTCAATCCGGTTCTTGTAAATAACAGGTAGTTTGGTCTGTTTTTTTCATCTGCTCAGACAAGCTCTGTCTTTGAATTGGTGACTGGAACTTGGCTAATTAGAATGAAGACTGATACAGATGAATTAATGTCTTCCCTGTTTATTAATGTTTTCTCTTTATTGTCCCGATTATTTGTTCCTATTTTTGTTTTCCATGTTTTTTTCACACCTGTAGTGGTTTTAATGAGCAGTTTATATGTTTGTCTTCTCTCCTTTTTAGTATGTGAATTAAACTTGATTAATTTTTTGTGGTTGCCCTAGAGTTTTCAATCCACATTTACACCTACTTCAACTTTCCAGATGACCCTATCCTGCTTCATGATTATTTCAAGTACCAGAACTAACAAAATTTTCCTAATTATCCCTTTACATGGGTTATATTATTATTGTGATTTAATTCAATTAAATGTAAGCTATTATATAACCATCAATTTTTTTTTTGAACAAACTGTCATCTGCTATATCAATTAAGAATAAGAGGGCTGGGGCCGGCAGGTGGCATGGGGCTTAAGGGTGCTGGACTCCCACATGGCTCACTGCGGTTCAAGTCCTGGACCTGACGGCTTGCTTTCTCAATTTCTCTCTCACTCTATTCCCCTCTGGTCAAATTAAAATAAATAAATAAATGAATAAATAAAGTTGAATAAAATAATTTAAAACAAAACAGAAAAGAGAATAAGAGGGCTGACAAGTGGCATGCTGGCTAAGGCACTGGACTCCCTCGTTGTCGATTACTGTTCTAGTCCTGGACCTGGTAGCCAAACCAGACATGTGTGAGCACATGTCCAAAATTACAGGAGGAGAATGGAGGAGGAAGGATTGGGGCATGGCCATCCCTGCAGTGGGAATGATTTCTGGGCTGGTAGGTGCAGTGGTGGTTAAGGCACTTGACTCCCACGTGGTTGATTACTGTTCTAATCCTGGATCTGGTGGCTAATCACACCACACAGTGTGCGTGTATGCCCAAATCCCAGGAGGAGAATAGAGGAGAAGGGACTGTGGTATAGTCATTCCTCTGGGACTGGGGGTGATTTTTGGGACCAGCAGGTGGAATGGTAGTTAAGGCACTGGATTCCGATAACGCTGATTGTGGTTTGAGTCCCAAACCTGGAAGCTTGACAAATCACAATAAATAAATGGGAAAAAATTTTTTAAAAGAAGAAGAAAAATGGGATAGCTGGTGGCATGGTGGTTGAGGTGCCTGGATCGCACTTGCCCTACTGTGCAGTTTGAACCAAGTTCCTTTGGCTTGAAAAGCAGTGGCGGCACTTGTGTGGGGTGCCCAAAATTCTGAAAGGAGAAATGGGAGAAGGGATGCAGCATGGCCGTCCCCACACGCTGGACTTTCATGATTTTCCTCTCTCTCCGTCTCTCCCTTGAGAAGAGATTTCTTATAAGGCAAGACTACTGGCAACAAATTCACTCCATTTTTGTTCATTCAAGATAGTTTATTTGTTTCAAATTGACAGAGAATTTCAAGGAATACAGAGTTCCAGGTTGATTTTTGTTTTCTTGTAGCACTTAAATAGCTCATTCCATTTTCTTCCTGTCTGCATAGTTTCTAAGAATAAAGAATAAATCAAGTGTAATTTTTTTTTAAGTTTTTTTTTTTTTTTCTGTAAGGTGTGTATGCTCTCTGGAGAGAGACAGAGAAAGATAAAATGAGTCATCACCCCTCAGGGGGCATGGCCACACTGCAGTCCCTTCTCCTCTATTCTTTTGGATTTCGGGCACGCATACACACGTGCCTGGCCTGATTTTTAAGCTTCCATGTCTGGGACTCGAACTGTGTTCAGCCATGTGGGAGTCCAATGCCTAAACCACCACACCCCTTGCTGGTCCCGGTCAAATATAATTCTTAGTTTTGCTTTTCTACAGGTAAGGGGTCTCCCCACATCCAACTACCCCTCAGCCTCTTTCAATATTTTCTTCTTTGATTTTTAAAACATGCTTATTTACTTCTTCCATTAGAGAATGATAGAGAGAGAGAGCGACCCCTTCAGAGTCTACACACTGCACTCTTCACCCAACCTCCACCATCAGGATCTCAGGCAGGAGGAGTGCGTGCACTTGGTACGCACAGGGAGACCTCAGGAGCAGACCTGGCACCTTCCCAAGAGGCTTCATCATTGCTGACAGTTGCATGACTCTGCGACACCATGGCTGGCCAATATATATATGTATTATCTTTTATTGGAATGTGCTATGCCTAGGATACATTGTGTTTTGTTTTTCTGATTAGTCCTTCTTGGTGTTTTCTGAGTTTCTTTGATCTATGTCTGTGTCTAATTTCGGGACATTCTTAGTCATTATTCTTCCAATATTGCTTCTGTTTTCTTCTCTTTCTGGTATTGCCATTACATATTTGTTTCACCTTTCATAGTTTGGGAATATTCTGTTTAATTTTTTCATTTTCTTTTCTCCTTGTTTTTCCATTTTAAAAGTTGCTCTAATATATCCACAAGGCCTGATGTTTGTTTTTATTTTTTCTTTATCTGTTCCCATTCCACTAATGAACTAATGAGTTTATGTAAGTATGGTTTCTTTCCTTTTTTTTTTAAGCTGGCCATAGCTTTAATTTTTTTTCAAGTTATATCTACAGCAGACATATTTTTTAAGTCTACCCACCCCTGAGTTCAGTAACTATACCTTTAGTGTAAAATTATATGCCCTTAATTAACAACATGTACAAAGCTACAAAATGTTATCTATACAGAGATTAAAAACAATTTTTTAAATATTCTTAACCAATTACTGATTGGATGGTTTTACTGGGGTATACATTTCAAACCTTTTAGCCAACTGGCTTTCTAATTTTAAGCCCAAATTGATTCAAATATTTCACTGCAGGATATTTCAAAAAGAGTGCAACAATAAGGAATTAGTAAACATAACATTGTAGTAGAAACAGATTTTGCATATGTGAAAAGGTAATTTATAAAATACATTAATCGCATTTTTAAAAAGAGAACCTAGTTGTAATATCATTAACTTACATGGTACTGAGAATTGGAGCTTTCAACAGTTTTTTTCTATAGAAAAATTTTATCTACCTGTAAGCAAAGTCTTTCCAACAAGACAATAAAACAAATCCCTCCAGAAAAAATGACAAATAAGCAAACATACTATTTTATAGTGTACTTTTGCCTGAATTTTAAAATAAAAATGTCCACACTCTTTTGTTAAAACATTAAGCCTCTGTCAAAAATGTATTTCTTATTTTAGGGTACAGGATTGAAGTACAAGATGATACTTACAAGTAAAGAAAATTTACAAGAAAAAACTTGACAAAAGTTTTTCAAAGTATTGTAACATTCAAACTTGACTTAAAACATAACAAAGGAAACAAGATTACAAACAAAAATGTTTATGGATTTCCAAACATAAATAAATGAAATAGTGTTTAGGCAGTAGGGCTCATGCTGATGGCTAGCAGGAAGTAACAGAGTGTAATCTACTTGGAAAAAAAATCTTTAATGTACAAAGAACAAGCCCAAATTACGGACTGCAGCAATTTAATCATGACTGCCATTTCTCTTACTTCCAAAATAAAGCCTTGATTAAACCATTCATACCCTATATTATTCATACCTTTACTTCAGAGATTGAGGAACTATGTACAACTAATGAATTTATTTTCACCATAGGGATAACATATTGTACCTCTCTGCCAATGTTACTTGAAA
>NW_006203452.1:58217-65610 GCF_000334495.1 Tupaia belangeri chinensis | reverse complement strand
AAATCAATAAATTAGTGACTTTATAGCTTCTCAGATAGAAGAGGTAGAAGAATGAAGTTTAGTATGAATCTACTTTATTTCTATGTCTTATCAATAAGCAATTAGAAAATAAAAATTTAAAATGATACTATTTATAATAAATTGGTCACCAGTAAAGTTATGGTGCATTTTTGCATAGAATAACAAAGAAAAACACATCATGACTTTTTTGATGACCTAATAGCATAAAAAAACTCTAGAAAAATATAATAAAAGATTGATAGGACTCTTAAATTGAAAATAATTAGGCTTTATTGACAGAAATAAGAAACGTACAGAAATGAAAGACTATAGTATGCTCGTAGTTTGAAGAAGCTTTGAAAAGATGCCACTTTTCTCTGGATTGACTTATGAATTTAATATGATTGCAATAAAGATCCCAACATCTTTTAGAAATTGATAAATTGACTCTGAAGTTATCTAACACAATTTTGAATAAAGACACACAGTATTAGATATCAAAATTTATTATAAAGCAAAAATAATTAATGAATGCTATTGGCAGAAGGTGAGATAAATAAAACAAAACAGAGATAAAAAGGTCGGAGTTAAGAAATCTCAGACTCATACATTTTGTTGTGTGGTTATCACAAATGTGATATTGCTGAAGCATAGTGGGGGAAATAATAGCCTTTGCAAAATGTGGTGCTAGGTCAATTTATCATATAAAGAAGTGAATCATGACTTTTTTAAAAGATTTTTCTTTGCCATAGGGTGTGTGTGCATGCCAGAGAGAGAAAGAGACAGGGAAAATGAGTCATCACCCTCCAGGAGGCATGGCCATGCCACTATCCCTTCTCTTCCATTCTCCTCTTGGGTTTTTGAGCACACATGAACATGCACCAATGTGATTTTCAAGCTACCAGGTCCAAGGCTCGAACTTCAGTGAGCCATATGGGAGTCCAGTGCCTTAATTACCACATCACCAACTAGTCCTAGTTAGTGAAACTTGACTTTTGTCCTTACACTATATAAAATAGATCAAGTGTAGATGGTTGAAAAATACCTCCAGAAATAATATAGGCAATTATCATCATTGGGATGTATTATTCTATTGTATGAATTAGCACAATTTTAAAAAAACTACTTAAATTGGACATCTAGTTTGTTTCTATTTTGAGAGCTCTTATAAAATGTTGCTGTGGAAATTGTTACCTGTGTCTTTGGTGCACACTTGTACATGTTTTGGTTGAGTATATACAATACCTGGAGTTGCTAAATCATAGGATAGGCATATTTTCAATTTATGTAGGTACTGGTATTTTTCTGAAGCAGCACCATTAGCACCCATACTCAATAGCAGAGTATGAGAAATCTGATTGCTCCAGATCCTTGCCAACTCTTAACTGTCATTTTCCCCCTATTTATTTAGTCCAGTTGCTGTGTAATGACAAACTCTGATTTCTGTTTTAATTTCCCTGATAATTAATGAAATTAAATATCTCTTTTTTTTTTTTTACAGTAAGACAAAATTTTATTTATGAAACTCTTTAACAGTACATAGCTCAGAAGTTCTACTTAGGTACAACAGACTTACATATGATGCTAAGCAACTCTAGTTTTTAAAATAAATGAGTAAGATCTAAGTTTGACAGAACTTAGTAACCTTAAATTGGTAATCTTCAAATTTCAATGAGGTCTGTAGCTTTTAAATAAACAAGATTGGAATGAGCTATAGTTTTATTCCTAAGTATATGATGGTGATTATAGGAAGTGATCTGAACAAAGGTGCATCTACACTTTCAACAAAACAAAGCTTTTTCACAGAGGTAAAATACTCATGCCATAATCAAACCATATGACCCAGCTGCATAAAGATGACTAGATTCTCTACAGAAGAGGATGAAGGGGCCTTTCTATCCTGGCTCTCCCTATTCTTAACATGTCGCTATTCCAGTTCTAGCGAAGCCTGTGCTGTACCTGGCCACCATCAGGTAAATGTGATTGCCTACAAGAGGGCTGCAGTTAATATCAGAATCAGCAGAGGGAACTTGGCGTTAAAAACCTAGGTTAAGAATCTCTAAGATGAGTCTCATTAGAAAACTGAGTGGTGCAGGAACTTACACACACAAAAAACATTTCGATGAATTTGTGACCTCAAAGGTGGTAATGTCTCTTCCGAAATTCCGTACATGAAGAATCCATGAAAAACAAAGATCATTTGAAGAGTTAACAATAAAAAAGGTTGTTTCATTAAAGTGAGGAAGACAGTATAAAATATTTACAAAAGCAAAGATATTCATAAAAAAATATTTTCAGATTTTATAAAATTATTAATTTTTAGCCATAATGAGCCCTCTTCGATCTCCCAAAATCTTGGCTTTCTTCTTCTCCTTCTGTTCTTGCTCGAGTTTTTTCCGTTGCTCTTCCCTGGTCTGGAGATGAGGCTGTTTGTAAGTTTTCTTGTGGAAGGTAACTCTGTTTCCATGTTCACTCAGAGAATTATCTTCTTTAGATTGCCCCCATGGTTTCAGCTTTCCTTTGCTGGGTCATAGTTGAGAGGACGAGACAAACTTGCTTTCAGATCAAACACTGGTTTCTTAATGGAGACTAGAGTCTGCCATGCCTCAGTTGTCAACTTGAATGGTGTGATAACAGCAGCAGAATTCCTCCCAGTTACCTTGAACTTGTGTGACTCAAGCACAGCCTGGCCTTTTGGGGTACTCCCAGATACAATCACGTGTGGAGACTTCCTGGCTGGAGTCTTGGTCAGGGAACGTTTGTGCTCGTTATCCTTATTAGCAGCCGAGAATCTGACGTTCATTTTAGTCGTTGAGAGGGTTGAGTGTCTGATCAAACCCTTCGGACACAAGGTGCTCTGACTGGTGAGGCCCTGAGACTGGCCTTGTGAGTGCCGCTGGCTAATGGGCATGCAAGCCACAGAGGGGCTTCTGGGTGAATAACAGGAGTCACTACCCCTCCCTTCCTCATGGGCTGCTTCTTCAGTTCATTGAATGAATTGTGTTCTTCAAAATGTTTCTTTTTTCTCTCAATATATTGATCAATGGATTCCATTTCCTTGAAACGAGCCTCATGAAGCTTCTTAAAGTTTGGAGTAGTGTTTGCGGTTCTTTTGTTTTTTCCATGTTTGGAAAGCCCCTCTGGGCAGACAGACTTCTTTCCTGAAGGTACCTTTGAATCTTTTTTACTGTGAATTCCACTCTTCCCTGAGGATTCTGTATTCTCCAGTGCTTGGCTCTCATCTGATAGAGAAGCAACTTCAGTTGTAGTTCTGAGATCCTGGTTTTCGATTCTGGAATTCAGTGGGATCACTTATTTTTATCTCTAAATGATCCTGCTGGGGGTGAGAATCCCCACACAACACCTTGCACCTCCTCCTCGTCTTGGTGACATGACCAGCAGGCTCATTCTCTACTTGTTGCTGACTGTTTGAGGTGAGCTTTCAAGGCTCTTAACAATTTGGCTGCCCTCAGGTTAGCCCGGAGGCCCAGGCTCTTGGCTAAGTTCTGCAAGTCACTGTACTTGAGGGAGTCCAGCTCCTCGAGGGAGGGGACGGTCATTGTGATCTGCAATCCTGCTACATGCAGACAAGAGGTCCAGAAAGCACAACTTGGCGGTCCAAACTTCTGGCGCCACCGAAACTTTACTGTATTCATGTATTACTTCCAGAAATTTTTTTATGGAAACCATTGGGTCTTCCATGTATACAATCGTGTCATCTGCAAATAGAGAGAGTTTCACCTCTTCCTTTCCTATTTGAATTCCTTTTATTTTTTCCTCTTTTCTGATTGCAATGGCCAGGACTTCCAGTACTATATTGAAGAGGAGTAGAGAAAGTGGGCATCCTTGTCTTGTACAAATTTTTAATGGAAAGGCTTTCAGCTGTTACCCATTCAGGATGATGTTAGCTATGGGTTTTTTATAGATAGCTTTTATTGTGTTGAAAAATGACCCTTCTATATAGATTTTGCTGAGAGTCTTAATCATGAATGGATGCTGTATCATATCAAACACTTTTTCTGCATCAAATGATATGATCATATGGTTTTTCTCTTTCTTTTTGTTAATATGGTGTATTACATTTATGGTTTTACATATGTTGAACCAACTTTGCATCCCTGAAATAAAGCCTACCTGGTCGTGATGTATAATCTTTTTTATATGTTGTTGGATATGATTTACTAGTATCTTATTGAGAATTTTTGCATCTATATTCATCAGAGATATTGGTCTATAAATTTTCTTCCTTGTCCTGTCCTTATCTATTTTACAGATAAGGGTGATGGAGACTTTGTAGAATAAATTAGGGAGAGTTCCACCCTTTTGGATCTTTAGAAATAACTTGAGCAGAATGGGGGTTAACTCTTCTTTAAAAGTTTTGTAGAATTCAGAGGTGAAGCCACCAGGACCAGGGCTTTACTTTGTTGGGAGGTTACTTATTACTGATTCAATCTCCTGGATTGTTATGGGCCTATTCAGACTTTCTACATCCTCCTGACTCAATCTTGGTAGGTTACGTGTCCAGAAATTTGTCCATCTCTTCCAGATTTTCTTGTTTGTTATCATATTGTTCATAATATCCTCTAATGATGTTTTGTATTTCTATTATGTCTGTTGTTATATTGCCAGTTTCATTGCAAATTTGATTTTCCTGGTTCCTTTATCCTCCTCCTCCTCCTTCTTCTTCTTAATTAGTCTTGCTACTGGTGTATCTATCTTGTTTATCTTCTCAAAGAATCAGCTTTTGCTTTCATTTATTTTCTGTATAGTGTGTCTATTTTCTATTTCATTTATCTCTGCTCAGATCTTTATTATTTCTTTTCTCCTGGAGTTTTCTGAATTTTTTTACTGTTGCCTTTTCTTTAAGGCATGATGTTAGGTGATCCATTTGCCTTCTTTCCATCATCTAATTGCTATTAACTTCCCTCTTATGACTGCTTTTGCAGTGTCCCAAAGATTATGGAAACTTGTGTCCTCATTGTCATTAGCTTCCTTGAATCTTTATATTTCAGTCTTAATTTCTTCAGTAGTTGTGAAGTCATTCAGGACTGAGTTATTTAGCTTCCATATATTTGTGTATTTTTGAGGATTTTTCTTGAAATTAATCTGAAGTTTAATTCCATCATGGTCGGAGAAGATGCTGGATATAGTTTCTATGCCTTTGAATATGTAAAGACTTGCCTTGTGCCCTATCACATGGTCAATCTTTGAAAAGGTTCCATGTAGGGATGAGAAAAAAGTATATCTTGTGGTTTTGGGGTGAAAGGTTATATAGATGTCTGTTAAGTCCATTTGATTTATGGCATCATATAGGTCCTTTATCTCTTCACTTATTTTTTGTCTAGATGATCTGTTCAGGGGAGATAATCAGGTGCTGAGTCTCCAACAATTAGTGTGTTGAAGTCTATTTCTCCTTTTAGATCTAACAGTCTTTTCTTCACCTATTTGGGTGCTCCTGAGTTAGGTGCATAGATATTTATAAGCGTTATACCTTTTTGATGGATTAGCCCTGTATAGTGCCCTTCTTGGTCTCTTCAAACTTTTTTTATTTTAAAGCCTATTTTGTCAGAAATTAATATACATTAATATTCAATGTTATTATCGATGTTACTGGACCTGGCCCGACCTTTAAGTTGGCCATTGTCTTAGTTGCCTTTTACTCCCTTGTTTCTGGGTGTTACTTCCTTAGTTTTCCTGGAACTGTCCTTTCTTCTGGGTTTCTTGGAGAGCTGGCCTGGTGCTGGCAAATTCTTTCAGGTTTTGTGTGTCTGAGAAGATTTTAATCTTTTTTTCCCATATAAAGGATAATCTAGCAGGATACAATAATTTTGGTTGAAATTGTTTCTCTCTTAACACTTTCAATACATCTTCCCATTCTTTCCTTGCTTGCATTGTTTCTGCTGAGAAGTCTGGTGTTAGCCTGATGGCTAACCTTTGTATGTGACTTGTCGTTTCTCTCTTGCCAGTTTTAGTATCTTATCTTTATCTGTGGTCTTAGCCAGTCGGGCTACGATATGCCTTGTGGAAGATCTTCTTGGGTTGATTCTATTTATATGTTCGCACATAAAAAGAATAATGTGGTGGTTGTCTCTTTTCTTTGCAGCTGGAGAGCATGCTAATGATGCTAAAACACACTGACTGCACTGAGAGCACCAGGGACCAGTCTTCCATCTGGGTAAACAGATATGACCATTGCTATAAACATGAGGATGAACAGGAATATTTTCACCAGTAAACATGACCTGAGGAGAGTCAAAAGGATATCGACTACTAAATTTAAATAGAAGTTGACATTTTTCCCCTTCATATAAGGTACGTGGCTTCCATGTCTGGTACACCTTCCATGTCTACGATCCACTGTGTAATTGAATTTTGAACACTTTTTTCATTTAAAGTCATCCCTGGAGGTGGATCATTTTGCAAAGCCAACAGTTCTTTCTGAAGTCATTTCTGCATTGATGCTATGATGGAAGCATCCCCCCAAGGCCGGTAAGGCCAGAGACACCAGTTTCTGTCCTTTTTTAAAGAAGAGAAATGCCAACAAAGGCATTCTTCATTTCTGGATTTTTAAAAAATTAAAAATAAAAATGTTTATTGTCAGGGGGCATGCAGAGAGACAGCTAGGGAGAGGGGAAGAAAGCACCAGCCCCCAATGGCATGAAGTCAAGCCACAATCCTTTCTTCTTCATTCCATCTTGTTGAGATTTTGGGCACACATGCTTATGTGCCCAGCATATTTTTCAAGGTATACCCAGAGCTGGATTCAAAATATGGTTGACCATGTGGGATCTGCTTCCCTTAAGAAGCAGGTTACAGGCCTGTCTTTTATTATTCCTTTTCTTTTCTTTTGGTTGTTGTTGATATTTTAAATTGTTACCTCTAGCACTGCTTTTCCATGCGTTCTTAGAATTTTGATCTCTTCTCACATCATCCATCTGTCCTTGTTTGCCGACTATATTTTTCATTAGAGTCTTATCATATTAATTGCAGTTGTTTTCTTAGTTTTTCTTTTTCTTTTTCTTTTAATTGCTAGAGAATATGTGCTATTGCCAGAAAGAAACAGAGATAGAATGCACATCCCTGTGGGGTGTGGTCATGCCACAATCCCCTCTCCTCCCTGTCTCTGTCCTGTCAGGAGTTGGGACATGCACACACACGTGGGGCAATCCCACACACCCACACACCCCCACACACACACACACACATCCCTGGGATGTTTCAAAAGCTGCGTGTGCCAGGATTGCAACTGTGGTCAGCCCCGTGGGATCCAGCTCTTGTAAGCAGTAGGCCATGGGATAGGCCTAGTCATAGCTGCTTTAAATTTGGAATCACATTATAATTCCAACATCTCTGCCATATCTTGGTCTGCTTCTAGTATTTGTTTTGTCTCTTC
>NW_006203452.1:57735-58197 GCF_000334495.1 Tupaia belangeri chinensis | reverse complement strand
GTGCGTCTTTTAATTCCTTGTTGAAAAGCAGGCACCAGACATGATTTACTAGGTAAAAGGGCCTCTGATAAATAGGCCTTTTGTGATGTGGCTGTGAGATGTGTGTGGGGTGGGGAACACTCCACAGTCCTGTGAGAGGATCTCAGTGTTTTAGTGAGGCTGTGCTTTTGAGCTTGACCTTCACAAGTACTTTTTAGTTTATCTTTTTTATTTTTCTTAATTCACCTTCTTAGACTCCACATAATGGCACTAAGGGGTTAGAGTAGGGGGTAGAGTTTGTGTAGGACTGTTACTAATTTTTAGTTAAATTATTGATACAATTCACCAGGGAAGCCAACTGAACCTGGAGTTTTCTTTCTGGAATATTTGTTTATAAATTTAATTTCTTATATTCCTACAGAACCCTTTTTGTGTTTTTTTTTTTTTTTTTTTTTTTTTTTAAGAGTTTTTTTCTGTCTGAAA
>NW_006203452.1:53068-57579 GCF_000334495.1 Tupaia belangeri chinensis | reverse complement strand
AACTACGTGGGAGTCCAGAGACAGCCATTACGCTAACTACTGGTCCCCCTTCTTGTGCTCTTATTGTTAGGTTCAGGAATAGATCGTGCCCTCGGTGGCGCAGAGAGGACAACAACAATGCAAGTGCAAGAGAGGCTTTATTATCCAGCTAGCTGGGGTCCAAGTGAATACCTGACGCAGCAGGCACCAACAAGGACCCGGAGCCTGGGTGAGAGGTGCTTTTATAAGCAGGAAAAGGGATGAGGAAGTTCTGTCAGTAATTTTCATGGCCTGACAAGGGGGGGTCCAAGGGGGAGAGCCAGAGCAGACTCTGCAGTTCGGGTGCGAGGGTTGCCTTCACCCACATCCTGTTTGTTGCTCAGTTCTTTTGAAGCTCGCTGTGCCTGTAAAACTCTGCAGTTACAGGAATTTGGGGCAGGGTGTTCACAGGATGTCATAAGGTCAGCAGTTGTGGGGGGCTGGAAGCTGCAGGAGCCTGAGGCCAGCTGCATTTCTAGCCTATGCTTTGCATCCCAGCATTCCAACATTATTTGTTTAATTTTAGTTTGATAATTTGTGTTTTTAAATAAACTTGTGCATTTCATATCAGTTATTAAACAGACTTGCTGGCATAGACGTTGTTTATATTACTTCCATTATTTAATATTATAAATTTCCCTTTAAGCACTGCTTTTGCTACACCTCACATATTATGATCATATTTTATTAATTGAAAATGCTAATTTATTTATTTTTTGGTTTATTCCATCTGTTAATAAGAGAAAATTATTGATGGCCAAATGTAATTATTACTATGTTGGTTTCTTTTTCAGATCTGCTAAGTTATGGTTCATCTATTTTGGAGTTCTAAAGTCAGATGTTTACACATTTAGACTTTGGACTTTTTGTGATCTTTGCCTGTTATCATCATAAAAAGTTCTTTTCTGATTCTAGCAATAGTTGGTTTCTTCTTCAGATCTGCTAAGTTATGGTTCATCTGTTTTGGAGTTCTCAAGTCAGATGTTTATGCATTTAGACATAGGACGTTTTGTGATCTTTGCCTGTTGTGATCATAAAAAGTTCCTCTGTTTCTAGCAATATCAATCTTCTAATTAGGTCTGTTTTGCCTCATAGTAACACAAAACCATTCCCTTCTTATGCCTTCTCTTTACATGACACACTTCCCATCCTTTCCCTTCCAATGGATTTTTATTTTTGTGTTTAAAGTGCTTTTTAAATAGCATATATTTGGTCTTAATCCTTACCCAGCCTAATGATTTCAGTATTTTGGTTTTGTTTTAAATCCATTTGTATTTAATGTGATTATTGACAGGCCTGTATTTTAGATTCTAATTTTATTCTCTGTTTTTGAAATGTCTCATTTCCTTTTCATTCCTCTTTCTCCTTGTGCACTCTCCTTTGTTTTGAGCAAATAGTCTTACAGGTTTTTATGAGTATAATTCTTCTAGTGGCTTTTTTTTTTGCTATATTTTTCACTCATTTTTTTATGATTGTAAGAATTGAAATGTGTATCTTTAACTTTTCATAGTCTAATTAAAGTAAGTTTGAACTATATCCAGTAAAATACAGAAACTTACGGCATTGTATTTTCTTTTTACCACCTTAGAGTATATGCATACCCTCAGATACATCACAAATTCAATAGTACAGTGCAACGTTTTTGCTGTAACTACTCACGTGTATAATACAGAAATTAAGAAAAATACATACACATACAGATTATATGCAACATTTCTGTTCTTAGTTATCCCTTTCTCTGTGTCTCGGTTAAGGCCTAGCAGTTAACCCTGGGTTAACCCTTCAGCCTGAAGGACTTGATTTCAAATTGCAGGTAGCACAGGAATGCTGGCAGTGAATCTTCCCAATTGCTATTCATCTAAAATGACTTTACTTTGCCTTTCCTGTTGTTTTAGGCATTTATATGAGATGAAATTCACTACTTTTCGATTTAACATTGGATGAACATCTAATTGTCTAGAATCACCTAACTGCCACCATGACCAAGGTCATCTCACACTGCACCTGTCCTGGAAAGGTCCCTCATGCCCCTTTGTTCTTGATACTCTTTTCCATTCCAGGCTGCGACTACTCCTGATCTCCCTTTTGAGTATAATTTTGAAATTCCTGGAATTTTATATACCTGTGGTTATATGGCACGTAGTCTTTCACTTGGCATAATGATATTTGGGCTTTTTCAGCATCTTGTGTTTGGTCTTTGATATTCAACTTGTTATAAAATCTCCAAAACTCAGCCAAATCACTTAAGTTTTTTGAATAAAGTCAGAACTATCAGCTGTCAAATGACATAGCAATGACATGGATGCAATTGACTCTAGCACTTCAAAAATTGAATTAGCGTTATCTGTTGTAAAAAATGCATCATGACATTTCCAACAACCCAACAGCAATGAAAGGATGGTGGTGGGGCCCTACAGCCTTTGGGAATGCTTTCTTCCTCCCTCCCCCACCTCCCCATCTCCTTCTCTCTCTGGTAGATGCTTCCGGTAATTTAAAAAAGCCAATATGAACATTTAAGTTTAAGTCTGTGTAGACTTGCTTTTGTTTGTTTTACATAAATGCCTAAACATGGGATTATTGAGTTGTAAAGTAGATGTGTGTCTCATTATATGAGGCACTGTGGCACTGGGTTATAAGTTAGTTGTAACAGTTTTGCATTTCTATCAGCAATGTGATGATTTCTAACTGCTCACGTGCTGTCAATATGTACTATTGTCTTAAGTCTCTTTAATGTTATACATTCTACATTCTAGTTGGTTTGTGGTGGTGTCATTGTGTTTTTAAAAATTATTTATTTATTCATTTATTTTTTGAGAGATTTTTGCTATAGGGCATGTGTAGAGAGAGAGAGAGAGAGAGAGAGAGAGAGAAAGTGGGAAATCACCCTTCAGGGAAGATGGCCATGCTGCAATCCCTTCTCCTTCATTCACTCAGGATTTGGGGCATGCACCCACATACATGCAGCATGAGTTTCAAGCTGCCAGTCCAGGGCTCAAACTACAGTCAATCTGGTGGGAGTCCAGCACCTTAACCACTATGCCACCTGCCGGCCCTGGTATCCTTGTGGTTTTAATTTGTATTTTACTGATGACTAATGATGTTGAGCTTCTTTTCATACAATTATTAGTGACTTGCATATTTTCTCTTATGAATTGTTTTCAGATCTTTTGTGCAAGCAATAAGGTTGCTTGTCTCATTATTGAGTTCTAAACATTTCTCATATATGTTCCAGACATTAGCTGTTTCAACTATGTGTTTTGCAAATTATCCTCCATTCTGCAGTTTGTGTTTTTTTCCTTAACCATGTTTATTAAAAAGTATGTTTTGTGACCAGCAAGAGGCATGGTAGTTAAGGCGCTGGGTACTCCCACATGGCCGACCATGGTTCAAATCCCAGACATGGTGGCTTGCTTTCTCACGTTCTCTCTCTCTCTCTGTCTTTTTATTTTATTTTATTTGTTTGAGAAGTTTTTGGTATAGGGCACGTGTGTTCACCAGAAAGATAGAGAGAGACAGAGAGATAGAAAGCGAGAAACCACCCTCCGGGGGGATGGCCACACCGTAATCCCTTCTCCTCCATTCTCCTCTCAGGATCTTTGGCATGCACATGCACGCGCCCGGCGTGAGTTTAAGCCACCGAGTCTGGGACTCAAACCGCGGTTGACTACATGGGAGTTCAGTGACATAGCCATTACGCTAACTGCTGGTCCCTCTCTCTCTTTCTGTGTATATCTCTCTCTGGTCAAATTAAAATAAATGAATGAGTAAATATAATTAAATACTTCTTTAAAAATAAGTACATTTTATGGGACCAGCGGATGGCATAATGTTTACATCACTGGACTCCTACATAGTCTACCAAGGTTCAAGTCCTGGACCTGACACTTAAAACTCACGCCGAGCACATGTGAATGTGTGTCCAACATCTTGAGAGGAAAATGAAGGAGAAGGGATTAAGGCATGGCCATCCCTCCAGGGGTGATTTGTCACTTTCTCTCTGTCTCTCTGGTGAGCACAACCATCCTATAGCAAAAATCTCTCTCTTAAAAAAAAGTAAGCTTTAATTTTAATTAAATCCACTCATAAATTTTTTGCTTTGTATTATATGTTTTTCATTTTATATTTTATGCAGCCAGATTTTTTTTACTAATCCAATTTCATAAAGAGTTTTTCTATGATTTCAAAAGATATTTAACACATTTACCTCTCATATTTAAATCTTTATTTAACCCTTGGGTATGTTGTGTTGTAACACTTAAACTTCATTTCTCATTCAGCCACGTGGATATCCAGGTGCTCAGTTACACGTGTCAAAAACCCCATCTTTTCTTCATTTAATCATCTTGGCAACTTTGTCAAAATCCAATTGATAATATCTGTTTAATCCCATAACTGGACTCAAAGTTTCATAGTAGATCTTGAAATAAAATCAGTCTTCCGAAAATGCTCTTGTTATTCAAAATTGGATAGTGATTCTATTAATAATAGGTCTA
>NW_006203452.1:42391-53051 GCF_000334495.1 Tupaia belangeri chinensis | reverse complement strand
TTTAAAATGGACATGCCAGTGAAAAATAAACATATTGGGACTGGCAGATGGTGTAATGGTTACATCTCTGGACTCTCATGTAGTCGACCACGGTTCAAGTCCTGGACCTGGTGGGTTAAACTCACACCAAGCATGTGTGTATGTATGCCCAAGGTCTGGAGAGGAGAATGGAGGAGAAGGGATTGTGGTAAGGCCATCCCTCCTGAGGAGTGATTTCCTGCTTTCTGTCTCTCTGTCTCTCTGTCTTTCTGGCAAGCACATGCACCATATAGCAAAAGCCTCTTCAAAATAAATAATAATAAACCTATAAATATGTTATTTGTATTACATCAAATCTATCAAGGAATTTGGGAAGAATTCCCACCCCATAATAAGCACGGTCCATTCCTTCATTCTTCATGTCTTCTGTTATCTCTTTGTGATATTTGAGAGCAGTGACTTGCATTTTTAAATATAATTTTTGAGTGAGGATCCTTTTTTTACTTTCAAATAAAATTTAATGTTTTTAGGGACCAGCAGTTGGTGTAATGGCTATGTCACTGGACTCCCATGTAGTCCACTGTGGTTTGAGTTCCAGACCCAGTGGCTTAAACTCACGCCGGGCACGTGTGTATGCGTGCCCAAGATCCCAAGAGGAGAATGGAGGAGAAGGGATTGTGGCATGACCATCCCACCTGGACGGTGATTTCTTGCTTTCTCTCTGTCTCTCTCTGTCTTTCTGGCAAGTGCACGCACCCTATAGCAAAATCCTCTTAAAAAATTAATGTTTTGAATAATCTTAGAACAAAAATTTGCAAAGATAGTATTGAGTGGCCATTTAACTTTCAACCAATTTTCTCTAACGTTGATACTTATATGCTCATTGTATATTTCTTATAACTATAAAATTATCATTATTATATTATAATGGACTGAATTATATAGTTTACTTATTTATTTCATTTTTATTGCCAAAGAGCATGTGTGCTGGCTGGAGAGAGACCGAAAGACCAGGAGGAAGAAACCAGACCCTAATGGGGTATGGTCATGCCACAATATGTTCATCTCTCTGTCAGGATTTGAGGCATGCACACATGGGTCCAGTGTGGTTTTCAAGGTGCCAAGGCTGGGATTTGAACTGTGGTTGGCCATGTGGGAATCTCTCCCACCACTATGAGGCAGGACCAGTCCTAAACTGTGAAGTGTATTTGCACTTCATCCATTTTTCCTCTAATGTACTTCTTTGCGTGTGAGGATCCTGTCTAGGATATTGCTTTGCATATAGCTGAGTATTCTTGCTGTTACTATAAATGGAGATTATAAAATTCCCATTTTCTAATTGTTACTAGCATATAGGCATAGGCACAGTTTCTTTGACTCAGTGTGGCCTTGCTAAATTGATTTATTAATTCTAGTAATTTTTGGTAGTTCCTTAGAGTTTTCTATATACATGATCACGCTTCCTGCAAATTAGGACATTTTTACTTGTTCCTTTTCTATTTATGTTTTTACTAATTTTCTTGCCTTTTATAATGGTTAGGATATTGAGGACAAAGTTCAATGAGAAATGGTGAGGACAGACACATTTGCTCTGTTGCTGATCCTAGGAAGAAAGCATCAAGCTGTTCCTCACTGAGTGAGATGGTGGCAGGAAGCGTTTCCTTAATGTCCTTAACTATGTTGACAATGTTCCCTTCTATTCCTGTTTTATTAGAGATTTTAGCATAAAAGAATGATGAATTTTGTCAAATTCTTTTTCTACATCTCCTGTAATGAACATATGACTTTTAAAAAGCTTGTTTATGGGACTGGCAGGTGGCACGGTGGTTGAGGGTGCTGGCCTCTTACATGACTGACCATACTTCAAGTCTCAGACTGGTGGCTTGCTTTAGGGAGTCAAAGGGGCAACATCCCAAAACGGTCCCATTGCTGGGATCTAGCGCAACCCAAGTCAGGCCCACTCAGCCCCAGTCAGCCTCAGTCAGCCTGTCAGTCCCAGTCAGCCACAGTCAGCCCCAGCCCAACTCCAGTCAACTCCTGTCAGGCCGGTCAGCCCCATTAAGCCCATTCAGCCCCAGTCAGTCCCAGTCAGTCCCAGTGAGCTCCAGTCAGCCTCAGTTAGCCCAGTCAGTGCCAGTCAGCCCCAGTCAGCATCAGTCTGCCCAATCAGCCCCAGTCAGCCCAGAAAGCCCCAGCCAAACCCCATTCAGCCAAGTCAACCCCAATCTGCCCCAGTTAGTCCCAGTTCAGCCCTAGCCCAAACCAATCAGCCCCAGTCAGCCCAGAAAGCCCCAGCCGAACCCCAGTCAGCCAAGTCAACCCCAATCTGCCCCAGTCAGTCCCAGTTCAGCCCTAGCCCAAACCAATCAGTCCCAGTCAGCCCAATCAGCCCAGTCAGTACCAGTCAGACCTAGCCTAGCCTCAATCAGCCCAGCTGGCCCAATCAGCCCCAGTCAATCCCAGTCGAACTCCACTCAGCCCCAGCTCACCCAAGTAAGCCCCAGTAAGCCCAATTCAGCCCAAGTTAGCCCAGTCAGTTCCAGTCAGCCCCCCTCAGACACAGTCAGCCCAGTCAGCTCCAACCCAATGCAAGTCAGCCCAGTCAGTCTCACTTTGACCCCAGCCAGCCCCGCTAAGAGCAAGATATCCCCATTCAGCCCAGTCAGCCCAGTAAGCTCCAGTCCAGCCCCAGTCAGCCCCAGCTTACCCAAGTCAGCCCCAGTCAGCTCAAAGTCAGCCCCAGTCAACCCAGTCAGCCCCTGTCAGCCCCATTCAGCCAAAGTCAGCCCAGTCAGCCAGTCAGCCCCAGGCATCCCAGTCAGCCCTCCAAAGTCAGCCCAGTCAGCCAGTCAGCCCCAACCCAGCCCCAGACATCCCAGTCAGCCCCAGTCTGCTGCATTCAGTCCCAGTCAGCTCAGGCAGCCCTACTCAGCCCCAGCCCAATTCTATTCTGTTCAGTCAGCCCCAGTCAGCCCAGTCAGCTCAGTCAGCCACAGTCAGCCCCACCCCAATTCTATTCAGCCCCATCAGCTCTAGCCAGCCCAGTCATTCCAGTCAGTCGCAGTTAGCCCCAGTCATCCCATTCAGCTCCCACCAGCTCCAGTTAGCTCCAGACAGCTCTAGTCAGCCCAATCAGCCTCAGTGACCCCTAGCCCAGCCTGAGACAGCCCCAGCCCAGGCCCAGTCAGCCTAGTCATTCCAATCTCAGTCAGATCCAGTGTACCCATTCAGCACAGTCAGCCCCAGTCAGCCTCAAAAAACCCAGTCAGCTCCCGCCAAGCCCCAGTCAGACCCAGACAGTCCCAGTTAGCCCCAGTCAGTCCCGGTCAGCCCCAGTAAGCCCCAGTCCACTCTAGCTAGCCCACATGCACTCTGGCCCAGCCCCAGTCAGTCCCAGTTAGCCTGAGTCAGCCCAAGTCAGCCCCAGTCAGCCTCAGTCAGCCGGAGCCCAGCCCAGTCAGCCACAGTCAGCCTCAGACAGTGCAGTTAGCCCTGCCCAACCCCATTCAGCCACAGTCAGCCCAGTTACTCCAGTTAGTACCAGTCACCCCAGACAGCCCAGTCAGCCCCAGTCAGTCCAGTCAGCCCCAGTCAGCCTCAGTCAGCCCCAGCCCATCCCCAGTCACCACACTCAGCTCAAGACAGCCCCGGTCAGCCTCACTTAGCCCCCATCAGCCCAAGTCAGCACCAGTCATCCTAAACCCAACCCGTCAGCCTAAGACAGCCCCAGGCAGTCCAGTCTTCCCATTTCATACCAGTCAGCCCCAGCCCATCTCTAGTCATCCCCAGTCAGACCAACCCAATCTCAGTCAACTCTAGTCAGCCCTAGTCAGCCCCAGTCAGCCTAGTCAGCCCACTCAGCCCTAGTCAGCCCATATAGCTTCAGCCCAGTCCTAGTCTGCCCCAGTCAGCCCACGTCCAGTCCCAAACAGCCCAGTTAGCCCCAGTCAGATGAAATCAGCCCAGTCAGCAATATTCAACCCCAGTCTATCCCCAGTCAGCCCCAGCCAAATACCAGCCAACCCCAGTCAGCCCCAATCAGCCCCAGCTGAATCCAATCAGCCCTAGTCAGCCCCAGTCAGCCCCAGCCTAGCCCCAGTCAGCAAAGTCAGCCCCAGGCAGCTCCAGACCAGCCTACATCAGAACAGATGGCCCCAGTCAGCCCCAGCCCAGTCCCAGTAAGCCCCCATCAGCCAGTCAGCCCCAGCCAAATACCAGCCAACCCCAGTCAGCCCCAATCAGCCCCAGCTGAATCCAATCAGCCCTAGTCAGCCCCAGTCAGCCCCAGCCTAGCCCCAGTCAGCAAAGTCAGCCCCAGGCAGCTCCAGACCAGCCTACATCAGAACAGATGGCCCCAGTCAGCCCCAGCCCAGTCCCAGTAAGCCCCCATCAACCCCAGTTAGCTGTAGCCCAACCCCAGTCAGCCCTAACCAGCCCCAGTCAGCCCCTGAAGTCCCAGTCAACCCACACCCAGCCCCAAAAAGCCCAAGACAGCCCCAGGCAGCCTAGTCAGCAACAGTCAGCCCCAGCCCATCACCAGTCAGTCCCACTCAGCCCAGTTAGTCACAGTCAGTCCTAGACCAGTCGCAGTCAGCCCAGTCTTCTCCAGTCATCCCCAGTCAGTCACAGCTCAGCACCAGTCAGTCTAGTTAGTCCCAGTCAGCCCCAGTCCAGCTCCAGTCAGCCCAGCTCAGCCCCAATCAGCCCAAGACAAGTCCAGTCAGCAACAGTCAGCCCCAGCCTATCCCCAGTCAAACCAGTCCAAACCCAGTCAGACCATTCAGCCCTGGCCCAGCCCTAGTCAGTGCAGGTCAGAACTAGTGAGCCCTGGCCCAGCCCCAGTCGGTCCCAGTCAGCCCCAGTCAACCCATTCAGCCCAGTCACCCCAGACAGCCCAGTCAGCCCCAGTCAGTCACCCCAGTCAGCACCGGTCAGCCCCTGTCAGGTCCAGTTAATTTCAGCCCATCTTCAGTCAGCCTCAGTCATCCCAGCCCAATCCAGACAGCCCCAGTCAGATCCAATCAACCCTAGTCCAGCCCATTCAGCCCAGTAAGCCCATGCAGTCCCAGTCAGCCCCAGTCAGCACCAGGAAGCCCCTGTCAGGTCCAGTTAGCTTCAGCCCATCTCCAGTCAGCCTCAGTCAGCCCAGCCCAATCCAGACAGTCCCAGTCAGACCCAGTCAGCCCTGGTCCAGCCCCAGTCAGCCCAGTAAGCCCATATAGTCCCAGTCAGCCCAGTCAGTCCCAGTCAGCCCTAGTCAGCCCCAGTCAGCCCCAGTCAGCCGCAACCCATCCCCAGTCCACCTCAGTAAGCCCCATCCCAATCCCAGTCAGCTTCAGTCAGCCGCAGTCTGCCCTGTCAGCCTCAGTAACCCCCAGTCAGTTCCAGACTAGTCCCAGTCAGCCCAAGTCAGCCCCAGTAAGCCCCAGTCAGTCCCTTTTAGCCCCAGCCCACCCACAGTCAGCCCCACTCAGCCCCAGCCCATCCCAGTCAACTTTAGTCAGCCCCAGTCAGCCCAAGTTAGCCCAGTCAGGAATAGTCAGTCCCAGCACATCCCATCAGCCTCAGTTAGCCCCAGTCAGCCCTAGCCTAGCCCCAGTCAGATCCAATCAGTCCAGCCCAATCCCAGTCAGCTCAAGTTAGCCCAGTCAGGAATAGTCAGTCCCAGTCAGATCCAATCAGTTGAGCCCAATCCCAGTCAGCTCAGTCAGCCCCAGTTGCCCAGTCAGCCCCACTCAGCAAAGTTAGCCCCCGGCAGCTCCAGTCCAGCCCATGTCAGAACAGACAGTTCCAGTAAACCCAGTCAGCCTGAGCCCAGCCCCAGTCAGTCTAGTCATTCCAGACAGTACCAGTCACCCCAGTCAGTCCCAGTAAGCCCAGTCAGCCCACTCAGCCCCAGTCATCCCAAGTCAGCCAAATTAGCACCAGTAAGCCCCAGCCCATCCCAGGTCAGCCCCATTCAGCCTCAGCTCAGCCCGTCAGCCCAGAAAGCAACAGTCCATCATCCCCAGTAAGTCCCAGTCAGCACAGTCAGTCCCATCAGCCTCAGACCAGGCCCTCTCAGCCCCAGTCAGCCACAGTCAGGATAGTCAGCTTCAGCCCAGCCCTAGTCAGCCCCATACAGCCTCAGTCAGGATAGTCACCCCTAGTCAGCCCAAGTCAGCTCAGTCAGCCCTAGTTAGCCCCATACAGCCTCAGTCAGGATAGTCACCCCTAGTCAGCCCAAGTCAGCTCAGTCATCAGGATAGTCACCCCTAGTCAGCCCTAGTTAGCCCCAGCCCAATCCCAGTCAGCCCCAGTCAACCCCAATCAGCTCTGACCCAGCCCCAGTCAGTTCTAATCCAAGCCTGTCCCAGTAAGCCCAAATCAGCCCAGTCAGCAACAGTCAGACCAGCCCATCCTCAGTCAGTCCCAGCCCAATCCCAGTCAAGCTTCAAGTCAGCCCCAGTCAGCCCAAGTCAGTCCAGTCAACCCTTAGTCAGACCTAGTCAGTGAAGTCAGCCCCAGTCAGCCCCAGCCCACCCCTAATCGGTCCCCATCAGGCCCATTTACCTTTAGCCCAGCCCCAGTCAGCCCCAGTTAGCCTAGTATGCCCCAGCCCAACCCTGTCAGCCATAGTCAGGCCAGTCTTTCCAGTCAGTCCCATTCAGCCTCAGTCACCCCAGACAGCCCCACGTAGCCAAGTTAGCCCCAGTCAGCCCCAGACCATCCCTAATCAGTCCAGTCAGCCCAGTCAGCACCAGTAAGCCCAAGTCAGCCCCAATCACCCCAAGTCAGCCCAGTCAGCCCCAGCCCATCCTGTCAGCCCCAGTCAGCCACAGTCCAATCCCAGTCAGTCCCAGTCAGCCCCAGTCAGCTGCAGCCCAATCCCAATCAGTCCCAGTCAGCCCAATAAGCCCCAGTGAGCCCAGTCAGCCACAGTAACAGCTGTTTGTCCCAGTCAGTTCAAGGCCAGCCCCAGTTAGCTTAGTCAGACCTAGTCATTCCAGTCAGTCTCAGTCAGCTCCTAGTCAGCCCGTTCAGCCCAGTCAACCCATCCCAGTGTCAACAAGCCCCCTTCAGCTGCAGTCAGGTCAGTCAGCCCCGGCTCAGTCCCAATCAGCCTCAGATCAGCACCAGTCAGCAGTCAACCCCAATAAGTCAGACTCAGCCCAGCCCCTCTCAGCCCCATTCAGCCAGTCAGGCCAGTCAGCCCAAGTCAGCCCCAGTCAGCCTTAGCTTGGCCTGTCAGCCAAGTCAGCTCCAGTAAGTCAGAAGAAGTCAGCACCAGTCAGCCCAGTCAGCCCCAGTCAGCCTTAGCCCAGGCCTCTAAGCCCCATTTAGTCCCAGTCAGCCCAGTCAGCCTGTCAGCCCCAGCCCAGCCTCAGTCAGGACAGTCAGGCCCTGTCAGCTCCAGCCCAGCCCAGTCATCCCATGTCAGGCCCAGTCAGCTTAGTCAGTCTCAATCATCCCAGTCAGCCCACGCCCAGCCCCAATCAGCCTCAACAGCCCAGTCAACCTCAGTGAACCCAAGTCAGTCCAGTCAGCAACAGTCAGCCCCAGCCCATACCCAGTCAACCCCAGTCAACCCAGACTCAGCTCCAGTCAGTTCCAATCCATCCAGCCCAATCCCTGCTAACACAATCAGCCCCCGTCACCCACAGCTCAGCTCCAGTCAGTCCAGTCAACTCCAGGCAGCCCCAATCAGTGAAGTCAGCCCCAGTCAGTGAAGTCAGTCCCAGTCAGCCCCAGCCCAGCCCCAATCAGCCCCCATCAGTTAGCTTCAGCCCAGCCCCAGTGAGTCATAGTCAGGCCAGAGCAGCCCCAGTCAGACCAGTCAGCCCAGTCAGCCCCAGTCAGGCTAGTCTTCATAGTCAGTACCAATCACCCCAGACAGTCCAGTCAGTCCCAGTCAACCCATTCACCCCAGCCAGCACGGATAGCCCCAGTCAGTCTAAGTCAGCCCAGACAGCACCAGTAAGCCCCAGTCAGCCACAGCCCACACCCTGTCAGTCCCAGTCAGCCTCAGTCAGACTCAGCCAAATCTCAGTCAGCTATAGTCAGTGCCAGTAAGCCCCAGTCACTGCTGTTTTTCCCAGTCAGTTTGAGGACAGCCTCAGTCAGCACAAGTCAGCCTCAGCCAGCTCCATTCACCCTAGTCATTCCAGTCAGTCTCAGTCAGCTCCTAGTCAGCCAAGTTAGCAGCCCTAGTCAGCCCAGTCAGCCCCAGTAAGTCAGACCTAGTCAGCACCAGTTAGCCCAGTCAGCCCCAGTCATCTTCAGCCCAGCCCCATTCAGCCAAATCAGCCCCAGTCAGCCCCAGTCAGCCCCAGCCCAGCCTCAGATAGCCCCATTCAGCCCCAGTCAGTCCAGTCAGCCCCAGTCAGCCCAGTCTGCCCTGGTTAGCCCCAGTCAGCTCAGGTTGCCTCATTCAGTCCCAGTCAGCCCAGTCAGCCCCAATCAAAGTCAGCCCTAGTCAGCCCCAGGTCATGGGCCTGAGCACTCAGTGTACTCGGGGAGGCCTCCCTGGATGATTCCCACACGGGCCAGCCTCCCAGTTGTGTGTTTACCACTTTACCACTGTCCAGCCTCAGGAACAAGTGTATTTCTTTTTCATTATATGAATTTGGTGAGTTGGCATGTTTGGTTTTATAAATGTTAAACCAACCTTAATACCCATGATGTGATAAAACGTATAAAGATATACATTCCATTTCATGTAGTTTTGGATTTTACTTTCTAACTTTTTATATAGATTTTGAGCCTATGCACATTAGGGATATTTTTCATTTCTTCTTTGGCATGTGATAGTTTTGTCTGGCTTTGGAATCAGGGTAATACTGGCCCTACACAATGAGGTGGGACTTGTTCCATCTTTTTTTCTAAAATAGTTTATTTAATATTAATTTTTATATTATATGTTTGACTTCATTCACTGATGATGCCTTCTACACCTGAATTCTCCTCTATGGGAAGTTTTCCAATTACAAAAAGACGTTTTTTTTCTACAAGTGATATAGGGTTGATCACGTTTTTTCTTTCTTCCTTGATCAATGTTAGTACTGTGTGTCCTTCAAAAAAATTGTTCATTTCACTGAGGTTTTCAAGTTTATTTTCCTGAAGTTAGTCTGAACAGTCCCTTATTACCATCTAATGTCTAAAGTATGGTACTGATAGTCTATTTTTCATTCTTAACATTTGTCACCTATTTTTTTTCTTAATCAACCTAGGTAGAGATTATACAATCCTATTTTTTATAAAAAATAAAACCTATTTTGGGGGGCCAGGCAGTATCATGATGGTTAAGGCAGCTGGATCCCACATGACTGACTATGCAATCTGAGTCCCAGACCTAGTCATTTGAAAACACGCTGGATCCGTGTGTGTGCATACCCACATTCCAAAAGGAGGGATGGAGGAGAGGGGATTGTAGTGTGGCCATGTGCCATGGGAAAGCAGGGGTTGTTTTCTCACTTTCCCTTTCTCTCTGTCTTTCTCTGCATGTACTCTCTGGACAAAAATCTAAAACCAAGAACAAAAATCCTAGCTTTGCATTCATCAATTGTCTATGTTTTCTATTTCAATGATATTTGTATTTATTTTTGCTTGTATGCTCACTTTGGGTATCAGTGCTTTGAGGCTGAAATTAATACTAATTTGAGACTTTTCTACACTTTATTTTTTTTGCCATAACATACATGGACTAAACTTAGAGAGACAGAGAAAGACAGAAAGAGAGGGAGAAAGTGAGAAATCATCCCCAAGGGGGGAATGACATACTAGAATTTGTAGAAGGTCTGGGATTTGAACCATGATCAGCCATGTGGGAGCCCAGCACCTTAGCTAACACACCACCTGGTAGTCTTACCCATTTTTATGCTGTACTTCATTGTCATACAGGTTTTTTTAAAAAAGAATTATTTATTTACTTTTATTTATTCAATCATTTATTTTCTAATTTGACCAGAGAGTCGAGACAGACCAAGAGAGAGAACGTAAGAAAGCAAGCCACCAGGTCTGGGACTCGAATCATGGTCAGTCATGTGGGAGTGTCCAGCACCTTAACCATCATGCTACCTGCCGGTCCAAATTATCATACGGTTTTCAATATTGTCTAGTATCCTTTGATCCAGAGATTATTCAGAATTTTCTTGTTTGATTTCGAAATATTTGGTATATTTTGGTTATCTTCTTGGTATTGACTTCTAATTTAATTCCATTATGGTTAGAAAATACATTGTGTCTGATTGCAATATCTTCAAATTTGTTGAACATTGTTTTACGGTCCACAATATGGTCTAGCCTGGCAAATGTACCAATGGCACTTGAAACAATAATATTCTGCTATGGGTGTGTGAGTGCATTTTATTAATGTTAATAAAGTGTGAATTTTTTGATAGATATGAGTTTTGCTTTATTTTCCTGTAGCTGTCTTATCAACAGTGACAGGGACATCATGTTCATGAAATCATCTATTTATTTGTAATGTAATTCTGTCCATTTATCCTCATGTATTTTGAAGCAATGATACTGGGATCATACAGTTTCTAAATGTCATGTCTCCCTGTGGACGCTTTTTCATTATGAAGTACTCTTCTTTGATATACTATATTTGGTAATATAATATATCACAATATAATATATTATGTTATATTATATTATTACATATAATATTATATCAACTATTATTTATAATAAAGTA
>NW_006203452.1:36576-42263 GCF_000334495.1 Tupaia belangeri chinensis | reverse complement strand
GGTTTTTTTGGAGAGGTTTTTGCTATAGGGCACGTGTGCTCACCAGAAAGAGAGAGACAGAGAGACAGAAAGCGAGAAATCACCCCCCAAGGGGGATGGCCACGCCACAATCCATTCTCCTCTCGGGATCTTGGGCACGCACGCACACGCGCCCAGTGTGAGTTTAAGCCACTAGGTCCGGGACTCGAAACGCAGTTGACTACATGGGAGTTCAGCGACATAGCCATTATGCTAACTGCTGGTTCCAAAAGTGAATTTTTTTAAACAGCATATAATCAGGTTTTGTCACTTTACCTACTCTACAACTTGGCTTTTAATTGGAGTGTTGACTCTAAACAAGGTTTTCTGTGGTTAATGTGATAGGGCTGTGGTCACCCAAGGAGGCACAGGAAATGTGATGCTTCAAAATGGGCTGAGGCCACCTGGGAAGGTGCAGGGTTTGTGTCTGGTGGTCTCCTGTAGCCAGGTGCATGTGTGCATGTCCGGGACCCTGGCTGACTGACAACGGGGGTGGATTGTTGCATGAAGACCCTGTTGAAGAGCTCTCTCTCTATATATATTTCTTAAAAGAGAAATAAACTTTTTAAAAAATTACATACATATGTGTGTGTATTTATATATGTGTGTGTGTATATATATATATATGTATATGTATATAAATATATGTAATAGGTTTTAGATTTACCATGTTATATTTTTCTGTTTCTTATTCTTTTGTTTTTCTTTCCTGTCTGATATTTTCCCATCAGAAATCACAGAGGAATAAGAAAAGTTGGGTAACACCTTTAAAATTCTGAATACAATAAATGTCAACTTATAATTCTATATTTAGCAAAAATGTTTTTTAATAATGAATTCCAAACAAACAGATTTTCACATCAGACTTGTGCTATAACAAATGGGACAGGAAGTTCTTCAGGGTAAGGGAAATGACACCAGAAGGAAACCCAGACTCAGGGAAGATGACGAACATGAGAAATGGCAGGTCTCTGGTTAAATGCAAATGACAGCGTGTTTCTTCTTACGCTTTTCCACTTACTTAAAGTACATATGTAACTGTTTAAAACTAAAATTATAACCTTTTCTTGTGGGGTTTGTAACCCATGTAAATATATTAAATATAACACCTATGCCATATAAAATGGCCATGGTTTAGAGGTCTACATGGCTGTAAAAGTTCTGTCTTTGCATACATTGTTAATAGAAAATACTGTGAAACGTTAGGGATATAATCTCAAGGGTAACCGCTATGCCTATAATGAGATAAAACGCTGGGTCATCCCATGGCACATTGGTTAAGGTGGCCGGATCCCACATGACAGACAGTGCAGTTTGAGTTCTGGATTCATTGGCTTGAGAAACATGCCAGGTGTGTGTGTGTGTGTGTGCACATCCAGACTCCCAAAAGGATATAGAAACAGAGAAGGGATGGCAGCATAATCATCCTCTCAAGGATATAGAAACAGAGAAGGGATGGCAGCTTAATCATCCTCCCTCCCCCAGGGATGTTTAAAACAACAACAACAACAACAGCAACCTAAAGCAAACCAAACCAACAGCTAACAGAAAAATTAAAATGGAATTCTAAAGCCAATAAAATGATTGTTAAGATTACTTTTGTTTCAAAGGACCACCTAAGTAGGTGTCCAATTCCTATTTAGCAGCGGTTTTTCTTTTAGATATTTGAATATATGGTTCTAATTTTTTTCTGACTTACATTGTATCTAATGAGAAATATTGAACATATTGTTTTCCCACCATGCATTAGTTTTCCATGAGCTTGTAAGGACCCAGGCAAACTGAACAACGTGAACTAACACAGGTCCCCCATCTTCCGTCCATGTTCTGTGGTGGCATCCGGGAGGGGCTCACTTGGTGGGTCACCCTCTCAGTCTCTCGTCAGGTGCCATCAAGATGTCGGCCTGGACTAGATGGCTACATTGGCACAAAGGGTCTACCTCAAAGCTCATTCTTCTGGCTGTTGGCTAAAGGTCTCAGCTCCTTGCCAGGTGGGCATCTCTTGTCCACTCAGCACGGGAGGGGACTGGCCTGAGAATCTGAGAAAGCGCACACAAGCAGGACTCCCAGTGCCTTTCGTCTGAGGCTGTACACTGTCAACTCTGCTTTGTTCTCTTCATTGGAAGCCACTTAGTAAGTCCAGCCATGTTCCTGGGAGAGGAATTAGTCTCCATCTCTTTAGTATCAAGGAATCTGTGGACATCTGAAAACCCCCACATCCACTTCTGACCACAGCTACTTGTACCTTTTCCACCCGCACTATAAATTTCCTTTCAACTGAAGCCTGCAAAAGCCTTGTTGGGCACATAATCAATGCAAAGTCCAAGCTCATCTGAATGAGCTCCGGGCACCGATGAGGGTCCTTCACTACCTTTATTTACATCCTTCCATACAGTTCGTAGATGTTCACCCTCATGGGGGGGGATGGGGGGTGAAGACCCTGTTGAGGAGTTTTAAAAAATTACATATATATATATATATATATAGTAGGTTTTAGGTCTACCATGTCATATTTTTCTGTTTCTTATTCTGTTCTTCTTTCCTATCTGATATTTTCTCATCAGAAATCACAGAAGCATAAGGAAGGTGGGTAGCACCTTTAAACTTCTGAATACTATAAATGTCAACTTATAGTTCAATATTTGACAAAAATTTTTTCAAGAATGAATTCCAAACAAACAGAGTTTCACATCAGACCTGCGCTGTAACAAATGGGACAGGAAGTTCTTCAGGATAAGGGAAAAGATCCCAGAAGGAAACCCAGACTCAGGGAAGACGACGAGCCTGAGAAATGGCAGATTCCTGGTTAAATGCGAAAGACGGCGTGTTTCTTCTTACACTTTTCCACTTACTTAAAATACATATGGAATTGTTTAAAGTGATATCATTTTCTTGTGGGGTTTGTAACTCATGTAAATATATTAAATATAACACCTATGCCATATAAAATGGCCATGGTTTAGAGGTCTACATGGCTGTAAAAGTTCTGTCTTTGCATACATTGTTAATAGAAAATACTGTGAAACGTTAGGGATATAATCTCAAGGGTAACCGCTATGCCTATAATGAGATAAAACGCTGGGTCATCCCATGGCACATTGGTTAAGGTGGCCGGATCCCACATGACAGACAGTGCAGTTTGAGTTCTGGATTCATTGGCTTGAGAAACATGCCAGGTGTGTGTGTGTGTGTGTGCACATCCAGACTCCCAAAAGGATATAGAAACAGAGAAGGGATGGCAGCATAATCATCCTCTCTCCCCCAGGGATGTTTAAAACAACAACAACAACAACAGCAACCTAAAGCAAACCAAACCAACAGCTAACAGAAAAATTAAAATGGAATTCTAAAGCCAATAAAATGATTGTTAAGATTACTTTTGTTTCAAAGGACCACCTAAGTAGGTGTCCAATTCCTATTTAGCAGCGGTTTTTCTTTTAGATATTTGAATATATGGTTCTAATTTTTTTCTGACTTACATTGTATCTAATGAGAAATATTGAACATATTGTTTTCCCACCATGCATTAGTTTTCCATGAGCTTGTAAGGACCCAGGCAAACTGAACAACGTGAACTAACACAGGTCCCCCATCTTCCGTCCATGTTCTGTGGTGGCATCCGGGAGGGGCTCACTTGGTGGGTCACCCTCTCAGTCTCTCGTCAGGTGCCATCAAGATGTCGGCCTGGACTGGACAGCTACATTGGCACAAATGGTCTACCTCAGAGCTCATGCCTGTGACTGTGGGCAAAAGGCCTCAGCTCCTTGCCAGGTGGGCATCTCTTGTCCACTCAGCACGGGAGGGGACTGGCCTGAGAATCTGAGAAAGCGCACACAAGCAGGACTCCCAGTGCCTTTCGTCTGAGGCTGTACACTGTCAACTCTGCTTTGTTCTCTTCATTGGAAGCCACTTAGTAAGTCCAGCCATGTTCCTGGGAGAGGAATTAGTCTCCATCTCTTTAGTATCAAGGAATCTGTGGACATCTGAAAACCCCCACATCCACTTCTGACCACAGCTACTTGTACCTTTTCCACCCGCACTATAAATTTCCTTTCAACTGAAGCCTGCAAAAGCCTTGTTGGGCACATAATCAATGCAAAGTCCAAGCTCATCTGAATGAGCTCCGGGCACCGATGAGGGTCCTTCACTACCTTTATTTACATCCTTCCATACAGTTCGTAGATGTTCACCCTCCTGGTCTGAGGGCTGTGAACCACAGAGAGAAGTGCTCTGCCCATAGCACACCTGCACATTGGCGGCCCTGGGGCAGAGAAGCTCAGGACCGGTGGCTCAGACAGGAGGCAGGGAGCAGGCGCTGGCCCAGAGTGTGCTCAGTTGAGCAGGAGTTTCTTGGAGGGTTCCTGGTCAGGACGCAGGGCTATCTCTGCTCTGGAATGTTCCTCAGGGTCCTGGCTCCACATTCTGGGTCTTGGTCCTACACTTTCAGTGATCAGTTTTCATTTTGCTTTGGGTGAAGTACCAGCCTTGTGGTAGTTGCAGCTTTCAGCCTGGTTCTCACTTAGCCTTCTACGGCTCTACCTCCTCTTCACAGTTTGCACAGCTCCATCCCTTTCGTTGAAAACTTGGGGTGTTTCTACTTATTGAATTCCTAAAATCCTCCTCAAAGTCTTTCCAACTTCCACCCAATGCCCAGTGAAAGTTGCTCCCTCATTTCACAGTTTTGTTATGAAAGCAGCTCATTTTCAGATGCCAATGTTTGTTGTAGTTACCTGTCGATATGTAATAAACTATAACAAACTGTTATTCGGCCTTTAAAAAGGAGGAAATTGTGTCATTTGTGACAAATGGGTGGGTTGGAGGACATCATGCTAAGGGAAAGGAGCCAGGCGTAGGAAGACAGGCACTGTGTGATCGCCCTGTAGGGAGGACCCTCAAGAGCTGAGCTTTTTTTAAATTTTGTGAGCAGGGAGAACAGTGGTTGCAGGGTGGAGTGACCGTGGGAAGTGGGAAGGTGCTGCTCACAGGGGACTAAGTCTCAGCCCTGTGAGGGCAGGGAGTCCTGGAGAGCTCAGTGCTAGTGCACAGCGAGCACAGGGCACAGGGCTCAGCGTGTACTGGGGTGTGCTGAGGTCATAGGTGTGCTCACTACACTCACACACACACGTATACTCTCTCTCACACACACACTCACATACACACACATACACACATACATAAAACTGACAATGATAGCTCTGTGAGGTGATGTGTTAATTTGATGTGACGATCATTTCACAGCATATACATATGTTAAAGCATCAAGTTGAACATGTTAAATACATACAGCTCCAATTTGTTAATTAAACTTCAACAAGTTTGAAAAATTTTAGCAGCTTAAAATAACAAACACTCATTATCAGATGAGTTTCTGAGAATCAGAGCTCTGGGAGCAGGCCAGCTGGGTCTGAAGGAATACAGCTCTGTCCTTGGTCACAATCCTGAGATTGGCAGCCAGCCCGGCCACGGTGGCACAGCGGTACCCAGCGCTCTGCAGTGCTGAGAGCCAGGTGCAGGTGGGGTTCGGGGCCCAGGTGGACTCTATATGTGGTGCACACGAGCGTGCCTGCTTACGGTGCTGGCTGACTGGGGGCTGGGTAGGGGAGAATGGCAGTGTGAGACTCCACTGAGGGTGCATGTGTGTCTCATTGAAAAAAAGAAGAAACTTTAAA
>NW_006203452.1:33945-36282 GCF_000334495.1 Tupaia belangeri chinensis | reverse complement strand
CGGGCACACGGTGGAGGCCCGAGCAGGTCAGAGAGTGTCCGAGCTCTGGCTGTGGCTGTCGGCAGGAGGCTCAGCTCCTCCCTGGCTGTTCTCTGGGGGCCTCTGCTCCCCTCAGGGGGGCCTCTCCACAGTGAGGGTCTCATGACAGATGACATGGCCCCTGGGAGCCAGGCCAGTGCCCCTTGTCCAAGGGGACTGCGACTGGAGGTGAGAGGGAGGGCCTACACAGAGAACTTGGGGAAGGCTGAAGGATCTCTGCTCTTCTAGACTCAGATAAAGCTGGGACGCCCTTGGGTCCTGGTCACTCACAGTGGGCGGTCAGATCAGTGTCAGCTCCATCTGTGGGTCAGGCAGAAACAGCATTTCCGGCCCAGAGTCGGCCCCAGAGAACGAGCACCTGCACTGTGATAAGCTGCCCAGAGCTGCTCACGCTGAAATACGGAGGCTCTGCTTCGGGACCTGCTTTCTCCAAAAATACGCCAGCTTTCTTTTTTTCTTTTCTTAAGGGAGATTTTTCCTATAGGTTGTGTGCGCTCACCAGAGAGACAGAGAGGGACAGAAGGCAGGAAATTGCCCCCCAGAGGGTATAACCACGCAGGCAATCCCTCCTCCTCCATTCTTCTCTTGAGGTCTTGGGCACATATGCACACACTCCCAGCACGAGTTTTAAGCCACTGGGTCCTGGACTGACGCAACCCACAGTCGACCATGTGTTGGAGTCCAGCGATGTAACTGTTATGCCATCTGCTGGTTCTGACACTGTACACTTTAAAAACAAATCTTACACAGGCTTACATTTCAATTTTTTCTTTAAAAGGAGTTAAGTTGTATGGGGAGGTGAAATGTTTTATAGACAAGGGGAAAAATTGTGCTAGAACCAATGTATTCATTAGCATTATTTTCTTCATCATCATCCTCTTCATCTTCCTACTCTTCCTCTTCTTCATCTTCCTCCTTCTCCCCCTTTTTCTCGCTCTTTTCAGCCTTGACAGCTCCCTTTCTTGCTGCATCAGGCTTTCCTTCAGCTCGGTGTGCAGCAGCATCCTTGTATCTTTCCTTCGGCTCAGCAGCCCTCTTTTCATACGGCTGCTCATCACCCGCAGCGATGTTACCCCACGTCTCTCCCAGGTTCTGTGCAGCGCCACCAAGGACAGACCAGGATGTTCTCCTCTATACTTGGGCGGTACTCAGGACAGAGCAGGGAAAAGCTGAAGGAGGTCTCTTGGGTGCATCGGGATCCTTGGGCTTCTTTTTGTTTCCCCTTTAGGAGGGATATAGCTTTTCATCTCTCTTTCGTCACGGGCCTTGTCTGCCTATGCTGTATCTTCAGACTTCCCTTTCTCTTTAGCAGACGTGGTCTTCCACCTCTGAGCCCTTCTTAGAAATCTCTGAGAAGCTGACCGAAGCATCTGGGTGCTTCTTCTTGTGCTCCTCCTTGCAAGTTTGCACCAGGAATGGTGACATTTTGCCTTGGCTTCTCAGGCTCTCCTTTGCCCATGGTTAGTTCCCTTCCTCCCCAAGGCACTGAGCCAGGGCCTGCCTGGCTCTCACCTGCCCCAGCGCTGTCTCTATGGAGCTCAGTGCACTCCCCACAATTTCCTTAAAAGCGAGCTCTCAAGCTCTGCCCCACCCGCTGCATCTGTGTCTGGGAGCTGGGGCAGGAATGTGCATGTGAAACAAGTCCAGGGCATCCGGCCACACTCAGGTCGGGTGTAGAGGGTGGGAATCTGGGCAGGGGAGGGCTCTAGGCTGGAAATGGAGTGATGGCGTCTGGGAACCGGAACTCACATGCAATGGCTCCTGCTGGGATCATGGGGCAGGTCCCCCTGAAGGACACAGACCTCTCACCATGCTCATGGATCACTGAGATGTGACGGCAGGAAAATGTCACGTGTCCCCCCACTGGTGGTCAGTCACGGGCAGGAACTGCTGACCAGGGGATTAAAATCCTATTGCTGGAGAAGTTCCCGAAAGCTGCTGTGGGAAATCATGTCCTTCTTAGGGGTGCAGGACCAGCTGGCCCCCGGGTCCGCAGGAGTCGAAGAATGGAACTGTTCTCCCTGGGAAACAATTCTAGAAGGTAAACATGTCAGCCTCTTTATCTGCGTTAGTGAAGGTCACCTACCCCTTCCTGAAATCCAAGGTCTCCTCTGCTATCGGGGTCAGTATGATTTGTGGGGTTTGTAAGAGCTCAAACTGTCCCCTGGTGGTCCTCACAGCCCAGGTCGCCACTCTGGCAGGGACATCCTTCCCTTTCGTAGCGGCTTCCCACATGCCCAGGCTACCGTCCCCCAGTGTGGCAGTTCCACCATCAGAGGGGGGCGCAGAGGAGGCGCC
>NW_006203452.1:32314-33879 GCF_000334495.1 Tupaia belangeri chinensis | reverse complement strand
CGGTCACGTGTTTACCATCCTCAGAGACCAGGAGTGTGGGTGAGCGGTGTCTCAGTCCAGGACCACGTCCACAGTGACAGAGGCTGAGGACGAGGGCATCATGGGGCTGGAAACAGGAACTAATGTGATCACCCTTGGCTGGACCTGGGTCAGACCACATTAGCAAGCTGGTTCTCAGTCTTCTCCTTCCCCAGAGTAATATTAAATACTAATGAATATACTAAAACAACTCAAGTTTACATACCGCCTTACAGTATGCCGTATTTGTTTATTTTTCCTTGAGAGGGTCCTTATAGCAGGTGGTTGATAGGAACCTTTTGGTATTCATTCATTTTTGCCAAATACCAGTGCTTACTAGAGAGGGAGGGGAAGCAGCCCTCCAGGCCCCATTCATGTGTATGCACCTGGCTGCTTTTTCAAGCCCCTGGGGCTGGGATTTGAACTGTGCAGTGAGCCATGTGGGCTCCAGCTCTGTCACTAGGCTATGAGGCTGGCCTGAAACACTCTCAAAGCTCACGACAGCTCTGCAGGCACAGGGAGGAAGGGCCGTGTCTCCTCTATAGGAGAGAAGTTCGATCTCAGAGGGCGAGGTGGTCCTGAGCATCGGCCCCTCAGGTTGAGGAGAAGCTCGGCTGTCCCTGTGGGGAGGGGGCTTCACTGCATCTCCCCTTAACCCCACTTCCTTCCTTCCTGCAGGGGCTGCTGCAGCGGCCATCGTGGACTGACGTGGATCCCCAACCTGGGTCCACACAAAGCTTCGGTGCCCTCAGAGCTCTCTCCACACCGATGGCCGTGGCTCCTGAAAGGAATAGGGAATCTTTTTTTCTCTTACAAGTCTAAGTCTGAATCCCCAAGACTCAGAGTCACCCAGTGCCCGCCCGGCTCTCACCTGCCCCAGCGCTGTCTTTATGGAGCTCAGTGCACTCCCCACACTTTCTTTAAAAGCAAGCTCTCAAGCTCTGCCCCACCCGCTGCATCTGTCTGGGAGCTGGGGCAGGAACGTGCTCATGAAACAAGCCCAGGGCGCCCGGCCACTGGCCACACTCAGGTCGGGTGTAGAGGGTGGGAATCTGGGCAGGGGAGGGCTCTGGGCTGGAAATGGAGTGATGGCATCTGGGAACCGGAACTCACATGCAATGGCTCCTGCTGGGATCATGGGGCAGGTCCCCCTGAAGGACACAGACCTCTCACCATGCTCATGGATCACTGAGATGTGACGGCAGGAAAATGTCACGTGTCCCCCCACTGGTGGTCAGTCACGGGCAGGAACTGCTGACCAGGGGATTAAAATCCTATTGCTGGAGAAGTTCCCGAAAGCTGCTGTGGGAAATCATGTCCTTCTTAGGGGTGCAGGACCAGCTGGCCCCCGGGTCCGCAGGAGTCGAAGAATGGAACTGTTCTCCCTGGGAAACAATTCTAGAAGGTAAACATGTCAGCCTCTTTATCTGTGTTAGTAAAGGTCACCTACCCCTTCCTGAAATCCTCTGCTATCTGGGTCAGTGTGATTTGTGGGGTTTGTAAGAGCTCAGAACTGTCCCCTGGTGGCCCTCACAGCCCAGGTCCCC
>NW_006203452.1:29343-32247 GCF_000334495.1 Tupaia belangeri chinensis | reverse complement strand
GACCAGAGGTGGGCCGAGAGCAGTTGCCCTCCAGACCCAGCTTGTGGGGGTGGAGTCCCCTCTCATGAGATGAGCAGACGCCCCTCAGGGAGCTCCTCTCGGTCATGTGTTTACCATCCTCAGGGACCAGGAGTGTGGGTGAGTGGTGTCTTAGTCCAGGACCACGTCCACAGTGACAGAGGCTGAGGACGAGGGCGTCATGGGGCTGGAAACAGGAACTAATGTGATCACCCTTGGCTGGACCTGGGTCAGACCACATTAGCAAGCTGGTTCTCAGTCTTCTCCTTCCCCAGAGTAATATTAAATACTAATGAATATACTAAAACAACTCAAGTTTACAAACCGCCTTACAGTATGCCGTATTTGTTTATTTTTCCTTGAGAGGGTCCTTATAGCAGGTGGTTGATAGGAACCTTTTGGTATTCATTCATTTTTGCCAAATAGCACCAGTGCTCACCAGAGAGGGAGGGGAAGCAGTCCTCCGGTCCCCAGGCACGTGTATGCACCTGGCAGCTTTTTTCAAGCCCTGGGGCTGGGATTTGAACTGTGCAGTGAGCCATGTGGGCTCCAGCTCTGTCACTAGGCTATGAGGCTGGCCTGAAACACTCTCAAAGCTCACGACAGCTCTGCAGGCACAGGGAGGAAGGGCTGTGTCTCCTCTATAGGAGAGAAGTTCGATCTCAGAGGGCGAGGTGGTCCTGAGCATCGGCCCCTCAGGTTGAGGAGAAGCTCGGCTGTCCCTGTGGGGAGGGGGCTTCACTGCATCTCCCCTTAACCCCACTTCCTTCCTTCCTGCAGGGGCTGCTGCAGCGGCCATCGTGGACTGACGTGGATCCCCAACCTGGGTCCACACAAAGCTTCGGTGCCCTCAGAGCTCTCTCCACACCGATGGCCGTGGCTCCTGAAAGGAATAGGGAATCTTTTTTTCTCTTACAAGTCTAAGTCTGAAGTATTGAACCTCAGAATTTCCTTACTGCCTTTTTATTTTGGAGAGGTTTTGGTTATAGGGTGCATGTGCTCACCAGGAAGATAGAGAGAGACAGAGAGACAGAAAGCGAGAAATCACCCCCCAGGGGGGATGGCCATGCTGCAATCTCTTCTCCTCCATTCTCCTCTCGGGATCTTGGGCACGCACGTACATGCACCCGGCGTGAGTTTAAGGCACCAGGTCCAGGACTCGAACCATGGTCGACTACATGGGAGTTCAGCGGCATAGCCATTATGCTAACTGTTGGTCCCACTGCCTTATTTTTATAACAGTTCCTCCTCATATGTGGATCAGAAGAGCCTTTTGTGATTTTATGCACAAATATTTATTGATGTACAGATGCCACCAGGAAGGCGCAGGGCCGTCTGTGTAATTGTTACTTCTGAATTGGTCTCAGTGCTGTGCACACAGTTCTGTCCAGCTTGTGTTCCAGAGGTAACTGTCCTCTGAAACTCATCCCTGTTGCTGTAAGAATGATTTATTTATTTTATGACTTGTGATAACCAGGACTTAAAAGTTGGTGTATCCCAGCTCTTTCCTTATTTGCTGATTTGCTGAGTACTATGGCCTCACTAGATCTTGGGAAATTAAACAGAGATTCTAAAAGGCATTACAGAATTTCTTGCATTCCTGTGATTCATATGAAAGAAAGACCTACCAGAACAAGGGCAGGCCCAAGCTGTATTTTAACTTCCCCTCTCTGTCATTTTTCATATAATGGTGCTGCATGGAGTGGAATCTAAAGAGCTGAGTTACTATAAAAGACCTTCGAAGAGAGCAATAGCATCTTCCACAGTGAGAAAATCACAAGAAAAGTACATGCAAACGAAACCACACACAGATGCCACATAGTGAGCATTCTAGGAGACGGAGGAAGGAGAAAGAGCAGGAGAAAGGGAGAAGGAGCGAGGAGAAGACAGAAGAAAAAAGCAGATCTTCAAAGTATCCAGAGATAAAACCCAATACAGTCAAAGCTGCAACAATAAACTTTCCGATGAATTCTCAAAAGATAAGAGAAAGATGACAATAGAAAACATTTTTTTAAGTTATTAAAAAAAAGAGTCCTTGCCAACTCAAGATTCTATACTTATAATATCATCTTTTTTAAACTGAAGACAAAATGGGCTGACCCCACAGCAGAGCAGTTTGGTGCTCTACATAGAAAGCCAGATCCCACATGGCTGAACACAGTTCAAATCCCAGCCCTGATGGCTTGAGGAACCTGTTGGGCATGGTATATGTGCCTGCTCAAAACTCCTGATGAAATGGAGAAATAAAGCAAAAAGGATTGTGCCATGACCACTCCCCATGGGGGAGGTTTTTTTTTTCTCTCTCTCTCTCTTTCTCGCTCTCAGTCTTTCTCTCTCTCTGGTAAATGCACACACTGATTAAATAAATAAATATTGTTTAAATGAAGACAAAATTAAAATGTCTACAGATAAGCAAAAAAAAAAAATTGATGTATCCAATTTATATCTTACCTTGATTTTCTTTTTTCTTCTACATTTATAACCTATGAGGTATTTTAAACTCTTTGTAGAAAAAAAAAAAACAGAAAACCTACTGTTATCTAGTTCCCTCCTAAAGCAGTGTTATCTTTGACTTAAAGCCTAAAGTCGAATACTTTAACTTACACTCGACCCAGGGCAAGAATGGACCCAGATCTGAGACAGGCTCAGGGTTTCTGATCGCCTGAATGTTTGACTCAATTTAAGTTTCTGAGAGGAAAGGCAGCAGGAGACGGGCCTCAGGCCTCCTCCCAGGTCCTCCTTCACCCTTGCCCCTTCCTCGTGGCACAATGGAAGGTGCCCTGAACTCAGAGTCAAGAGCCCTCAGTTCGCATCCAGGTTCTGCCACTGACCAAGCTCAGTGGTCTTTACATTTTATTTACCCTCGTCTATGAATTTAGAATGACC
>NW_006203452.1:26393-28855 GCF_000334495.1 Tupaia belangeri chinensis | reverse complement strand
CATTTTTCAATTTTTAATTGACATATACCAATGGTACATACTATGGGGTGGAGTGTGATTGTGAGCACGTGCACACAATCTGTGATGATCAAACTGGGACAGAAACATGTCCATCATCTCAACACTGATCACGACTCTGTGCTGTGGACATTCAGTTTTTCCTTCTAGCTATTTTGTAATGTACCTTATATTTTTAAATTTAATTTTATTTATTATCATAATCTTTTTATATTACATTGAATCACATATATCTTTACAGTGTATTACATTTCTTTTTCTAGTACAATTGTCATGACTTTTTCAACAACTGAATAGGTAGTCTGAGTCTTCCAGCTTTCTTCTTCTACTTCAAATTGGTTATGCTACTCCTTTTTTCCATATACATTTTAGAATCATATTTTAGGTTGATTTTCTGTATGGATACCTTTTAATTTCTCTTTGATATATATGTAAGAGAGGAATAGCTAGATCAAACCATTTACCTCTTGAGGAAATATCAGATATTTTCAATGTAGTGCATCACTTTATAATAGTCTCAGTAAGATCTGACAGTTTCAATTTGCTTCGCCCTAACTTGTGACAGGCAGCAAGGCTATAGGGGCGAGGCAAGATGGAGCTCAGCGGAACTGAGCTGAGTCATTATTGAGATAAACAACCTTGAGGAAGTGGGACGGTGGAGGCATGTTGCGCATGGGGACAACTCATGCCACCAATCAGTTGTACGGAAAGGGTCTTCCGTACACGTGTACAGAACCCTGATTGGCTAAAGGGTCTTCCGTACACGTGTACAGAACCCTTAGGGACCTACTTAAGGCCAAGAGGAAGGGAAAGGGGGAGGAAGAAGACTGTAAGAAGCCTGGGGTAATAAAGCATTCCGGAAAAGACCTTGTCAGCGTCGTCATTTAAAGCGACACTAACTAACAATTGTAATTTGTTTGGTTCTTCATTATAGCCATTATGGTTCATGTGATGCAGTATCTTATTGTGGCTTTAATTTGCATTTCTAATAATTTTAGTCATCTTGCTATATACTTTTAGCCATTTTCATATCTTTGGAGAAATGACTTTAGATAATTTACCATTCTTACAATAGGGTCTTTTTGATTTTATTACTTAATAGCAAGAATTATTTCATGTTCTACATACAGTCTTTTATGAAACATGATTTCCATATATTCTCCCCAATATATTGATTCTTTTTCATTTTCTTTATGATGTCTTCAGAAGCAAAAGTATTTCTAATTCTAAGAAAGATTAACCTATCTATTATTGATAGATTACCTGTGCTCCTGGGGTTAAATGTAAGAAAATATTGCTTAAGACAATGTATTGAATGTTTACATCAATGTATCTTCTAATATGTATATAGTTGTAGTCCTTGCATTCAGGAATTGATTCATTTTAAGTTACATTATTTTTTCTTTTCTTTTTTTTGGAGAGGTTTTTGCTATAGGGTGCCTGCACTCTCCAAAAAAGACAGAGAGAGACAGAGAGACAGCGAGAAATCATCCCCCAGGGGAGATGGCCACATCACAATCCCTTCTCCTCCATTCTCTCAGGATCTTGGGCACGCACGCACACACACGTGCGCCCAGTGTGAGTTTAAGCCACCGGGTGCAGGACTCAAATCGTGGTTGACTACATAGGAGTCCAGTGATGTAGCCATATGCCAACTGCTGGTCCCAAATCAAAGTATTTTATGTTTAAAAATAAGGACCCAAATGCTTTTGTTTACTAATGGATATTCTGTTCTCCCAGCACCATTTGTTGAATAGACTGTTTTTTTGTTTTTTTTCCTAATTATTTATGTATTTTTTTTTTTTTTTTTTGCTGCAGTTCACCCAACAAAACTACACAATGACATGACACCCTCTACTTCACCTCTGACTTTCACAACACAACTGTACAAAGGATAATCTTTACAAGAAGTATTTAAGGACTTCCATTTTCTCAAAAGTGTGTCTTAATACTCAAAGATGGTCAAATCCCTTTCTTTTGAAGTCGGTATTCTGTCAGCATGCTGGTGGTTGTTCTCGCCAATTATGAGCGGGTCTAGCCCCGCCTGGTCCTCGTTTGTCTGTGAAGTCCTGTGAGCAGTTCTCCAGCAGTCCTTCCATTGACCACCTGTAACCCCGCGGCTTCTGCCAGACATGCAGTCTCACTTTGATACGCATTTGCATGGAAACTGCATTGTGCTGCACGGAAACTGCATTGTGCTGCACCTCTAAAGGAAAGCGCTGCCTGACAGGCCCATATCCAGCGCATGGCAGCCAGGATCTCCACCCTGCTGTGGGGCCTCCGCACATCCAGGCTTCCTACATACCTGGCCTCGAAGCAGAGGCCTTGCTGGAAGGCGTCCTGGTCGTGCAGCGGGATCCGCGGGTCGCGCCCGTCGTCTTGTACTTGCTTTTGCTGGGCATGGTGACCCGCTCCTCCGGGGGCGGGGAGGCTGCAGGAGGGGG
>NW_006203452.1:24032-25932 GCF_000334495.1 Tupaia belangeri chinensis | reverse complement strand
CCCCGCGGCGCCGCGCCCGGCCCTGCCCTGGCCGCCAGGCAGGAACTTCTCCGGATCCCGCCCGCGGGCTCTCGGGACCCAGCTCAGGCCGGTCCCCTTCCTTTGAGAGACGGCTCTTAACACATGGTCTACACGCTCGCTTACGGCGGTGCCAAGCTGTTGTGAACATGCCAAGTTTCCCCCCAGTCATCCGGCTTCACTCTGAAGATCTTTTACACTTTGTTAATAGTTTTGATATCGGGGAAGTGCTTATTCCCTAACTTTACCTTTTATTAAAGAAATAGATTCATAGACCTATAGAAGAAAAGAAGCCCACAGATGAGCCGTGTGCCTATGATTAAGTAACCTTTGAAAAGGGTGTGAAGACGACACATTTGAAAAAGGGAAAGTCTATATCCCATAAACAGTGTTTAGAAAAGTGGACCGGGACCAGCAGTTAGGGTAATGGCTATGTCGCTGGACTCCCTTGTCGCGGACCACAGTTCGAGTCCCTGACGTAGTGGCTTAAACTCACGCAGGGCCTGGATGCGTGAGTGCCCAAGATCCCAAGAAGAGAATGGAGGAGAAGGTACTGCAGCATGGCCATCCCCCCCTGGGGGGTGATTTCTCGCTTTCTGTCTCTCTGTCTCTCTTTCTGGCGAGTGCACATGCCCTATAGCAAAAACCTCTCCCAAAAGAAAAAAGAAAAGTGGAGGCATGCAAAAGCAAATATAATGGAACCTTACTGTTACATTGTACACAAATATCAACTCGAACCACATTAAAGATTTAATGTAAGACCTGAAAATATGAAACTCTTGGAAGAAAATATAGGAAACAGACTCCTTAATGTTGGTCTTGTTAATTATTTTTTAAAATCATGACAAAAGCTCAAGCAACAAAAACAAAAATTAATAAGTGGCTCTATAAATACATCATAACAATGCTTTCAAACACCAAAGGAAAAATAACCACAAAATTAAAAGACAAACTACATAATGGAAGTAAACAGTTGTAAACAAGTTACCCATAAGGACTTCATATCTAAATACATAAGGAACTCACACAACTCAATAATTTTTTTTGTTTGTTTGTTTTCCCAGTGCATATAGAAGTTATGTTTGTATGTATGTAGTTTATTAAATGTATAAATAGCATACACTTAAAAATGTACCTACATTCTATCCGTATCATCTTCTTTTTTATTGCAGATTTTTTTACTTCTATTTCTTTTATACATTCAATCATGTTACTTAGCTTACAAAGTGAATGTTCCAACATGTGTACATTTCTCACCAGTCCCGCTCACCATACTAGAAAATTATCTCCAACAGATAATAATCCATTTCTTTGTCCCATAAATGCCTTGCCTCTCTATTTTTCTCCTTAATGTCCTTCCTCAGACTCTTATTCCTTCACCTGCCCTCTTCCACACTGAATCTGGTATTCACAACCACTTACTGTGTTTCTATAACTTTTAGTCATTCAATCAACACACAGAAATCTATAGCATTTCTATATATGAACAGCAGAGAGACTGAGGTAGAACTGAAAAAAGTAATTCCATTTACCACAGCCACAAAAAGTATAAGATACCTAGGAATAAATCTAACCAAAGAAGTTAAAGACCTCCACAAGGAAAACTCTAAGAAGCTAACAAAAGAAACTGGAGGGAACCAGCAGTTAGCATAATGGCTATGTCGCTGGACTCCCACGTAGTCGACTGCGGTTCGCGTCTCGGACCCGGTGGCTTAGAACTCATCCCGGGCACGTGTGCGTGCGTGCCCAAGATCCCGAGAGGAGAATGGAGGAAAAGGGATTGCAGCGTGACCATCCCCCCCGGGGGGTGATTTATCACTTTCTGTCTCTCTGTCTCTCTCTGGTGCGTGCATGCGCCCTACAGTGAAAACCTCTCCAAAAA
>NW_006203452.1:21095-21469 GCF_000334495.1 Tupaia belangeri chinensis | reverse complement strand
GAGACACGAACCGCGGTCGACTATGTGGGAGTCCAGCGACATAGCCATTACACTAACTGCTGGTCCCAGACACTGGAGCATTTCTGAGAGTCAACAATTCAAGTCACTGGTGCTTCCTGTAGATGACGCACTCACAGACGTCCAGACATGAGGGAAGCTGTGGAAAAGCACACCTACCCCCGACCTGACTCTCCCACGCAGCCTTGGTGCCTCCTCTGCTGAGAACAGACAGAAAATGACAACCTCGTATTTTCAGTGAGGTAATGCAATAGGCTTACTAAGGCACGCAGAGTAAAATCAAGTAGTAAAAAGTGAGAACCTCTGGACCAGCAATTGGCATAATGGCTAGCTATGGTGCTGGACTCCCCCGACGT
>NW_006203452.1:17548-20845 GCF_000334495.1 Tupaia belangeri chinensis | reverse complement strand
CAGTGCAGGCTGGGCACATGGCGGAGCCACTGCCCTGGTCTGGGAAAGCTCACACAGGGGATGGAACTGCACTTTTCTGAGGCGGTTCAGATCTGTCCTGTCCCCCTCCTCCCTCCCAGGAAAGGAAGCATCTACAATGTGGTTCTGAGCCCCAGAAAGGCTGGCCCACATTCTGCCTCTGTGGGCGGTCACACTTGTCACCACTGGAAAACGGCCACAGGACTCCTCTACTCTGTCTCTGAGCCACCTCTGACTGAGGACTGTGAGAGGCTGGAATCAGACAGTTCCAAAGCAGGTGGAGTTGACGCTGGTGTCCACGTTGACCTCTAATAGGTCGTTCTCCCCTCCAGCCCATTGGAGTCGTGGGAGGTGCAGACTGCTTGCTCCTGTCCTTTCTGCCTGGGCCTCGGGGCAGAGGACGTCCTCTTCTCCTGGACTGCGGAGCACTCTCTCAGGGGCAGCATTCTGTTCATTCCTTCATCTTCTCAGTCCAGATCCAAGGGAGTGCTGTCCTGGTGCCCACTGGTCGGGTTTGTTGTCATTAAGTCACAACCACTTTCCGCATTTGGTGTCAAAGCCATGTCAGAGGAGACCCCACTGCTGTGGAATCCTCACACTGTGATTTCATACTTTTAAACAAGACTAGAAGTCACCTTCCGGTCCCAAACTCAGCACATCCCGGATGCAGGAGGGGGACCCCATGGTGCATCTGTCTGGTCTCCGGCTCCTGAGCTGTCCCTGCTTGGTGGCCGGGGCTGTGGCACTGTGCAGGGATGAGGCCTCCCCCTCCAGTCCCGTCCCCTCCCGGGAGACTAACTCCTTTTGAATTTTCTCATCACGACCTTTCTGCTCTTCAGCGATGGAGTCCCAGCGTCCCTCATCTCTCCTCCATCCACAGCCTGTGACAGCTTCCCGGGCTCTCCCCCCTCACTCCCTGCTGGACTCTCACACCCTGCAGCAGGGCTCGGCTCTCCAGCACATTCCGAAATACTAGGATCCGCATGTGCCGCCTACGCTGATGCGGGACTAACCTGGGTCCAGGTTCTGCCAGGATGACCCTTCCACTTCACCGGGCTCCATCCTGACATGACCTGACTTATGTTTTAAGAGTCCAGTTACAGAGCCTGGTGATACGGCGGGCGGAGACATGGTGGTGGTGTAGACCACAGTGACAGCAAGTCAGAGTACGCTCCGAGATGTCAGCGTGTAGACAGGGCTGGGTTTGCTCCCCTAAAGAACCTCAGCCCCCGCCCACACACTGCTGCTGCTGCTGCTGAATTTCCCGGGAGCCGCCCAAGCGCCTGGTCCTGCCCGGGTTTCCATCACAGGCCTAGGCGCCTGAGCCTCCTCCTCCTGTTCCACGTGCAGGCCCAGGCGTGGCAGCAGACACCGCACTGCTCAGCGTGAGCCTGGCTGCCCAGACCCAGCTTCACTAGACGTCACCAGGCAGCCAGGGCGCATGAAGGGAGTGCTGGCCGCAGGATCCAGACCGGGCCCAGGTCCGCCTGGCCCCGCCGCCCCGCGCGGCCTGAGCCAGCCACCACCTCCACCACGGATGCCCGTCCCCATGTACCTTGAATGTTATAAGCTCTGATTACCCTGCTGTGCGTCCACTCTACAGCACATTCCTCTCAGCAACTGCAGTTTTGTGTCTGTTCACACACCCTGGGGCATAGCTCAGAGCTTTCTGGTTGTGAAGAAACACTAAGGACACAAAGGACACAGAAAGACCTGGATAGACAGGGTTGGCTTTGGTTTTGGTTTGTTTGCTTAGTTGGTTGTTTGGGTGGGCTGGACTATCTGGAAACAAATAAACAAAAAAATCTATCCTAGGAAACATGTTCTTGGTTGAAAACAACTTAACTCTAACTCAAGCGCGTCTCAGCTTCAAGAAGAGGCCAGCGTCTTTTATCAAAGTAAAAGAAAGGCAGGGATGCGCTGGGCCCACTGACGCCCCTGAGCCTCCATCTCACTGCTTCTGTCTCCGCACTGGATCCATTTCCCAGACCTCTTTCCTGTCCCGTCTGTAATCACAGCCGTCTCTAGGTCGTACCCCTCGACATACCAGCAAAGAAATGCGGCTACTCTCTGGCCATGGAGAGCTCTAGGAAATAACTGACACTCACACAGCACCAGATGTGGGGCCTGAACCCTGCATCTGTGTAGAGCTGAGGGACTGGGAGACTGAGCAGCCACAGCTGGGTGGGGTGAGGGAGCCGACCCAGGGTTCAGACCCTAACCTGACCCTGGAGCAGGACAGGTGAGGGATGTGCAGTAATCATCAACGTCCTATCTCGGTGACTTAGGACAAAAAGATTCCTTTCTCTCTCAAGTCACCCGTCCATCAGGAGGTGCTGAGGGGGTTCTGCTCACTCTGGTCCTTGTCGGAGTCCTTTCCATGGGAAGCCATCTTGAAACTGTGAATGGACAAAAATGCAAACAGTGATAACAGACACATTTAGTTGTATTTATTGTATATAACATTTAAAGGTAACTGACTTAGGGTTGATGGCATTGCATTAGGACAATCAGCTTTAGAACATTACTTTGATTGATCTTCATAACCCTTTCTTAGGCTCTTTTAACATAACTCAAACCCTCAACAGTTTGCTTCAGACCTTTTCTTTTTTGACCTTCTTCTCTCCTGTTCTGAGATACTCTAGCCATTCTACCAACGACAGAACCTTTATCCTTTATGATACAAAGGTCCTTCTATACCAAAAGCTTTCCTTTTAACCTTCCTTACCAGAAATACATTTTTGCAACTATAACCTTCCTTTCATATCTTTTTCCTTCCTATTTACTATTATTCTCTTTGTTTTTCTTTTCTTAAGTTTATTTTTAGAAATTACTGTAACTTTTGATCTAGACCATTAAACTAAACTATTCTGGCCTAGAGCGGCTGTTGGACTCCACACTCCATTCCTATGAATGAGCTGAAAGGTAGGAGGCTGTTTCCTGAGCTGTTACTAAGTTACAGCCGATCATGCTCCACACTTCAGTCCACCACAGAAAGCCCACCTTTTAGGCTGTTCGTGCCGCCTACCACTTGCCTGTCACCCACAATTTCCCTCCCTCCCTTACTTTGTGTATGACACTTTCCCTTTTACTGCACACGTCACTTTCCTGTTCCGTGGATTTAAATACCGAGTTGAACATGAGGCTGGCTGGAGTGTTTTGGAAGACCGGGGACAACTGCCTGATTTAAATCGTGTTAAATTTGCTCAATAGGAGACCAGCAGTTAGCATAATGGCTATGTTGCTGGACCCCCATGTGGTCAACCACGGTTTGAGTCC
>NW_006203452.1:15754-17141 GCF_000334495.1 Tupaia belangeri chinensis | reverse complement strand
CCTGTCTCTAGTGACCAACTCCTCCACGTTGGGGACAAGGCCTCAGTGGGGACAGGAGCATGTCTGTTACGGGCATTGTCAGTGCCAGGCTGCCCACATTGGGAACACTTAGTCTCTTCCGGGGCAGAGGCTCTGACCTGGGCTTTTTCCAGATCTTGCCCTCAGGTGGGAGTTCCAGCCTTTGGGATTACCCTGAGTGGCCATGTCCACAGGTATCAGGGAGCTATGGCTACAGGTAATTAGGCCTTTTTGTTTGTCTTGTTTTAGTTAAATTAAGGTTAAGGAAAATTACAAATTTACTATAGTACTAAGTTATCTGAGAACTTTTCCTACATCCACTCTAATCTGTGAGAGGTTTTGTTAGTTTCTTTATCTTGCGTAATGAACAGGTGAGTATCACCCAGAGGGTGGAGCCCAGTTTGTAAGTTTTATAAAGAGAATCTGCCATGTTGGCTGTAGAAGAACTCTAGTTGGAGAACAGAGTCATAGTTTAGGCTTTTGCTTTGTGTAAATCTCCTGGTCATGTATGTTACACTGGTGCAAAGGCCAACCTAGTCCCAGTTCTGAGAACGCTGAGGGGAGAGTCCCAAGGGGCAGCAGTTAGACTGAGAGAAAGTAGGGAGAGTGCTGGAAGGGTGGAGAGTAGAAGGCAACAGGGGCTGTGGTCTTAACTGTCTTACCCTGTGCTTTGATTTTTGTCTCCTTAGGGCCTTGGACAGGAGTCCCCTTAGTCTCAATTTTTTTTTAGGCTAAAGCCTGGAGTTAGCCCTGGGACTCTGACTGTAGGGCTGCCCTAGTGTCTGCCTTAGGTGAAGGTGACAGGTCAGTCTATACTGGCCATGTGCTGCTCTCCAATGGCGGGGCCTTTGAAAAGACTTTAGTGAGGCACCAAGTTTACTTTTTCCCTGGGGAATCTGACATCTCTGGAAGGGTCATCAAGCTTGTAACTTTATATACAAGGATAGTATGTATATTCCCCGGAATTTTAAACTTTTAGCAATTTCAACTTTTAGCACACTCCAGCAGCTTACAAGTAGGTATCTATGGGTCCAGCAGATGGTGGAATGGTTATGTCACTGGACTCCCACATAGTCTGCTGTGGTTCAGTCCCAGAACTAGCGACCTAAAACTGACACCAGGCATCTGTATGTCTGTACCCAAAATCCTAACAGGAGAATAGAGAAGGAATTGTGGCATGGCCATTCCCCCTGAGGGGTGATTTCTTGCTTTCTATCTTTCTCTCTGGAGAATGCATGTGACTATAACAAAAAATCTCTGTTAAAAAAAGAACACGTATGGGTATCAGCAGTTAGCGTAATGGCTATGTTGTTGGACTTCCACGTAGTCAACCGTGGTTCGCGTCTCGGACCTGGTGGCTTAAAACTCA
>NW_006203452.1:14226-15648 GCF_000334495.1 Tupaia belangeri chinensis | reverse complement strand
GGGGTGATTTCTTGCTTTCTGTCTCTCTGTCTCTCTGGAGAGTGCATGTGCCCTATAACAAAATATCTCTCTTAAAAAAAGAACAAGTACGTATCTTATAAACAACAACAAAAATTGTTTAACAAATTTCTCAAAGTAGCCACTTGCAAAAAGCTTTTAGAAAGGTATCAAATAAAGCAATTAACCATAGACAACAAGATTTGAACCAACTATAGTTAGAGATCTCACAAGAACTTACAACTGACAAAGAAATGTGTCCATATTTATGATATACACCACTTTAAAATGATAACGTACAGCGTGACTGATCAACACTAGACTATATAGATTCCTGGGAACCTCATATAATTTGGAACACAATATGTATATACATAAATAATACATACACACAAATATTCTCATATTTATAAAATGTAACTCAAATGTCATGTAAAGAAAACTAAAATTACTCAATTTGACAATGTTCCCCTTAGCATCCAAATAGGCCTTCCTAGTTTTACCAGCCCTCTTTTAGATGTTTCAGTAAATATCTAAAAATTATTTTGAGATCAAAGAACTTAATTTAGAATTTGATTTTGGGGAAACCTTGTCAAAAATAGTGAAAAGCTTAAATACTTGGCTTAACCATCAGCAGAAAATGAAAGTTAAATGTTCCCAAAGCATCTTAGGGATGAAGAAGGGTTAACTCATTGTCTGTGACACCAAAACCAAAGACAGAATGCATGGCAGACCACAGCAGCCAGATATGACATCAGAGAGAGCAACAAAACAGCCCAAAGTCCACATCTGGGTCACACATAACACTTCCTTTACAAGGCTTAGTTTTTACTTCTTCTAGTCATTAGTCCTGTAACTGAACATAAGAAAACCAAAAAGCAAACTTTAGAAAAAGTCAGTCTTATCTAAAGACACTCAAAGCTTTTCTGTAACCATTATGTCCTGATTGTCTGTGAGAAACAAGCTATTAGAGAAGGTTAGTCATTAATCCATTTCTCCTATTGCTCAGACATTCACCATGTCACACGTAACATATAAATATCAGCTGTTTTATTAAAAACCAGCCATCCTGATCAATAACCCCCCGAACAAACTTTGTTAGAAACTCGGAAGATCTTCGCTTAATAAACTCTTTTTAAATGATATTTGAGGCCAGTTTATTTGTCAAATATTTTAAGTCATGTGAACTTGAAAAGCATTTAAATTAATTTGTATTAGTACTCTTTTTATAAATCTAACCGAGAGGAATTCCATAATGTCGGCGTCTGCCCCAGGGCTTGGGTCTGGCTGAATCATGATCAGAGGGCTGCTGGTGAGGAAGAGAAAGGGGACTAGAAAGAGAAAGCCCTCCATCTTGCCAGGACCAGGGATTTGGGAAGAATGAGATAAAGACATAGAGTAGAAATGGACACAGGCAGCCTGAGC
>NW_006203452.1:12344-12609 GCF_000334495.1 Tupaia belangeri chinensis | reverse complement strand
AAAGGTTATTTTTAAGCTTATGCTAAATGTATCTTGAAGGGCCTTCCAAAGGTCAAGAAGATTTCTGTCTAGATGTAACTTCAGCACACCCTCTATTGTGACTGCAGGGATGAAGCATTGTAGTTAAATAGTTAACAGTAGGCGGTCAGGGCAAAGGGGAGCGGTCAGGGGACTTTCGGGAAATCTTATCATATACTCAGGATGTATGAGAGAGCTATGTAATTCTTTTATAGTAGTATACCAGGGAGTCAGAGGGGGGTCGCTT
>NW_006203452.1:1834-12230 GCF_000334495.1 Tupaia belangeri chinensis | reverse complement strand
GGCAGGGGGCATACAGCAGCGGCCTTGCCAACGTGCTGAGCCGACCAAAACTGTGCTCAAAGGTCTAAGGCTCAAAACAGATCCTGGGGCCCCACCGGGGCAGACTCCTCCAGTTGGCCATGTGGGAGTCCAGCACCTTTAACCATCACAAAACCTGCCAGCCCCAGAGCTCTATTTCTAAAAAGTTCTTTATCTCTCTCTTTTTTTTTTAAGTTTAAGAGGTTTATCTTGAGATGTTTATCTCTTATCTCAGTCTCTGCCAGAAAGTAAACACAGCTTTTAAATAAACTTGAATACCCTTAGCAAGTAGAGGGGACTCTGCAGGGCTCGGGATATGTCATACTTTAATTCTATAACTGTAAGTCTTGAATGAATTAACAAGGACCACAGATTTTATAATTAGTGCAAAGGCTGGAAAGTTCAAAAGAGCAGATTATAATAGTTAGAAAAATGATTTATCATGTATGCACTGGAATTTTTAGAGCTTTATTTACTTAGTCATCTTTAGGCCGGGTTTCTCTGTTTCCAACTTATATTGGGGCTAACCATATTACAAAGGAAAATGAGCCTCCTCCTCTTTTAACTATTTAAGGGTCAAACATTCCCAGTGAGGGAGGATGTGCCCCAGTGGGGAGTTTCTCAGAATGGAAGGAAGAGTTCCCCTTAGAAGGAAGGAAGAAAGAAAAAAAATGGAATTCAGAGGCAAGCCTAGGCAGACTCAAGGTGTCCCTGCAGAGCCCTTCCAGGTAACAACATCCAGTGGGTGGCACTAGCTGCCTGGATTGACGAACATGGAGAGAGATGTCTCCCCATCATGTCCCCGGAGTTATCACGCCTACCTGGGGGCCCATGAGCCTCTAAATATCTCATCCCCAAAGCCTGGACCATTTGTTAGCTCCTGAGAGCCCCTCTGAGAGGCTCCTCCTTCTCCTTGTCTGTTCCTGGGAAGTCTGAGAGGGGAAGTTAGAACTTCTTCCCTGGAATCTCCTCCCGTGCTGTGCGAGACCTGACAGGGGTCAAACTTCTTCCCTTGACTATCCAGCATGAAAAAGTACCGAAGGAGGCAAAGCACCATCTGCAACAAAAGTGTCAATGACAAGAGGGAAAACTGAGAAACTTTAAATTAGAAAACTTCATTCCCAAAACAGTGCCTGGGGGCGTGAGACAACCTGGAGCCACTTTTAGCCAGAAAGCCGAGAATCTACAGGAATTGTAGTCCCCGAAAAACAGAAAGCATGGGAGAAGGTGGGGACTCAGGCTAGAAATTGAAGGCTCCCGGAAAGGTGAGAGTAACCACCAGAAAGGGCAGGAGGACACGAGGAAGACAGGCCTGTGCCGGCAAAGGGCAGCAGGACCTACAGAATTCAGCACAGCTTGGACTCACAGACCTCAGGAGGCAGCAGGGGGAGCTTTTTAAGAAGTTGCAGCAGGGAAAGCAAACCAAAAAGCACCTGAGAGTTGATCAGAGTCATGACACCAAAATATGTCACAGGATGGGAGAGTTGATCCGCGCTGTGAAAGATCCTTGGTTCTTTAGGTCCAGAGCTCTGAGATTACAGAGACGCAAAATGAAAACCCACAAACATGTGTAAAGTAGGAAAGGGAAGTTTTTATAGGAAAGTGAGGATTAGAGGAAAGAAGTACACCTCCATGTTGGAAAGGCAGCAGGTAGGCAGCTTCCAGAGAAGGACAACTGGGGGTCACATTTATTCTAAGAGTTGGTAACATTTAGCAGGGAAGGTCCCCATAGCATCTGGCTTCTCTGTTTGAATTCCTGGGCTTTCTCCTGCACTTGCCTATCTCTCTCATGGGTGAAGAATTCAATGACCTGATCTCACATCTCAGTGTAGACTTAGAAGTTAGGAGCACCCTTATTTGGATGGGCTTCCCAGTCAGTTTATCACCCTAGTGGGAATCAGGATGTGGGTCTTTTTGTATTTATGAGAGATAAGGAGGAATTAACAAACAGCCATCTCTATGTGCCTTTCTCTGGCAGTAATGAAGAAAAATGGAATCTACCTTGCCTTCCTGGCACCAGGAGCTGGGTAGGAAGAAAGCATTTTCATGGAGGGTCTGGGTGTAACTCCTGGGATGTTGTGACTGATGTGGCAGGTGTCCTGCTTTTTCCTTAGGGCTACCCACTCATTTCTAGCTAACTGCAGATCACAGGTTCAGGCCACCAGGTCCCAGTGCTGGCTGCCCAGGGGGCACACCACCCTGTGAAGGCACTGACCTGTGCACACCCTGTCCTCCACAGTCACAAAGGCTCTAGAAGCACACAGGCCACGTGTTGGGGATGGTACAGTCCAGCACAGAGAAACCACTGGCTACGTTTGTGCAGGGCAGCAAGCCAGTCTCAGAGAACAAGGAAGGACTGTGGGAGGCTCCAAATCCCACCTGCTCAAACACACAGCTAATGACTTCATTTACATAACAGACACGACTGCCGTGGAAGGTCCCACTACAGAGCTCAGCAGAGCTTGCTAAAACCTGGGAACTCAAAGAAAACTGTCACAGAACATTCCACTGGATCATGGAGAACTGCTCTGTTGGATCAAGGCCATGGAACTGTTAAAGCCAACTCTTATCAAAGTATTATCCTTGGTGCAAACACCCCATCACATAGGCACACACACGCACACACACACACACCCACTCAGTCAAACCATGCAAGTGCATTGTGAAGACACTTTCCATGTGCTTTTCTTTTTCAGTGAGTATCACCCACTCAGGTTGGATCATTAGAATGTCTTTTCACCTCTGTCAGAAAAGAGGATAACCAGTGGCACTGGCCCAATGTGTGCTAGAGAGAGTGACTGAAGAAAGGACATCGCACCTCAATCTCTACAACCAGAGCGATCAGGGCATCTACAATTTCTGTAACCATGATGAAAACCCAACCAGCTGAGAAAAATTAATACCCAACCAAACATTTTCTTGAACATCATTAATCCAGAAGCTGGAGCAGATGGTGCTGATGGTCTGGTGGGATGTGTATGCAATCTGAGGTTGGTCGGGGGTGGGGGTTGTCTTCCGTTAACAGCAGTCAGTCAGTTTCACAGTTAAAATGGTCCATAGCCTAGAGGCAACGTAGATCATGAAAGAAATGCCAAATGCAACCCAAACCACTCCACTCTATAGTGACTCTGTAATGGGAGGTGATGTTGAATAACTGAATGAAACAAAACTCTGGGCATAGGAAGAAGTGTCTGTGCAGTTGTCTGTCCATCGGCCCAGATCGGAGCAGGCTGTGTAGCACTCGGGTCTCATCACGTGTGCACACCTGCCCTGTGCCTGGAGCTCCCTGGGCTCATCCTCTCTTAGAAAAAAAAAAACAAAAAAACAAAAGATAATGCTGGGGACCAGCAGTTAGCGTAATGGCTATGTCGCTGGACTCCCATGTAGTCGACCACGGTTTGAGTGCCGGACCCGGTGGCTTAAAACTCAAGCTAGACACGTGTGTGTGTGCACCCAAAATCCCTAGAGGAGAATGGAGGAGAAGGGATTGCGGCATGGCCATCCCCCCGGGGGGTGATTTCTCGCTTTCTGTCTCTCTGTCTCTCTCTGTCTGTCTAGCGAGCGCACGCGCCCTATAGCAAAAACCTCTAAAAAAAAAAAAAGAAAAGAAAAAGAAAAAAACAATGCCATGCCCACGGCTGGCAATTGATGAGTGTGCTGAGCAGGATGTAGAACTCAGCAGTGAAGGAGCTTGTGGTGGACCAAGGCAAATGTGCAAGACACGTGCTGTGCACATGGGGATTTCCTTCTTTCCTGGCGTTACAAATGAGAATCAACACAGGCTGTGGCGTTAGCCCCATGTACTTTTTCCAATATATGCATTTCCTAAAGATATCCTCATAGGGATCAGCAGGTGGCACAATGGTTATGTCGCTGGACTTCCACAGGGCTGACCACGGTTCGAATGTCAGATCTGGTGGCTTGAAAATCACACCAGGCACATGTACATGTGTGCCCAAGATCCCAGAGGAAAAGGGATTGTGGCGTGGCCCCTGGGGGATGATTTCTCACTTCCCCTCTTACTATGTTTGTCTCTCTCTCTCCGGTGACGCACATGCCCTAAGGAAAAACCTTTAAAAAATCCTCCAGTAGTATTCCTGTTTAAGAAAGGATTGCCAACTCATGAAATCACATAGAACCAGAAAGATCTGGAATTCTTTTTGGATGAATGGTGCAAGTGATTGACTGTATTTGATCATTTGCATGAAAATTTCAGAATGCCCCCCAGAGTAAGCTATTTATTATATATACAGTGATTGTTTTGTATTTATATCACATTTTGTTTAAATGAGTCTTGCTTAAACGATGTCTTTATATGACATCACTGATGGCCAGGTCGTGGGCAGCCACACGCCACATGCCGCTATGAATGTTGAAATGTTCCTGGCTGTCGAAGGTGGTTTTAACACCATCATGTGTGTTCGGAATTCTTTTTAGGTTTCAATTTGTTTTATGTGGCTGGAGGCTGATCATGATGTTTTAGAAGAACGATGTGATCCAGGCTTTCACGTGTTTGTTTCCCGCATATTTGTTCAAGATCAGACACCGTGTTACATGTTCGCTGATGGTCATCTTCATCTCAACAGACCATCCTTCATAATATGAATTGACTTTAAAAATAGGAACATGGGTATATGTGCCTATGTATAACTTTTTATCGTACTCAAAAAAGGTGTTTCAAATACTTTATTCTATTTTTAAAGCAGAATGCTTAACAGTGATAACAATTTACTTTATAATTGAAGACAAGATTGATATGCAGGTGTCCTTGTGCTTTGCCTTCTGGGTTCAGTGCACAGCTGAGTCTCCCCGCACTTGCTGAAACAGCTCAGAAACTGCGCACTAAATCTGTCACCAATTCTCGCCCTCGACTTTTAATCCAAACAGATAACTGAGAAGCACAGACTAAAAATCCAGGTCTGCAGAAACATCTCTACCCCTCAATACTAGCATTCAGTTTTCCACCAGGTGATTCAGTGTAAAGAAATTATTTTACTGAACCGTTTTATTCACCCTCAACTGCCTGGCTGACTTCTATGTGAGGAAATGTCATTTGTGAGAAGGGAGTGAATGTTTTTCTGCTGAAATTTCTCTTTGCATTAGCACCTGTGTGAGGTAAAAGTTCTATTTCACCTTCAAATACACAAAGCCTTCGTCTTATTTACCACGCATTCTTGCAAAATCTGATAGGGATGGCATTTCCTTTGACAGTTTGCTCCTTTAAATTATGTGTGCCTTTTACTGCAAAAAGTTCTGTATGGAACAACATGCATGTGTGGGAGAAGAAGAGAGACATAGCAAATACTATGGGGAGAAATCTCCTCCCAGAAATTGCCGCCCAAAACACTCCAGTGCCAAAGAATCTTCCGGGTGACTCCAGAGAATCTGAGCTTAGAGGCAAGGGAAGGAATTAAGAGCTGAGGGCATCCAACCATCCTCTCCCCATGCCCCTGTGCACCCACACACCCTGGGAGCACATCCTGCCTCTGTCCTGGCTTCCAGACAAGAAGAACGGAGAGAGGCATGAGAGAATGGAGAGAGGGAAAGAAAAGGTCTTGGAGAGCTGTGCAGGTGTCTCTGCAGTCACAGAAGCATCCCTTGAAGGCTCCAGAGCCTCCTTCACTGCACTGACCTGCAGTGGAGGTGGGGCCATAGGATGAGACACACAACAGATTTTAGCAACGCTGCATTTGAGCTGAGTCAGAATAAAGAGACAATGGGGCCGTGTAGATTTTTATAGCCACGTTCAGAATCAGGGCAGAGAAGACCAAGAGTAAGGAACGAAACGAGTGAATGAATCAGGCACTGTCAGGACCTAATGAATCAGGCACCGTCAGGACCCTGAGGACCCCGTCTGTGTCCTGTGTCTGGGGTGCATCCAGGCAAGGACCCATATTCAGCAATCTATAAATCTCATGGCTGACTCCCCGCCTGGCTGTCACGAACTGACCCTCAAGGGGAAAACGTCTGAAACAGGCTTTCTCTGTATCTTCCTAATAAAGAGAAAACCCTGACCCACTGCTGATTCTGTGCCAGCCAGCACTGTGGATGGAAGGAGGCGTGCCCGGTGGGCTCAGACCAAACACTTACAAGAAAATATGGTGAGGTTCCTTTTAAGCGAGTCCCATCATAGAGATCACTTGTTTCTTACTTTCCCCCAAAACCAAAGGAAATGGAGACCCGTAGCAGCAATGATCTCACGTCAGTGCACCCTGGGACATGCATTTTGTGAAAGAGATTTTAGATTGAATGTTTTTCTCCTTTTTTAGGTTTTTGCTATAGTCATGTGCACTTGCCAGAAAGAGACAGAGAAATACAGAGGAAAAGTGAGAAATCATTCCCCAGGAGAAATGGCCATGCTTCAGTCCCTTCTCCTCTAGTCTCCCCTCAGGATGTGGGCATGCGTGCACATGAGCCTGGCATGAGTTTTCAAACCATCAGATCCAGGACTCGAACTGTACAGCCATCCATGTGGGATCCAGCACCTTAACCCCACACCACCTGCTGGTCCTAGACTGGAGTTTTATAGATAGTCATTGCCATGTGCAGCATGCCATTTTTAGTGTCGCACATTCTTGAATGTGGCCCCTGCCGCAGATGACTGTCCCATCACTGGCTATCCTCCCACTAAACTTACTCTCGGACCTGCTCCCCTTCCTTTCTTGTCTCAGTCTAACACCAACAAACAAGAAGCACTAACGATGATGGACGAGAGCCTCCTTGAGCTCTCTTCCTCACAGATCATTACAAATGTACAGGCGATGGTACCCAGTGCACCTGTCACCATCTGTAGATTTTTGGCCCCAGGAGAACAGATTTTTGGGGGAAAGAACTGAAAACTTTGGAAAAATAATAGTCAAAGGCTCTGCAAAGTATGAACATGCACATCACCGTATGATTTCTGCACAGTGGTCAGACTGTCTTCTTTTTTTAAAAAGAGGCTTTTGCTATAGAGTACCTGTGCTAGCCAGAGAGAGACAGAGAGACAGAATGCGAGAAATCACTCCCCAGCGGGAATGTCCATGCCACAGTCCCTTCTCCATTCTCCTCTCAGGATTTTGGGCACCCACGCACACGCGCCCACTGTGAGTTTTAAGCCACAGGGTCCAGGACTCAAATGATGGGAATTCAGTGACGTAAACATTACACCGTCTGCTGGCCCCTGTTGTCCTCTTTATACACACACAAGTGCTCATGCAAACACACAATTCCTGGTTGTAACTGAGCAAGTCTAGCAAACCTACAAAGTTAAGTTTGTGAGAAAAACAAGAAATCCCAGTAGGAACACAGCGCTAAAGGGCAACATAAAATCCACAACTTACTCCATAAGCTTCCCGCCCTGCAGTAGGTTTCCAGTGGCTCGATGGATGCGGGGTTCCTTGGTTTCACCTGCTTGACCGACTCCCCCTGTATGTGCAGGACATAGAGAAGCATGGGAAAATCCTTACTGCTTCAAGAAGGTGCTCCTTCAGGCCTACATGGGCAATTCCTTGTCCCAGGCAGGCTCAAATCCTCATGCTTCTCCCAGATATGAGCTCCCATCTTCAGAAATTCTGGAATACTTCCAAATCTTTCTGTGGTGCAGGAGGGGGCAGTTCCAGGTATCTCTGACTCCAGCTAGCTTGGGTAAATCGGGAGAGGGGATGGGGGCTTCAATTTTCCCTGCAGGACGGCTTCCCAATCCACCGATGGGAAACCCCAATGACGTTTCATGTCATCTGCACCAATCTCCATGTTTCCCAATCTTCTCGTTCTGTGTATGACAAGCAGTTTCTTAACGAGGTCCTTGCCCAAGAAGTCCAAATGTCTGGGGAAATATTTTGCCTGTGAGAATTTTTTGATAAATGCCAAATTTGTTGTCTTAAAAAAAAATAACGGAAACCCAGAGAGCACCTCAAAGACCAGGATGCCAAGTGCCCACCCATGCAGGGCCCTGTCCTGGCCTTTCTCCGGATGATAGGGCAAGGTCCTCAGGTGTCCCTCAGTGTGCATGTCCTGTCACCAGTTCCATGGGAAGCCAAAGTCAGTGAGCCTGACAGGGCTCTCTCTCCAGCAGTGTTCCTGGTGTTAGATCCCTTCCAGCAATCTCCTGGAGTGCGAGGACTCCACGGCGGGTGATCTCCACGGAGTAGAGATCAACGCGAAGCGCCCCAAGGTCCGTAGATAGCAGAGGAGCTCGTGGTCTGGCCTGTGCTCTGGGAGCTCTTACAGGGAGCTCCTCCTGGCAGGTGCAGACCAGCCTGATGACCGCGGGACCGACTTCCTCAGGACAGAATTCTTGTGCTCGTGTTGTTTCTGCTTCAACAGGGTGACTACGGGACACTCTTAATCTTGAAAACACAGAAGTGCTTGGCTTATTCACCAAGCGCATGCATCCCCAAACCCCCATGCCCAAGGTGGCCCTCATGTCAAAATCCAGCAGGCAATAGGTGGGTGGCTGGGGCGACGGTGCCTCAGGGATGAGGCAGAACGCAGGTGCCTGATCTGGGGCAATCTCTCGAGGGTCATGGTCTGCAGCAGCCGCCTTGACCAGCTGGGCACTCACATGCAAGGCATTCGAGTAGAGTATGCCAGGAGGGGCAGGCAGCACCAAGGGCAGAGGTCTCAGGATGCAGTCGCTCAGGCCAGTGCAGCCCCGGCCACCCATGCACACCTTCTGCATGGCAGTGGCTGCTTGCTGCAGCTGGCGGGGAAGCGGGGACAATGGCAAGGCCTGGGGGGGAGGGGGCTCACTGCAGCAGCCACACCTGGCAGATTTATCAAGCTGCTGGGGCCAGGTTCAAACTGCAGTCTCCATGTGGGATCCCCTCCCAGGGCACAGCTCACCCACTACAGGTCAGCCCTCAGCACAGGTCTGGACCGGATCACGCCCTGCGTTTCTATCAGTTTCACCAGTGAAGACACTCAGCTTGCTTTTCAACAACATACTACCAGTTCCCACCTGAGGGGTCGTGAAGGAAATGGAGAGTAAAATAGAGGGGAGACGTTCTTACCTAACTGGGACAATCAGAGACCCAGTATCATGAGTTTGACCTTGAGCAGAAAACAGTCACAGTCACCAGTTTGGAGAACGAGAAACCATCACAAGGGGAGGCAGAGTTTCAGCAGCTCCCTCTTTTGAAATTTGAGTCCAACTTTTAGGTAATATCCATGATTTCAATTCCTACTCCCTAAGTTTCTCCATTCACATAACTACATCAGAATGATCTGTTCATACTTTAAAGGTTTATGGAAAATAATTAACACCCACAGACACAAACAGTGTTTACGATAAGGCTCTAAATGGGGCCTGGGCAGCAATCCCTGGAGTCCAGTCTTCTTTACAGTAGATTTCTTAAGCACCTGTGCACCATCTGCTAGATTCAGGGACACATGCAGAACTCCATCAGCATCTAACCAGCGTTTTCCTGCCATTCCGTGATGTGTCATGGTCTCTGGGACTCCAGGGCCCAGGCCATCAGCTCCTGAGAGTTCTCTAGAACCATATACAAGCCAAGGAGCAGCAGGTGAGTCTGAGGAGGATGACGTGGGAGCCCTCAGAGCCCTGGGGCTCCTCCCCCTGGCCCAGATGGAGGCTCTGGAGAAGGAGCTCACCCGTGGAAAGAGACCATGTCACCAAGGACCCAAGGAACTGGCCGTCCTGACAGGCTGGTGATGGGGGTGAGGAGGGTTCTCTCTGGGTGGAGAGCCTCCAGAGAAGTACACAAGAGGGCACCTCTATTCCTTCCCAGACTCTTCCGTTCTTCCGCATCATCTCCTCCATCATCCTGGACCCTGCTGTTCCAAGAATAATTTTTAAAATTCATTAAGCCCCTTTTCTAGTTCTCTATGGGCTATAAAGACTTAACACAGGAGTGGAGATAAAAAGATTGTGCTAAGGTTTGGGGAGGAAACAGACCTCAGCCTTTGTAACCCATCACTCTCACAGATAATCAAAAGGAGCACAGTATATGAGGATAGGAACTCTACTCTCTCTCCTCTCTCTGTTTCTCTCTCTCCTCTCTTTCTTTTCTCCCCTAGGATGTGGAATCAGAGGAAAGGTAAGACTCCCCTTCTCTGTCCATACAGAGCACCCAAAGACCATTCTCTGCTGAGACACGGAAGGGGAGACATGACTGCAGGGCCATTTCAGAGAAGCACCTTCCAGTCCCTGGTTTCCCTGAGGAGAGACTCTGCCAGGACACTTCTAGCCTCTCCCACACTTTACCCTGGAGCTCAGAGGGGGTGGGGAGCCATAAATAGCCAGTAATCTGGAGGGGGAGAGGCACGGGGCTGGGCACCTTAGATTCTTGGAGAAAAGCCCACAGGAGACTAATTCCCTCTACTCCTCTCTGCTGGAGGCTGTGGAATACTCTGTCTTGAACCAGCCACACCATGA
>NW_006203452.1:0-1466 GCF_000334495.1 Tupaia belangeri chinensis | reverse complement strand
GAGATCCAGCCACCTTTCCCTCCACTCCACTTGATGGCCCTGTTAGTGATGGTCTTTCTTTCTTTCTTTCTTTTTTTTTTTTTTTTTTTTAGTTTCTTTGTTTTGTTTGTTTGCTTTTGCTATAAGGTGTGTGTGCTCCTCAGAGAGAGACACAGAGAGAGAGATGGAGAAAGTGAGAAATCACCCCTTAGAGGGGATGGCCATGCCACAATCCCTTCTCCTTCATTCTCCTCTTCAAATTTTGGGCACACATGCACACACACACCTGGCATAATTTTCTTTTATTACTATTTATTATTATTTATACATTTAATTGTTATATATATCATTTAGTTTGTAAAGAGATTTTACCCAATATTATATATGTCAAACAGCAGGTGAGTAGAGACTACTATACATGACATCACCAACAGGCAACAAACCATATCTGTGTCCCACAAATGTCTGACTTTTCTATTTTTCCCCAAATTTCCCTTACTGCACTCTTCCCCTCTCCCACTATACTTCCACTTTGCCCTCAGTGTGCATAACAATTTTTAATGATTTTATGTCCTCCAGTCTTTCAATCTCTACCATAGAGTATAGACAGTTTAGTATATGCTACGTGGAGACGTACAATGTTTCTGTTTCATAGCCTGACTTGCTTCACTCAGCAATAAACCTTCCATGTTCAATCACTTTCTGTCAAATACCAGGGTCATGTTGTTTTTTATGGCTGAATAGTATTCTATGGCATATATGTACCACAGTTTTCAATCCAATTGTCTTTTCTTGGACATTTGGGTTGATTCCATGTCTTTGGAATCATAAATAATGCTGCAATAAACTTGGATGTGCAAGCACTTTTCTGACTAAGCAGTCTTAGGAGTGGGATTTCCGGATAATTCAGTAGTTCTATTTGTAGACCTTGGAGGAATCTCCATATCATTCTCCACAGTGGTTGAACCAATTTATATTCCCACCAACAGTGTAGGAGTGTTCCCATTTCACCATATCCCTTCCAGCACTATTCCTGCTAGAACTTATTTTTTTAATCTTAGTCATTCTGATTGGGGTTAGGTTGTACCTCACTGTGGTTTTGATCTGCATCTCCCTAATGATGAGGATTGTTGAGCATTTTTTCATATGCTTTGTGGCTGTTCATATGTCTTCCTTATTCAGCTAATTTTCCCATCTTTTAATTGGATTAATCATTTTCTTCTTGGTAAGTCACTTGAGTTCCTTGTGTATTCTGTTTTCAGTCCCTTATCTGAGGCAAAGCTAACAAAAATTCTCTCCCTTTCCAAGGGTTGTCAATTCACACTAGTTACTATGTCCTTTGCTGTGCAGAAACTTCTTAGTCTAATGTAATCCCCACCTGTATATTTTGGGAATTATTGCCTGTACTTTGGGGGTCTTGCTTAAGAAATCTTTGCCTAACCCAATGTCTCCTAGTCTTTCCCCAGTGTTTTCCACCAGTAGTTTTA
>NW_006203451.1:0-751 GCF_000334495.1 Tupaia belangeri chinensis | reverse complement strand
ACCCTATAGCAAAAACAACAACAACAAAACAGGTTAAAAATGACATAAAAAAGTGGAAGGACATCCCATGTTTCTGGATTCGAATAATTAATATAATCAAAATGGCAATTCTACCCAAATTAATCTATACATATAACACAATTCCAATCAAAATACCAGAGACATTCTTTTTTTTTTTAGAGGTTTTTATTATAGGGTGCATGCGCTTGCCAGACAGATAGAGAGAATCAGAGAGACAGAAAGCAAGAAATCACCCCCCAGGGGTGATGGCCATGCCGCAATCCCTTCTTCTCCATTCTCCCCTTGGGATCTCGGGCACACACGCACACGCACCAGTGTGAGTTTTAAGCCACCCGGTCCGGGACGCGAACTACAGTCAACTACATGGGAGTCCAGCAACATAGCCATTATGCTAACTCCTGGTCCCTACCAGAGACATTCTTTACAGATCTAGAAAAAAAATCATAGAATTTGTCTGGAATCATAAAAGACCTAGAATTGCCAAACAGTTCTGCTCAAGAAGAGTGCAGTGGGTGGCATATCACTCACTGACCCAAAAATATACTATACAGCTGTGATAATCAAAACAGCATGGTATTGGCACAAAAACAGACAGGTGGACCAATATAATAGAATAGGAGACCCCAGAAATAAACCCTAAAGCTTACAGGCAACTGATTTTGGCAAAGGGTACCAGTCAATCTATTAGAAAAAGGAAAGCCTTTTGTGGAAATGGTGCTAGATAAACCAG
>NW_006203450.1:43623-53417 GCF_000334495.1 Tupaia belangeri chinensis | reverse complement strand
TTCCATTTGCCATAGCCACAAAAAGAATAAGCTACCTAGGGATAAATCTATCCAAAGAAGTTAAAGACCTCCAGAAAGAAAACTACGAGAAGATTAAAAAAAGACATTGAAAATGGCACAAAAAAGTGGAAGGATATCTGATGTTCCTGGATTGGAGGAATTAATATAATCAAAATGACAATTTTTTCCATTTGTTTATTTATTTATATTTTTGAATACATCAAATCACATTATTTAGGTTACAAGGTGATCATTTTAATATGTGAGCATTTCTCCCCAGTCCAGCTGATCAAAATATAGCAATACTACCTCCCTTTCTCAACAATGCTGTCTCCGTGTCCCTCCTCCTCATGTTTTCCCCAGGCCCCACTCCTCCACACACACCACATCTGGCATTCACACCCATCTCTTGTGTTTGTACATCTTTTATCCTGTCAGTTTCAGTTATAGATTGCTATCACTCGGTCTATATTAATCTACCTATTTAATGCAATGCCAATCAAAGTACCAGACACATTCTTCACAGATATAGGAAAGACAGTCATAAAGTTTGTCTGGAATCATAAAAGACTTCATATTGCCAAAGAAATTATGCACAAGAAGAATGGAGTGGGTGGCATCTCACTCCCGGACCCAAAAGTGTACTGCAAAGCTGTGGTAATCAAAACAGCATGGTACTGGCACAGAAACAGAAACATGGACCAATGGAACAGAATAGAATCCCCCAGAAATGAATTCCCAAACACACAGTCAACTGATATTTGACAAGGGGTACCAGTCAATCCAGTGGGAAAAGGAAAACCTCTTCAGCAAGTGGTGCTGGAAAAACTGGATTTCCACCTGCAGAAAGATGAATCTGAACCCCTACTTCTCACCTCTGACAAAAATCAGAACAAGGTGGATCAAAGACCTAAAACTAAGACTGTAAACTGTAAAACTGCTCCTGGAGAACACTGGGGAAACTTTGAGAGACTTTGGGGTAGGAAAAGAATTCTTAAATAAGACCCCCCAACACACAGTCGATAATCCCCAAAATAGACAAGTGGAATTATATCAGACTAAGAAGTTTCTGCATATGAAAGGACACAGCAATTAGTGTGAATAGACAGCCCACAGAGTGGGAAAATATTTTGGTAAACTATTCATGAGATAAGGGACTGATAACCAGACTTCACAAGGAACTCAAGTAGCTGTTCCAAAAAAAGACGATCAATCCTATTAAAAGATGGAAGAATGAGTTGAAAAAAACACTCTCTAATGATGACATATGAATAGCTAAAGGCATATGAAAAAATGGTCAACATCCCTCTTTGTAAGGAAAATGCAGATCGAAACAACAATGAAATACAACCTAACCCCAGTCAGAATGACTAAGATTAAAAAAAACAAAGATCATAAGTGCTGGTGAAGGGTGTGTTGAAAGAGGATCTTTCTTACCCTGCTGCTGGTGGGAATGTAAATTGGTCCAGCCATTGTGGAGAACAATTTGTAGATTCCTCAAAAATCTACAAATAGAACTACTCTATGATCCAGCAATCCCACTCCTTGGTGTCTACCCAAAGGCCGAATAATACTTAATCTGAAAAGTGCTTTCACATTGATGTTTATTGTGGCCCTATTCACAATTGCTAAATCATGGAAACAACCCAAAAGCCCACAAACAGATGAATGGATAAAAAAAACCTGTGACACATATACTCAATGGAATACTATTCAGCCATAAAAAACAACAAAACCCTGGCTTTTGACATGAAGTGGATGAGTATAGAAGTCTTACTGCTGAGTGAAGCAAGCTAGGCTATGAAGGAGAGGCATTGTATGTCCCTACTTAATATTTACCGAGTGTCTGCACTGTATGACTGAAACTAATTCACTAAAGGATATAGAAACAGTATATAGATATAAATACCAGATATAGTATGTGTGCATGAGGAAGGTCTGAGGAAGGACATTTGGAAGAAAAATAGGGAGGTAAAGTATTAATGTTACAAAGAAATGTGGAATTATCTGTTGAAGATATTTTGTAGTTTTATCAAGTGTATTAGGGAGAAATCTTCACCTGTTGAAATATTCATTTTGTAAGACAAATATGTGATTGAATGTATAAAAGAAAATAAAATGAAAAATAAATTAATAAAAAAACAATACTAGAATATTTCAGAACTGTTATTCTATACCTATCTAGACCTTCCGGTCGGGTGGAGGAAGAGGAACAGAGGACCTAATAAGAGGGAAAAATGTAAGAAGAAGAATTAAAAAAAAGTCACAGACGGTGCACTAGCATGGCGAACAATTTCGCCAGAAGTCTGGAGATGGAAGTGGGGTTGCTGTAGAGCTGAGAGAGGTTCTGTGTGGTAAGGTGAAGTGTGAAATTTACAAATGAAAGAAGAGAAGGAAAAAATTTCCTATGTGTCTGACAGAGATATAGGTCTCTGGGGTTGGTGGTTCTGGGGCTAGAGCTGGGGCAGGGGGCCCTTCCTCAGTGTCCCTTAGGCCATGGGTCTGGAGATGAAAGTGGAGTTGCTCTGCCACAATTTTTCTATCCATTCATCTCTTTGTGATTGGTTCCATGCCTTAATAATTGTGAATAATGCTGCAATGAATATAGATGTGCAAATGCTTTTCCGATTGAGTGCTCTTCTGTCCTTTGGGTAGAATACCCAGGAGTTGAATTGCTGGGTCACATGGTAGTTCTATTTGAAGCTGTTTGAGGGACCTCTATATCTTTCTCCACAGTGGCTGAACCAATTTACATTCCCACCAACAGTGTAGGAGTTTTCCCCTTTCACCACATCCCCTCAAGCACTTTTCAATATATATTTTTTTTTTGGAGAGGTTTTCGCTATAGGGCGTGTGCGCTTGCCAGACAGACAGAGACATAGAGACAGAAAGCGAGAAATCACCCCCCAGGGGGGATGGTCATGCCGCAATCCCTTCTCCTCCATTCTCCTCTCGGGATCTTGGGCACGCACGCACACGCGCCCGGCGTGAGATTTAAGCCACCGGGTCCGAGACACGAACCGTGGTCGACTACGTGGGAGTCCAGCGACACAGCCATTACGCTAACTGCTGGTTCCCAAGCACTTTTCAATATTTGTGTTTTAGTTTATAATTTGTTTTATTTATTATTTATTTATTTATTTTTAATTTGACCAGAGGAAGACAGAGAGAGAGAGAGAAAGAGAGAGAAAGTGACAAAGCAAGCTGCCAGGTCTGGAACTTCAACCAGGCCTGGCCATGTGGGAGTCCAGCGCCCTTAACCACCATGCCACCTGCCAGCCCAAATCATTATTTGTTCTTTTAAATCTTTGCCATTCTGACTGGGGTTAGGTGGTATCTCATTGTGGTTTTGGTCTGCATCTCCCTTACAATGAGGGGTGTTGAGGATTTTTTCATATGCTTTTTGGCTGTTTGCATTTCTTTCTTAGGGAGTTGTTTATTTAGCTCATTTTCCCATGTTTTAATTGGGTTACTCATTTTCTTCCAGGTAAGCTGCTTGAGTTCCCTGTGTATGCAAGTTATCAGTCCCTTATCTGAGTCACAGTTTTAAAAAATTCTCTCTCATTCCAAGGGTTGTCAATTCACACTAAGTATGGTGTACTTTGCTGTACAGACAGTTCTTAAAATGACATAGTACTACTTATCTATTTTTGAGATTATTGCCCATTCTTTCGGGACCTTACTTAAGAAGTTCTTGCCTACCCTGATTTCCAACTCCAGACCTCTGGCCAGCAAGAGAAACTGAGTCAGGGGCACTACTGCCCCTACTCCATTGAAGGCTCACAAGACCAGGACCCCAGGCCCTTTAGAGAATGGTCCTTGCTCTCAGGAGCCCTCCATTTCAATCTCCAGACCTCTGGCCAGAAAGGCAAACTTAGGTAGGGGGCACCACGGCCCCTACTCCACTTCCAGCCTCCTAAGACCAGAACCCCAGACCCTTTAGAGACTGACCCTTGCTCTCAAGAGCCCTCCATTTCCATCTCCAGACCTCTGGCCAGCAAGGGAAACTGAGGTAGGGGCACCACTGTCCCTACTCCACTCCCAGGCTCCCAAAACCAGTATCCCAGGCCCTTTTGAGACTGGCCCTTGCTCTCAGGAGCCCTCCATTTCCATCTGCAGACCTCTGGCTAGCAAGAGAAATTGAGGCAGGGAGGGACACCACTGCCCCTACATTTCTCTGGGCTCCCAAGACCAGGACCTCAGGCCCTGTAGAGGTAGGGAGGACCTTCTTTTATTTTTCTCTCTTTCTCTCCTTGCTCTACCTTTTTTTTTTTGTTTGTTTGTTTGTTAATTCCCTACTCTCCCTTCTACCACAGACTGGCTCTTGCTCTCCAAAGCCCTCCATTTTCATCTCCAGGCCTCTGGCCAGCAAATGAAACTGAGACAGTGGCACCACTGCCCCTAGTTCACATCCAGGCCCCCAAGACCAGGACCCCAGACCCTTTAGAGGTAGGGAGGATCTTCTTTTTTTTTTCTTTTTTTTTCTCATTGCTCTGCCTTTTCGTTTTGTTAATTCCCTCCTCTCCCTTCCACCACAGACTGGCCCTTGCTCTCAGAAGCCCTCCATTTCCATCTCCAGACCTCTGGCTAGCAAGGGAAACTGAGGCAGGGGCACCACTGCCCATGCACCACTTCCAGGTTCCCAAGATCAGGAATCCACTCCCCAGAGAGGTAGAAAGGCTTTTAATTATTTTTTGTCTGCTTTTTTGTTGTTGTTGTTAATATCGTCCTCTCACTTGTTTCACAGAATGGTTCTTGTATTGCAGGAGTGTTCCAGTTCCATCTCTAGGCTCCTGGCCAGCAAAAGAAACTGAAGCAGGGGTACCACTGCCCCTGCCCCACTTCCTGACTCCCAAGACCATGACCCCACATCCCAGAGAGTCAGGCAGGTTTTAATTTTTTCCTTTCTACTCTTCCTCTTTGTTTTGTTAATATCCTCCTCTCCCTTGTCCCACAGAGTGGCATTTGTTCTACAGGAGACCTCCAGTTCCACATCTATGCCCCTGGCAAAATACTGCTTTTAGGCCCCCCCAGCCTCTACTCCTGTTTCAGGCTCCTGGGACCAGGACCCCAGGCTCTTTAGAGGCTGGCCCTTGCTCTCATGAGCCCTCCATTTCCATTTTCAGAACACTGGCTAGCAAAATAAACTGAGGGAGGGACATCACTGCCCTTACTCTACTTCTGGGTTCCCAGGATCAGGACCCCAGTTTCTTTAGAGACTGCCACTTGCTCTCAGGAGCCCTCCTTTTCCATTTCTAGACCTCTAACTAGCAAGGGAAACTGAGGCAGGAGCACCATTGTCCCTATTATACTTCCAGGGTTCCAGGACCAGGACCCCAGGCCCTTTAAAGACTGGCCCTAGCTCCCAGGGTTCCTCCATTTCCATCTACGGACCTCTGGGCAGCAATGGAAACTGACACAGTGGAACCATTGCCCCTACTCCACTTCAAGGCTCCCAGTACCAAGACCCCAGGCCCTTCAGAGTCTGGCCCTTGCTATCAGAAGCCCTCCATCTCCATCATCAGACCTCTGACCACCAAAGGAAACCTGCACAGGGGTACCACTTCCCCTACTTTACTTCCAGGCCCTCAAGACCAGGACCATTTGCCCTTTAGAGGTAGGGAGGATCTTTTTAAAAATTTTTTCCTTTGCTCTTCCTTTTTGTTTTGTTAATTCCCTCCTTTCCATTTTACCAGACTTGCCCTTGCTATCAGGAGCCCTCCATTTCCATCTCCAGATCTCTGGCCAGCAAGGGAAATTTAGGCAGGAGCATCACTGCCCCTACTCCACTTCCAGGCTCCCAAAACCAGGGCCCCAGGCCCTTTAGAGACTGGCTCTTGCTCTTAGTATCCCTCCATTTCCACCTACAGACCTCTGGCTAGCAAGGAAAACTGAGGCCGGGGTACTACTGCCTCTACTCCACCTACTGGCTCCTGAGACCAGGACTCCAGGTCCTTTAGAGGTAGAGAGAATCTTTTTTTTTTTCTTTTTTTCTCTTTGTTCTACCTTTGTGTTTTGTTAGTTCCCTCCTCTCCCTTGTACCACAGACTGGACTTTGCTCTCAGGAGCCCTCCATTTCCATCTCTGGGACTGTGGCCAGCAAGGAAATCTGATGCAGGGGCACTACTGCCCTACTGAACTTCCAGTCTCCTAGGACCAAGACCCAAGGCCCTTTAAAGATTGACTCTTTCACTCAGGAGCCCTTTATTTCCATCTCCAGACCTCAGGCCAGCAAGGGAAACTGAGGCAGGTGTACCACTTCCCTTACTCCACTTCCAGGCTCCCAAGACCAGGACTTCAGGCCCTTTAGAGTTAGGGAAGATTTTTTTTTCTTATTTTTCTTTTTTTTTTCTTTACCTTTTTTTTTGTTGTTGTTGTTAATTCCCTCCTCTCCCTTGTACCACAGAGTGGCCTTTGCCCTTAGGAGCCCTCCATTTCCACTTCTGGAACTCTAGCCAGCAAGGAAAATGGAGGCAGAGGCACCACTCACCCTACAAAACTTCCAGTCTCCCAGGACCAGGATCCCAGATCCCTTTAAAGACTGGCTCTTACTCTCAGGAGCCCTCTATTTTGATTTCCAGACCTCTGACCAGTAAGGAAAACTGAGGCCGGGGTACTACTGCCTCTACTCCACCTACTGGCTCCTGAGACCAGGACTCCAGGTCCTTTAGAGGTAGAGAGAATCTTTTTTTTTTTCTTTTTTTCTCTTTGTTCTACCATTGTGTTTTGTTAGTTCCCTCCTCTCCCTTGTACCACAGACTGGACTTTGCTCTCAGGAGCCCTCCATTTCCATCTCTGGGACTGTGGCCAGCAAGGAAATCTGATGCAGGGGCACTACTGCCCTACTGAACTTCCAGTCTCCTAGGACCAAGACCCAAGGCCCTTTAAAGATTGACTCTTTCACTCAGGAGCCCTTTATTTCCATCTCCAGACCTCAGGCCAGCAAGGGAAACTGAGGCAGGTGTACCACTTCCCTTACTCCACTTCCAGGCTCCCAAGACCAGGACTTCAGGCCCTTTAGAGTTAGGGAAGATTTTTTTTTCTTATTTTTCTTTTTTTTTTCTTTACCTTTTTTTTTGTTGTTGTTGTTTATTCCCTCCTCTTCCTTTGTACCACAGAGTGGCCTTTGCCCTTAGGAGCCCTCCATTTCCACTTCTGGAACTCTAGCCAGCAAGGAAAATGGAGGCAGAGGCACCACTCACCCTACAAAACTTCCAGTCTCCCAGGACCAGGATCCCAGATCCCTTTAAAGACTGGCTCTTACTCTCAGGAGCCCTCTATTTTGATTTCCAGACCTCTGACCAGTAAGGAAAATTGAGGCAGGTGTACCACTGGCCCTACTCCACTTCCAGGCTCCCAAGACCAGGACCCCAGGCCCTTTATAGGTAGGGAGGATATCCTTTTTTTCTCTTTTTCTTTTTGCTCTTCTGTTTTGTTTTGTCAATTCCCTCCTATTCCTTGTACCACAGACAGGACCTTTCTCTCAGGAGCCCTCCATTTTTATCTCCAGACATCTGGCCAGGAAGAGAAACTAAGGCAGGGGCACCACAGTCCCTACTCCACTTCCAGGCTGTCAGGATCAGGACTACAGGCCCTTTAGAGACTGGTCCTTGCTTTCAGGAGCCTTCTATTTCCATCTCTAGACCTCTGGCTAGCAAGGGAAACAGGCAGGGGTACCACTGCCCCTACTCCACTTCCAGGCTCCCAAGACCAGGGACCCAGGCCATTTAGAGATAGGGAGGATCTTTTTCTTTTTTTTTTTTTTTCCTCTCTTTTTCTCTTTGCTAAACCTTTTTGTTTTGTTAATTTCCTCCTCTTCCTTCTACTACAGACTGGTCCTTCCTCGCAGGAGCCCTCCATTTTTATCTCCAGATATCTGGCCAGGTAGGGAAACTGAAGCAGGGGCACCACTGACTGTGCTCCACTTCCAGGCTCCCAGGATCAGGACCCCAGTTTCTTTAGAGACTGCCACTTGCTCTCAGGAGCCCTCCTTTTCCATTTTCAGACCTCTGGCCAGTAAGGGAAACAGGCAGGGGCATCACAGTCCCTACTACACTTCCAGGCTCCCAGGATCAGGGTCCTAGGCCCTTTACAGACTGGCCCTTGCTCTCAGGGTCCTTACATTTCCATCTACAGACCTCTGGGAAGTAATGGAAACTGAAGCAGTGGAACCATTGCCTCTACTCCACTTCAAGGCTCCCAGTACCAAGACCCCAGGCCCTTCAGAGTCTGACCCTTGCTATTAGGATCCCTCCATTTCCATCACCAGACCTATGACCACCAAGGGAAAATGAGGCAGGGGTGTAGGAAGCCACATGCACCAAAATGGCTGACATGACCTTCATACGAGGACCTTCAAATATCCTTGTTCCGGGAGTAGACAATTCACCCTGAGACTTCCTCATTCAGGCAGGTCCTCAGTCAGGTCCGTGACAATTCCTGCCCCCTTTTTACCTCACCTCCTGGCTTTACCCTTTAACGCAGCAACCAATTGGTGTTTGTAGAATTGCATCCCTCATTGTACGACCAATCAGTTTCCTACCCTGTGTATATAAGAATGTTCTCTGGCCCTCAATAAACGAGCAACAGCATACCATCTTGAGCTGTGACACTGTGTTGCTCCCGTGCTGTGATGCTGCACCGGTTCCAGACCTCCGCTCTCTCACTCAGGCACCCTGCTCGATTTTCCCGTGGGTCGGGACATTCTGGCGCCTGGACAAGGATCTGAGTTTGAGAAGCAACGGCAGGGTTCCCAAAGATTCCAAAGAGGAATAAGAGACTCCCAGAGAGGAGCAAGTCAGAAGTCCGTGGCATAACTTCAGGGGATGCAGAAAACGACATTCCGGTGAGTACTCACTCACGATATCCGGGTTATAGCAAAGACTATAATGGGGCAAGAGCTCAGCCAGCACGAATTGTTTGTTCAGGGGTTAAAGGAAGCCCTTAAGACTAGAGGAGTGAAAGTGAAAGTTAAACAACTGCTCACCTTTTTTGATTACCTGAAGGAGGCTTGTCCATGGTTTCCTCAAGAAGGAACCATTGATGAAAAAAGGTGGAAAAGGATAGGTGATGCTCTTAAAGATTGCTACTCCACCTTTGGTCCAGAAAAGGTTCCTGTAACTGCATTTTCCTATTGGAATCTAGTAGATGAAATCATTAGTACCCACCCTAAGAACCCAAAAATTTCTGCCATTGTTACCGAAGGAGAACAGATTATGCAGAACGAGCTATCCAAAGAAAAGAGTGTCGTTCCCTCAGATATCCCGGAGTCTAAAAATGTCCAAAATATAGACCTTATATCCTTAGATAATGACGAGGATATTACACAGGAAAGTGAGAAGCTTAAGAGTCCAAAGAATACACAGAAAAGTGAGAAGCTTAAGAGTCCAAAGAACCAAAAGGAAAATAATAATGCCTTAAAAATTTCACATGAACCAAAGAAAAATTATACTCCTCCCTTTCCAAATTCAAAAATTATTCTGATGAGGAACAAACTAGCTCTGAGGAAGAAGTTCTAGAGGTAGAAGCAACAAAAAGTAACAATCTTAGTTGGCCACCCTTTACAAAGTGGCCGCCGCCTTATAATGTTTCAGTGACGCCCCTCAATAATTCAAAACAAGAACTTATTAAAAAAATTGAACAGTTAAAAGAACAAGTCCAATTAGAAAAAGAACACCGTCAGTTAATTCTACAATTGGAACAATTAAAAACTCCCACAAATATAATCCTAAAAACAGCCCACCATAAACTGAAAGTAACTTATGAGACTTTTCCGGTTATGGAAGTTAACCACC
>NW_006203450.1:39691-42872 GCF_000334495.1 Tupaia belangeri chinensis | reverse complement strand
CTCTCTCCTTCCACAGATCAACAAAATGAAGATCCTTCTTAAATACTTGATCCTGTTTTGCTTCTTTGATACTATCACTGCTGGTTTTGATCCTGGCGCCACTCCTCCTGGCAGAACAGGGGGGTCTCTGTCTTGCTTTACAGGAACACTGCTGCTTTTACACCAAGTCTGGCATCGTTCGTGACAATCCCTTATGGTCTCCATGGAATGGACTCTTGCCCTTCTTACTCCCTATCCTTGGACCCATCCTCGGTCTGCTGATTGTCTGCTCCCTGGGGCCGGTCATTTTCCAAAGACTGAAAATGTTTATCAGCCAACAAGTTACCTCCCTCCTTTCTCGGCCTATTCAGGTCCATTATGCTAGACTGGAGATGCATGATATCGATCAACATCATAATCTGACCTGAGGCGCTGAGCTGGTTAGCCAATGACGGGTAAGAGAGTCTAGCTGAACTTTTGCCACTTCCTCCATCTAAGATAGGACACCCATCTTGCTGTGGGTGGTTCCCACGACGGGTAACCGAGAACATTTGGCTAATAAGACTCCAACCTAAGACAGGCACAGCTCCCCCTGGTTCCCAGTCTATAAAACAGAGAAGGGGGACATGTAGGAAGCCACATGCACCAAAATGGCTGTCATGACCTTCATACAAGGACCTTCAAGTATCCTTGTTCCGGGAGTAGACAATTCACCCTGAGACTTCCTCATTCAGGCAGGTCCTCAGTCAGGTCCATGACAATTCCCGCCCCCATTTTACCTCACCTCCTGGCTTTACCCTTTAACGCAGCAGCCAATTGGTGTTTGTAGAATTGCATCCCTCATTGTACGACCAATCAGCTTCCTACCCTGTGTATATAAGAATGTTCTCTGGCCCTCAATAAATGAGCGACAGCATACCATCTTGAGCTGTGACACTGTGTTGCTCCTGTGCTGTGATGCTGCACCGGTTCCAGACCTCCGCTCTCTCACTCAGGCACCCTGCTCGATTGTCCCGCGGGCCAGGACACAGGAGTACCACTTCCCCTACTGCACTTCCAGGCTCTCAAGACCAGGTTCCCTTGCCCTTTAGATGTAGAGAGGATCTTTTTGTTTTCTTATATTTTTCTTTGCTCTTCCTTTTTGTTTTGATAATTCCCTCCTTTCCCTTTTGCCACAGACTTGCCCTTGCTATTAGGAGCCCTCCATTTCCATCTCCAGACCTCTGGTCAGCAAGGGAAACATAGGCAGGAGCACAACTGCCTCTACTCCACTTCCAGGCTCTCAGGACCAAGACCCTAGTCCCTTTAGAGACTGGCCCTTGCTCTCAGGATCCCTCCATTTCCATCTCCAGACCTCTGGCTAGCAAGGGAAACTGAGGCAGTGATACCACTGCCTTTACTCTACTTCCTGGCTCCCAAGACCAGGACCCCAGGCCCTTTACAGGTAGAAAAGATATTCTTTTTTTTCCTTTTATTTTTTTCTATTTTTCTCTTTGCTTTTTCTTTTTGTTTTGTTAATTCCCTCCTCTCCCTTCTACCACATACTGGTCCTTTCTATCAAGAGCCCTCCATTTTTGTCTCCAGACATCTGGTCAGCAAGGGAAACTGAGGCAGAGGCAACAGTGCCCCTACTCCACTTCCAGGCTGCCAGGATCAAGACTGCAGGTCCTTTAGAGAGTGGCTATTGCTTTCAGGAGCCCTCCATTTCCATCTCCAGGCCTCTGGCCAGCAAGGGAAACTGAGACAGGGGTACCACTGCCCCTACTCCACTTCCAAGCTCAGAAGATCAGGACCCCAAGTCAATTTAGAGGTAGAGAGGATATTCTATTTATTCATTAATTTTTTTGTTTTATTTCTCTTTTTCTTTTTACTCGACCTTTTTGTTTTGTTAATTCCCTCATCTTCCTTCTATCACAGACTGGCCCTTGCTCTCAGGAGCCCTCCATTTCCATTTCCAGAACTCTGGCTAGCAATATAAACTGAGATAGGGGCACCACTGCCCTTACTACACTTCCAGGCTCCCAGGATCAGGACCCCAGTTCCTTTGGAGACTGGCCCTTGCACTCAGGAGACCTCCTTTTCCATTTCCAGACCTCTGGCCAGCAAAGGAAACTGAGGCAGGGCACCACTGCCCCTACTACACTTCCAGGCTCCCAGGACCAGGATCCCTGGGTCTTTAAAGATTGGCCCTTTCTCTCAGTGTCCCTCCATTTCCATCTCCAGACCTCTGGGCAGTAAGGGAAACTGAGGCAGTGGAACCATTGCCCCTACTCCTCTTGCAGCTCACAGTACCAAGGCCCCAGGCCCTTTAGAGACTTGCCCTTGCTATCAGGAGGCCTCCATTTCCATTACCAGTCATCTGACCAGTAAGGGACACTGAGGCAGGGGTACCACTGCCCCTACTCCACTTCCAGGCTCTCAAGACCAGGACCCCAGGCCCTTTAGAGACTGGCCCTTGCTCTCAGGAGCCCTCCATTTCCATCTCCAGACCTCTGGCCATCAAGGGAAATTTAGGCAGGAACACCACTGCCCCCACTCCACTTCCAGGCTCACAAGAGCAGGAACCCAGGCCTTGTAGAGGTAGGTAAGATCTTCTTTTTTTCTTTTTCTTTTTTTTTTTTTCCTCTTTTACTCTCTGCTCTACCTTTTTGTTTTGTTAATTCCCTCCTGTCCCTTCTACCACAGACTGGCTCTTGCTCTCAGGAACCCTCCATTTCTATCGCCAGATCTCTGGGCAGCAAGTATAACTGAGACTGTGGAACCACTGCCCCTACTTCACTTCCAGGCTCCCAAGACCAGGAGGCCAAACTCTTTTAGAGGTAGGGAGGATCTTCTTCTTCTTCTTTTCTTCTTCTTTTCTTTTTTTCTCTTTTCCCCTTTGCTCTACCTTTGTGTTTTGTTAATTCCCTCCTCTCCCTTGTACCGCATACTGACCTTTACTCTCAGGAGCCCTCCATGTCCACCTCTGTAACTCTGGCCAGCAAGGAAAACAGATGCAGGGGCACCACTCCCCCTAATGAATTTCCAGTCTCCCAGGACCAAGACCCCAGGCCCTTCAAAGACTTGCTCTTGCTCTCAGGAGCTTTCTATTTCAATTTCCAGACCTCTAGACAGCTAGGGAAACTGAGACAGGTGTACCACTGCCCCTACTCCACTTCCAGGCTCCCAAGACCAGGACCCAGGCCATTTAGAGGTAGGGAGG
>NW_006203450.1:32795-37376 GCF_000334495.1 Tupaia belangeri chinensis | reverse complement strand
GTCCTTTAGAGAGGGGCTATTGCTTTCAGGAGCCCTCCATTTCCATCTCCAGGCCTCTGGCCAGCAAGGGAAACTGAGACAGGGGTACCACTGCCCCTACTCCACTTCCAAGCTCAGAAGATCAGGACCCCAAGTCAATTTAGAGGTAGAGAGGATATTCTATTTATTCATTAATTTTTTTGTTTTATTTCTCTTTTTCTTTTTACTCGACCTTTTTGTTTTGTTAATTCCCTCATCTTCCTTCTATCACAGACTGGCCCTTGCTCTCAGGAGCCCTCCATTTCCATTTCCAGAACTCTGGCTAGCAATATAAACTGAGATAGGGGCACCACTGCCCTTACTACACTTCCAGGCTCCCAGGATCAGGACCCCAGTTCCTTTGGAGACTGGCCCTTGCACTCAGGAGACCTCCTTTTCCATTTCCAGACCTCTGGCCAGCAAAGGAAACTGAGGCAGGGCACCACTGCCCCTACTACACTTCCAGGCTCCCAGGACCAGGATCCCTGGGTCTTTAAAGATTGGCCCTTTCTCTCAGTGTCCCTCCATTTCCATCTCCAGACCTCTGGGCAGTAAGGGAAACTGAGGCAGTGGAACCATTGCCCCTACTCCTCTTGCAGCTCACAGTACCAAGGCCCCAGGCCCTTTAGAGACTTGCCCTTGCTATCAGGAGGCCTCCATTTCCATTACCAGTCATCTGACCAGTAAGGGACACTGAGGCAGGGGTACCACTGCCCCTACTCCACTTCCAGGCTCTCAAGACCAGGACCCCAGGCCCTTTAGAGACTGGCCCTTGCTCTCAGGAGCCCTCCATTTCCATCTCCAGACCTCTGGCCATCAAGGGAAATTTAGGCAGGAACACCACTGCCCCCACTCCACTTCCAGGCTCACAAGAGCAGGAACCCAGGCCTTGTAGAGGTAGGTAAGATCTTCTTTTTTTCTTTTTCTTTTTTTTTTTTTCCTCTTTTACTCTCTGCTCTACCTTTTTGTTTTGTTAATTCCCTCCTGTCCCTTCTACCACAGACTGGCTCTTGCTCTCAGGAACCCTCCATTTCTATCGCCAGATCTCTGGGCAGCAAGTATAACTGAGACTGTGGAACCACTGCCCCTACTTCACTTCCAGGCTCCCAAGACCAGGAGGCCAAACTCTTTTAGAGGTAGGGAGGATCTTCTTCTTCTTTTTTTCTTCTTCTTTTCTTTTTTTCTCTTTTCCCCTTTGCTCTACCTTTGTGTTTTGTTAATTCCCTCCTCTCCCTTGTACCGCATACTGACCTTTACTCTCAGGAGCCCTCCATGTCCACCTCTGTAACTCTGGCCAGCAAGGAAAACAGATGCAGGGGCACCACTCCCCCTAATGAATTTCCAGTCTCCCAGGACCAAGACCCCAGGCCCTTTAAAGACTTGCTCTTGCTCTCAGGAGCTTTCTATTTCAATTTCCAGACCTCTAGACAGCTAGGGAAACTGAGACAGGTGTACCACTGCCCCTACTCCACTTCCAGGCTCCCAAGACCAGGACCCAGGCCATTTAGAGGTAGGGAGGATCTTTATTTTTATTCTTATTTTTCTCTCTTTCTTTCTTTGCTTTACCTTTTTGTTTTGTTAATTCTCTCATTTCCCTTCTTCCAAAGACTTGTTCTTGCTCTCAGGAACCCTCCATTTCCATCTACGGACCTCTGGTCATCAAGGGAAACTTAGGCAGGAGCACCACTGCACCTACTCCACTTCCAGGCTCCAAAGACCTGGACCCCAGGCCCTTTAGCGACTGTCCCCTGCTCTCAGGAGCCCTCCATTTCGATCTCCAGACCTCTGGCCAGCAAGGGAAACCCAGGCAGGGGTACCACTGCCTCTATTCCACTTCCAGGCTCCCAAGACCAGGACCCCAGATCCTTTAGAGGTAAGTAGGATCTTCTATTTTCTTTTTCTTTTTTTTTTCCTCTTTTACTATCCGCTCTACCTTTTTGTTTTGTTAATTCCCTCCTGTCCCTTCTACCATAGACTGGCCCTTGCTCTCAGGAGCCCTCCATTTCCATCACCAGACCTCTGGGCAACAAGGGAAACTGAGGCATTGATACCACTCCCCCAATTTCACTTCCAGGCTCCCAAGACCATGAGGCCATGCCCTTTAGAGGTAGGGAGGATCTTCTTCTTTTTTTCTTTGTTCTACCTTTGTGTTTTGTTAATTCCCTCCTCTCCCTTGTACCACAGACTGGCCTTTGCTCTCAGGAGCCCTCCATTTCCATCTTCAGAACTCTGGCCCACAAGGAAAACTGATGCAGGGGCACCACTTCCCCTACTGCACTTCCAGTCTCCCTGGACAAGGACCCCAGGCCCTTTAGAGACTGGGTCTTGTTCTCAGGAGCCCTCTATTTCCATGTTCATACCTCTGGCCAGCAAGGGAAATTGAGGCAGGTGTACCACTGCCCCTACTCCACTTCCAGGCTCCCAAAACCAGGACCCCAGGCCCTTTAGAGTTAGGGAGGATATTTTTTTTCTTTTCCCCTTTTCTTTTTGCTCTCCCCTTTTGTTTTGTCAATTCCCTCCTCTCCTTTCTACCACAGATTGGTCCTTTCTCTCAGAAGCCCTCCATTTTTATCTCCAGATATCTGGCCAAGAAGGGAAACTGAAGCAGGGGCACCACTGCCCCTACTTTACTTCCAGGCTCCCAAAACCTGGACCCCAGACCCTTTAGAGTTAGGGAGGATCTTCTTTTTAGTTTTTGCATTTTTTTCCTCCTTTTCTCTTTGCTCAACCTTTTTGTTTTGTTAATTCCCTCATCACCCTTCTATGGCAGACTGGCCCTTGCTCTCAGGAGCCCTCCATTTCCATTTTCAGACCTCTGGCTAGCAAAATAAACAGAGGCAGGGGCATCACTGCCCTTACTTCACTTCCAGGTTCCAAGGGTCAGGAGCCCAGTTTCTTTAGAGACTGCCCCCTTGCTCTCAGGATCCCTCCTTTTCCATTTCTAGACCTCTGGCCATCAAGGGCAACTGAGGCAGGGCACCACTGACCCTACTACACTTCCCACCTCCCAGGACCAGGACCCCAGGCCCTTAAAGGACTGGCCATAGCTCTCAGGGTCCCTCCATTTTCATCTACAGACCTCTGGGCAGCAATGGAAACTGAGGCAGTGGAACTATTGCCCCTACTCCACTTCAAGGTTCCCAGTACCAAGACCCCAGGCCCTTCAAAGACTTGCTCTTGCTATCAAGAAGCCTCCATTTCCATCACCAGACCTCTGACCAGCAAGTGAAACTGAAGAAGGAATACTACTGCCCCTACTTTTCTTCCAGGCTCTGAAGACCAGGACCCCTTGCCCTTTGGAGGTAGGGAGGATCTTTTTATTTTTTTCTTAAATTTTTCTTTCCTCTTCCTTTTTGTTTTGTTAATTCCCTCCTTTCCCTTCTACCACAAAGTGGCCCTTGCTCTCAGGAGCCCTCCTCTTCCATCTCCAGACCTTTGGCCACCAAGGGAAACTTAGACAGGAGCACCATTGCCTCTACTCGACTTCCAGGCTCCCAGGTCCAGGACCCCAGTCCCTTTAGAGACTGGCCCTTGTTCTCAAGAGTCCTCCATTTCCATCTCTAGACCTCTGGCCAGCAAGGGAAACTGAGGCAGGAGTACCACTGCCCCTATTATATTTCCAGGCTCCCAAGACCTGGACCCCAGGCCCTTTAGAGTTAGGGAGGATATTTTTTTTTTCCCCTTTTCTTTTTGCTCTCCCCTTTTGTTTTGTCAATTCCCTCCGCTCCCTTCTACCACAGGTTCGTCCTATCTCTCATGAGCCCTCCATTTTTATCTCCAGATATCTGGCCAGGAAGGGAAACTGAAGCAAGGGCACCACTGCCCCTAATCCACTTTTAGGCTGCCAGGATAAGGACCAAAGGCCCTTTAGAGACTGGCCCTTGCTTTTAGGAACCCTCCATTTCCATCTCCAGACCTCTGACCAGCAAGGGAAACTGAGGCAGCAGTACCACTGCCCCTACTCCACTTCCAGGCTCCGAAGACCAGGACCCTAGGTCCTTTAGAGGTAAGGAGGATCTTCTTTTTATTATTTTTTTCTCTTTTTCTCTTTGCTCAACCTTTTTGTTTTGTTAATTCCCTCCTCTCCTTTCTACCACAGACTGGCCCTTGCTCTCAGAAGCCCTCCATTTTCATTTTCAGAACTTTGGCTAACAAAATAAACTGAAGCAGGGGCACCACTGATCTTACTCCACTTCCAGGCTTCCAAGGTCAGGACTCCAGGCCCTTTAAAGATTGGCCCTTGCTCTCAGGGTCCCTCCATTTCCACCTACAGCCCTCTGAGTAGCAGTGGAAACTGAGGCAGTGGAACTATTGCCCCACTCCACTTCAAGGCTCCCTGTTACCAACACTTCAGGCCCTGTAGAGACTGGCCCTTGCTATCAGGAGCCCTCCATTTCCATAACCAGACTTCTAACCAGCAAGAGAAACTGAGGCAGTGGAACCACTTCCCCTACTCCACTTCCAGGCTCCCAAGACCAGGACCCCTTCATTTTAGAGGTAGGGAGGATCTTCTTCTTTATTTTTTTCCTTTTTTTTTTTTTTTTTTTGGGGAGTTTTTTCTTT
>NW_006203450.1:22495-32617 GCF_000334495.1 Tupaia belangeri chinensis | reverse complement strand
CGAGCCGCGGTCAACTACGTGGGAGTCCAGCGACATAACCATTACACTAACTGCTGGTTCCCGGGAGGATCTTCTTTTTTTATTTTTCATTTTTCTTTTTCTTTTTGTTTTGTTAATTCCCTCCTTTCCCTTCTACCACAGACTGGCCCTGGCTCTCAGGAGCCCTCCATTTCCTTCTCCAGACCTCTGACCAGGAAGAGAAACTGAGGCAATGGGACCACTGCCCCTCCACTCCCAGGCTCCCAAGGCCAGGACCACAGTCTCTTAGAGGTAGGGAGGATCTTTTTCTTTTTCTTTTTTTTCTCTTCCCTCTACCTTTTTGTTTTGTTAATTCCCTCTTCTCCCTATTACCAGAGACTGGCCCTTGCTCTCAGGAACCCTCCATTTCCATTTCCAGACCTCTGGCCAGCAAGAGAAACTGAGACAGGCACACCACTTCCTCTACTCCACTTCCTGGTTCCCAGGATCAGGACCCCAGGCCCTTTAAATACTGGTCCTTGCCCTCCGGACCTGTCCATTTCCGTCTCCCAAACTCTGGCCAGCAAAGGAAACTGAGACAGGGGCACCAGTGCCGCTACTCCACATCCAGACTCCCAGGGCTAGGACCCCAGGGCCTTTAGAAGCTGGCCCTTGCTCTCAGGAGCTTTCCATTCACCAACAGAGCCCCAGTTCCATCTCCAGCACTGTGGCAGGCAAGGGACTGAAGCAGGGTCACCATTGCCCATGCCCAATATGCAACTTACTCTCCCCATCCCGTAACATTCTCCTTCAGAATTGAAGGCAGGTTTTTTTTGTTTTTGTTTTTGCTCTTCTTCTTTCTTTTGTTAATTTTCTACTCCACCTTGCCCCACCGACTGGCCTTCACTCACCAGCAGAACCCCCATTTTATCTCCAGCCCCGTGGCCAAAAAGGGACTTGGAGGCAGATCCCAGTCTGATCTCCACCTAGCTCTCCCTGAGTCATAGCACGCTTCTTCAGAAAGGTAGGCATGTCTTTTTTGATCTTCTTTGTTTTGTTAATTTCCTACTTCTCCTTGGCAACACACTGACCTCAGCTCACCAGCAGAGCCACAATTCCAACTCTAGCACCACCAGAAGCAAGCGACTCTGAAGCAGGGCCATCACTGGTGCCAGCCCAAGCTCCAGCTTGCTCTTACCATCCCTTCGGGATCCCCTTCAGAAATAAAGACAGATTTTGTTTTTTGTCCTTCTTTCTTTTGTTAATTTTGTACTCTTCCCTGCCTCAGAGACTGGCCCTCACACACCAGCACAACTCCAGTTCCAACTCCAGCCTGAAGTCAGGAATGGACTCTGAAGCAGGACCACCACTGGTCCCAGCCCCAGCTCCAGTTACCTCTCTCCACCCCATAGCGCACTCCTTCAGAAATAAAGGCATGTATTTTTTTGCTCTTCCTTTTTCTTTTATTAATTTTCTAATTCTCCTTGCCCTACAAACTGACCTTCGCTCACCAGCAGAGCCCCAGTTCCATATCCAAACCCATGGCCAGCAACGGAATCTAAGGCGCAGACACCACTAGCCCCAGCTCCAGCTTGTTCTCTCTATCTCAATGCGCCCTTCTTCAGAAATGAAGGCAGATTTTCTGTTGCTTAACTTTCTTTCTTAAATTCCTACTCTTCCACCCCACACAGATTGGCCTCTGCTCGCCAGTAGAGCCCAGTTTCATCATGAAGGCAGTTTTTTTTTTTTTTTTCTTGTTTTTAATTTTTAATTTAATTTAATTTAATTTTTATTTTATTATTTTAAAAAATTATCTATTTATTTATTTACATTTTTTATACCTTCAACCACACTATTTAGCTTACAAGGTGAACATTTCAATATGTGAACATTTCTCCCTGGTCCAGTTGATCAAAATATGACAACACTATCTCCCTGTCCCGACAATGCTGTCTCTGTATCCCTCTTTTTTTTTTTTTTGGTTAATTTCCTACTCCTCCTTGCTCCACAAACTGGCCTCTGCTCCCCAGCAGAGCCCCAGTTCCATATCCAGCCTCATGACCTGTAAGGAACTCTGAGGCAGTACCACCATGGGCCCCTACCCCAGCATCAGCTAGCTCTCCCCACAACATAGCACTCTCCTTCAGAAAGGTAGGTAGATTTTTTTTTTTTTGCTCTACTTTATTTTGTTAACTTCATACTCCTCAAACAGACGGATCTCCACTTACCAGCAGAGCCCCAGTTCCATCTCCAGCCCCGTGGTGAACAAGGGACTCTGAAGCAGGGTCACCATTGCCCATGCCCAAGCTCCAGCTTGCTCTCCCCATACCATAGAGCTCTCTGTCAGAAATGAAGGCAAATTTTGTTTTTGTTTTTGTTTTGTTTTGCTCTTATTATTATTATTATTATTTTGTTAATTTACTACTCCTCCTTGCCTCAAAGACTGGCCTCTGCTCACCAGCAGAGCCCAGTTTCATCTCTAGCCTCTGAGTCAGCAAGAGACTCTGAGGCAGGGACAACACTGGCCCCAGCCCCAGGTCAAGTTAGATCTCCCCACCCATACTGATCTCCTTCAGAAATATAAGCATTTTTTTTTGCTCTTCTTCTTTCTTTTGTTAATTTTCTACTCCTCCTTGCCTCACAGACTGGCCTCTGCTCACCAACAGAGCCCCAGTTCCATCTACAGCCCTGTGGCTGGCAAAGAACTCTGAGGCAGGGCCACCATTGGCTCTAGTCCTAACTACAGCTAGCTCTCCCCACCTCAAAGCATTCTCCTTCAAGAATGAAGGCAGGTTTCTTTCTTTTTCTTTCTTTTTTTTACTCTTCTTTCTTTTGTTATTTTTATACTCCTCCTTGCCCAAGAAACTGGCCTTCCATCACCAGCAAAGCCACTTTTCAATATCCAGACTTCTGGCCAGCAACAGACTGTGAGGCAGGGCCACCACTGGTCCCAACCCTAACTCCACCTACTTCTTCACTCTCCATAGAGCTCTCCTTCAGAAAGGTAGGCTGGTTTTTTTGCTCTTCTTGCTTTTGTTAATATTCTATCCTCCTTGGCCAACACTCACCTCAGTTCACCAACTGAGCCCCAATTCCATCTCCAAACCCATGGACACCAAGGAACTTGGAAGCAGGGCCACCATTGGCCCCAGTCCCAGCTCCAGCATGCTCTCCTCATCTCACAGAGTTTTCCTTCAGAAAGTAAGGCAGGTGTTCTTTTTTAAAATGTTCTTTTCATTTTTCTTTTGTTAATTTCTTAGTCCACCTTTCTCCACAGACTGACCTTCTCTTTCCAGCAGAGCCCCAGTTCCATCTCCAGCTCTGTGGTCAGCAAGAGACTCTGAGGCAGGACCACCACTGGCCCCAACCCCAACTCCAGTTAGCTCTCCCCTCCCCTAATCACTCTCCTTCAGAAATGAGGGCATATTTTCTTTGCTCTTCTTCTTTCTTTTGTGAATTTTCTACTCCACCTTTCCCCACAGACTGGCCTTCACTCACCAGCAGAGCCCCAGTTCCATATCCAGCCTTATGACCAGCAATGGACTCTGAGCCTCGGCCACAATTGGCCCTAGTCACTACTCCAGCTAGCTCTCCCCACCCCATAGAGCTCTCCTTCAGTAATGTAGGCAGGTTCTATTTTTGCTCTTTGTTTTCATTAATTTCCTATGCTTCCTTGGCCAACAGACTTGCCTCTCAGCTCGTGGCCAGCAAGAAACTCAGAAGCAGGGCCACCACAGGTCCCACCCCAAGCTCCAGCTTGATCTCCCCATATCATAGAGCTCTACTTAGAAATGAAGAAAGGTTTTTTTTTCTTCTACTTTTTTCTAACTTTCTTATTCTAACTTTCTTACTTACTCCTCCTGCCCCACAGACTGGCCTTCGCTCGCCAGCACAGTTCCAGTTCTATCTTCAGCCCTGTGTCAAGCAAAGGACTCTGAGTAGGGCCACCAGTGGAGCCAATATTAAAAGTTGATTAGACCATGCTGAAGATCAAATCTCTGATGAAGAAGTTAAAACCTCCCACCTAAACAGCAAACACCAAAAGGACATAGAAAATAACAAAAATAAAGAGGATAATACAGGAGAAATACTAGATTCCCTTAAACATCCAAACATCCAAATAATTAATATCCCATTAGGTGAATAATCCAATAAAATCATGGATAATCAATTCCATGAAATTCTGGCTGAAAATTTCCCGAGTTCAAAAAGGCATTCAAACTTCCAGACCTAGGAAATACAAAGGACCCCAAATAGAATCAATCCAAGAACATCTTTTCCAAGGCACATCTTAGCCAGATTGGCGAAACCACAGATAAAGACAAGATACTAAAACTGGCAAGAGAGAAATGACAAGTGACTTACAAAGATCATCCCATTAAGCTAACACCCAGACCTCTCATCAGAAACAACGAAAGCAAGGAAAGAATGGGAAGACATATTGAAAGTGTTAAGAGAGAAACAATTTCAACCAAGATTATTATATCCTACAAGATTATCCTTCATTTGGGAAAAAAAAAAGTGTAAAATCTTCTCAAACAAACAAAGCCTGAAAGAATTTGCCAACACCAGATGAGCATTTCAAGAAACCCTGAAGAGAGTACTGTTCCAGGAAAACAAAAGAATGAACAGTCAAGGGACCAACAGTTGACATAATCACTATGTCACTGGACTCCCATGTAGTCGACCGCGGTTTGAGTTCCAGACCCTGTGGCTTAAACTCAAGCTGGGCAAGTGTGCGTGCATGTCCAAGACCCGAGAGGAGAATGGAGGAGAAGGGATTGTGATGTGGCCATCCCCCCGGGAGGTGATTTCTTGCATTCTGTCTTTCTGGCAAACACATGCACCCTATAGCAAAATCCTCTCCAAAAAATAAATAAAAAAATAAGGAATGAAAAGTCAAAAAAAAGATATAAACGGCAGCCAAGACAAGGGCCAACATAAGCTTCAGGACATGTCAGGTAATATTGTTAATAGCATTAAATGTTAATGGATTAAATTATCCAATCAAGAGACACAGACTAGCTGAATGGACAAGAAAAACAGAAACCCTCTATCTGTTGCTTACAGGAAACCCACTTCATAGATAAAGACATACATAGACTAAAAGTGAAGGGCTGGAAAAAGGTTTTCCTTGCAAATGGGAACCTAAAAGACCTGATGTCTGGATAGACATTTCTGACAAAATAGCCATTAAAGCAAAAGCTGTTTGAAGAGACAAAGAAGGGCACTATATTGTAGTGAAAGGGTCAATCGATGAAGAAGATATAACACTTATAAATATCTCTGCATCTAACACAGGAGCACTCAAATACGTGCAGGAAAGACTGTTAGATCTAAAAAGAGAGATAGACTGCAACACACTAATTGTTGGAGACCACAGCACCCCACTATCCCCTCTGAACAAATCATCTAGACAAAAAATAGATAAAGGGATAAAGGATCTAAATGATACCATAAATCAAATGGACTTAACAAACATCTATACAACTTTCCACCCAAAAACCATGAGATCTAATTTTTCTCACCCCCACATGAAAACTTTTTGAAGACTGATCATATGATAGGGCACAAGACAAGCCTCTACAGATTCAAAGGCTTAGTTAGAAACTATATATCCAGCATCTTCTCTGACCATGATGAAATGAAACTTGGTTTTAATTTCAAGAGAAATCCTCAGAAATACTCAAATATATGGAAACTAAATAACCTGCTCCTGAATAAATTCACAACTGAAGAAATAAAGATTGAAATCAAAAGATTCATTGAAGCCAATGGCAATGTAGACACGAGTTTCCAGAATCTTTGAGACACTGCAAAAGCAGTCATAAGAGGGAAGGTCATAGCAATTAGTGTACATAAGAACAAGACCGAAAAAGACTGTCTTCTACATCTGAGATTCGAATTTCTGTATGATCTAGCTGCTTTTAATACTTTCTATGGAGGTTTTATTTCCTATATTACAGCCTCATCTCTAACAGCTCCATTTGATTCTTTTTTTATGGTGTGTATTTCCTCTTTCAGATTGTGCAAGAACTTCCTCACCTCCTGGAAATCATCGACTTTTCTTCTCCTATGTATTCTGGAGTTCATTGTCTCTCTTCTCTTGCAACCCTGATAGCTTTGTCACTACAAATATTCTAAATTCTTTATCAGACATTTCTGTGAGTTCCATTGTACTGTCTATGGATTATGAGAATTATTCTTTTCTATGAGAGGAGAGATATTTTCTTGCCTTCTCATATTTCTTGTGCCATTCAGTGATTTCTGGTCATCTGATGGGTTGTGCATCTCTTCCTAATCCTTGAAGTTCAATCTGAGCATTCAGAGATGTGTAGGAAGAGTTGATATGCAATCTCTCTTCCATTCCATTTTTAACTCTGTGTGTCGGATACAGTGAGAATTGAGGAATATTCTGACCCTAATAGTATCCAGATGTTTGAATACTGCTCACTTAGGCCTGCCTAGACTCTCAGCACATGGAGGCCCACTATAAATTAATTTGGAGGGTGAAGGTTCAGCTGACCTTCATTTTTAGTCCCTGAAAGCAGTATTTCACAGCTCAAGTTCAGTAGCCATCTCAGAATTGGCCTGGGTTTGTGCCTCTCCCAACTAGAAATGAATCTGGAGGGTGAAGTTTCAGCAAAAGATCTTCATTTTTAGTCCTTGAAAGCAATATTTCACAGTTCAAGTTCAGTAGCCACCTCTTCCACTTCTTTTTAATATAGTACTGGAAGTCCTAGCCAATGCAACCGAACAAGAGAATAAAATAAAAGGCATTCAAATAAGAAAAGAAGTGAAATTATCTCTATTTGCAGGTGACATGATTATATACATAGAAAGTCCAAAATAATCCACAAAAACACTCCTGGAAGTGATAAATGAATACAATAAAGTGGCAGGATACAAAACCAACATACAAAAATCTATAGCATTTCTATACTTGAACAATGAACAGACTGAGGTAAAATTGAATAAAGCAATTCCACTTACCATGATCACAAAAACTATAAGATACCTAGAAATAAATCCAATCAAAGAAGGGAAAGACCTCCCTCAAGGAAAACTGTGAGAAGCTAAAAAAAATAAATAAATAAAAATAAAATAAAATAAATAGAAAATGACACACAAAAGTGGAAAAACTTCTGATGTTCCTGGATTGGAAGAATTGATATAATCAAAATGGCAATTCAACCCCAGTTAATCTACATATATAACCCATTCCCAATTAAACAGCCAGAGATTCTTCACTGTCCTAGAAAAGACACTCATACAATTTGTCTGGAATTATTTAAAAAAACAAAACAAACAAACAAACAAAAAACTTCTATTGCCAAAACAATCCTGCACAAGAAGAGTGGATTGGGTGGCATCCCAGTCCCTATAACCCAAAAATATACTATGAAGCTGTGATAATCAAAACAGCATGGTACTGGGGACCAGCAGTTAGCATAATGACTATGTCGCTGGGATTGGCAGAATTAATATAATCAAAATGGCAATCCTACCCAAATTAATCTACATATTTAATGCAACCCCTATAAAATTACAAGAGACATTTTTCACAGATCTAGAAAAGACAATCATAGAATTTGTCTGGAATCATAAAAGACCCCATATTGCCAAAGTCATTCTATGCCAGAAGACTGCAGTGTGTGGCATCTCACTTGCTGACCCCAAAATATATTACAAAGCTGTGATAAAACAGCATGGTATTGGCAAAAAAACAGACATAAGGACCAATGGGACAGAGTAGAGACCCCAGAAATAAACCCCAAACATACAGCCAACTCATCTTTGACAGAGGGTACCAGTCAATCCAGTGGGAAAAGGAAAACCTCTTCAGCAAATGGTGCTGCAGGTGGTCCACCTGCAGAGAGATGAATCTGAACCCCTACCTGTCACCATTGACAAAAATCAACTCAAAGTGGATCAAAGATCTAAACCTAAGACCTCAAACTGTAAAGCTATTCTGGGAAAACACTGGGGATACTTTGGGAGAAATTGGAATAGGCAAAGGCTTCTTAAATAAGACCCCCCAAAGCACAGTCAATAATCGCCAGAATAGACAGGTTGGATTACATGGGATTAAGAAATTTCTGCATGGCATGGGACCAGCAGCTGACATAATGGGTATGTCGCTGGACTCCCATGTAGTCGACCGCAGTTTGAGTCCTGGACCCAGTGGCTTAAACTCATTCCAGGAGCGTGTGTATGCATGTCCAAGATCCTGAGAGGAGAAGGGATTGTGGTGAGGCCATGCACCCTGGGAGGGGGATTTCTTGTATTCTGTCTCTCTTTCTGGTGAGTGCATGCACCCTATAGCAAAAACATCTCCAAAATAAATAAATAAATAAATTTCTGCATGGCAAAAGACACAGTAAGTAGTGTGAATCAACAGCCCTCAAAATGGGAAAATATTTTTGTGAACTAAGCATCAGATAAGGGACTGATAACCAGAATACGCAAGAAACTCAAACAGCTGTCCCAAAAAGATGATCAACCCTATTAAAAGATGGGAGAATGAGTTCAAAAAAACCGCTCTCTAAGGAAGACATACAAATAGCCAATAGACATATGAGTAAATGGTCAACATCTCTCATTGTAAGGGAGATGCAGATCAAAACCGCAATGAGATACCACCTAACCCCAGTCAGAATCACTAAGCTTAAAAAAGATATGATAAATTCGGGGGGGGGGTGTGGTGAAAGGGGAACTCTTCTACACTGCAGGTGGGAATGTAATTTGGTCCAGCCACTGTGGAAAACCATTTAGAGATTCCTCAAAGATCTACAAATAGAACTGCCATATTATCCTGCCATATTATCCAGCAATCCCACTCCTTGGTATCTACCCAAAGACAGAAGAATTCTTAATCTGAAAAGTGATTGCACATCAATGTTTCGTGCAGCATTATTTTTTTTTTAGAGGTTTTTGCTATAGGGCGCATGCACTTGCCAGATAGACAGAGAGAGACAGACAGAAAGAGAGAAATCACCCCCCAGGGGGGATGGCCACACTGCAATCCGTTCTCCTCCATTCTCCTCTCGGGATCTTGGGCACACACGCACACGCGCCCGGCGTGAGTTTTAAGATACTGGGTCTGGGACGTGAACCGCGGTCAACAGCATGAGAGTCCAGTGACATAGCCATTATGCTAACTGCTGGCCCCGGTGCAGCATTATTCACAGTTGCTGAGACATGGAACCAACCCAAATGCTCTCAAATGAATAGATGGTTTATGAAAGTGTGTCACATGTTCTCTATGAAATAGTACTTAGCCATGAGAAACAACAAGACTCTGTCTTTTGACAGAGAGTGGATAAATATGGAAGATTTACTACTGAGTCAAGCAAGCCAGGGTGTAAAGGAGAGACACGGTATGTCTTCACTTAATCTATACTGCATGTCTGCAATCTATGGCTGAAACTGAATGACTAAAGGTTATTGAAACTTAGTAAATGGTTGTGAATATCAGATACAGTGTGGGAAAAGAGTAGGTGAAGGAGTAGAGTCTGAGGGAGGACATTAAGGAGAAAAATAGAGAGGCAAGCCATTTATGGGACATAGAAGTCAGTTATTATCTGTTGAAGATAAGTTTATAGTATTGTTGGCTGGACTGGTGAGAAATGTATACATGTTGGAATATTCACTTTGCAAGCTAAGTAACATGTGATTGAACATATAAAAAATTGAAATAAAAATGTAAAAATAAAAGGTAAATAACATGTGTAGGCAGTTTTAAAAAGATACATGTGATATAATCCAATTTATGATAATAAATTTAAAAAACTTTCATTGATAAAAATGCATATATTCATATTTATCTTTATATATAGAGAGATAAGCTTGTTTGTACTTGCATAAAATATGTCCAAGATGATGTATATGAAATTGTTAACAATTATCTCTGGAGACTGGTATTGGGAGATAAGCATGTTGGATAAGGACTTTACTTTTAGTTTATGCATTCAATCATTTAACAAATATTGATTGAACTTCTATTATGCAGCAGCACTATTTTAGATCCTGGGGATTATGGGTGAGGCCTCTACTCTCATTTTTGAAGTGAAGTCAGACAATAAACAATTCCAGCAATATAACTTCAGATGGTAATAAGCTCTATACAGAAAAATGAAGAAGATATGACAGAGAACAGTTAGG
>NW_006203450.1:18727-22471 GCF_000334495.1 Tupaia belangeri chinensis | reverse complement strand
GGCTGGAGGGAGGTCTCTCTGAGAAGATGACAATCAAGCTAAGACCTAAATGACAAAGACCCACCAATAAAAAATCAAAAGGCAGAGCAAATTTAAAAAGAAAGAACACTCAGTGCAAAGGACCAAAGGTAAGAACAATCTGGGTCTGTTCCAGAAACAGAGGAAAGTATAGCTGGAACTTGGTAAATGAAGAGTCAGGGAAGCGGAATGAGGGTCAGATCAGAGGATATCGGTATTGATTTTCTTTTTTTTTAAATTTAATTTTTTTTTTACATTTTTTAATACATTCAATCACATTTTTTAGCTTACAAGGTGATCATTTCAATATGTGAACATTTCTCCCCGGTCCAGTTGATCAAAATATAACAATGCTACCTCCCCGTCTCAACAATGCTGTCTCCATATTCCTCCTCCAAATGTTTTTTGCCAGGGCCCACTCCTCTACACACACCACATCTGGCATTCACATCCATCTCTTGTGTTTGTACATCGTTTAGCCCATCAGCTTCAGTTATAGAGTGCGGACACTCGGTATATATTAAGTGGGGACATACAGTGTCTCTCCTTCATAGCTTGGCTTGCCTCACTCAGCAGTAAATATCCCATATTCTTCCACTTTTCTGTCAAAAGCCAGGGTTTTGTTCTTTTTTATGGCTGAAGAGTATTCCACAGAATATATGTGTCACAGTTTTTAAATCCATTCATCCGTACAGGGGCATTTGGGTTGATTCCATGTCTTAGCAATCGTGAAAAGTGCCGCAATAAACATCGATATGCAAGCACTTTTCCAATGAAGAATTCTTCTGTCCTTTGGGTAGATGCCAAGGAATGGGATTGCTGGACCAAATGATAGCTCTATTTGTAGACTTTTGAGGAATCTCCAAATTGTTCTCCACAGTGGCTTGACCAATTTACATTCCCACCAGCAGTGTAAGAGAGTTCCCCTTTCACCACACCCCCGCCAACACTTATCATTGTTTGTTTTTTTAATCTTTGCCATTCTGACTGGGGTTAGGTGGTATCTCATTGTTGTTTTGGTCTGCATTTCCCTTACGATGAGGGATGTTGAGCATTCTTTCATATGACTTTTGACTATTCGTATGTCATCTTTAGAGAGTGGTTTTTTCAAATCCTTCTCCCATCTTTTAATAGGGTTGATCATCTTTTTTCCAAACAGCTTCTTTAGTTCTTTGTGTATTCTGGTTATCAGTCCCTGATCTGATGCATAATTTACAAAAATATTTTCCCATTTTGACAGCTGTCGATTCACACTAATTACTGTGTCTTTTGCCATGCAGAAACTTCTTAGTCTGATGTAATCCCACTTGTCTATCTTGGAGATTATCAACTGTGCTTTGGGGGGTCTTATGTAAGAAGTCTTCCCTAATTTATTCTATGAAGCCTCTATCACCCTTATCCTCAAAACAGGTAAGGACAGGACAAGGAAGGAAAACTATAGACTGATATCTCTGATGAATATAGATGCAAAGATTCTCAACAAGATACTAGCAAATCGTATCCAACAACATAGATTACACATCATACCAGGTAGGCTTTATTCCAGGGGTGTAACGTTGGTTCAACATATGCAAAACCATAAATGTAATAAACCATATTAACAGAAAGAAAAATAAAACCATATGATCATATTAATTGAGACAGAAAAAGCATTTGATAAGATACAATATCCTTTCATGATCAAGACTCTCAGCAAAATTGGCATACAAGGGTCATTTCTCAATACGATAAAAACCCATCACAAACATCATCCTGAAAGGAGAAAAGCTGAAAGCTTTCCCACTAAAAACGGGTACAAGACAAGGATGCCCACTTTCTCCACTCCTTTTCAATATAGTACTGGAAGTCCTTGCCAATGCAGTCAGAAAAGAGGAAAAAATAAAGGGCATCCAAATGGGAAAACAAGAGGTGAAACTCTCTCTATTCTCAGGTGACATGATTGTGTACATAGAAGACCCAATGATTTCCATGAAAAAATTTCTGGAAGTAATGATTTTCTTTTTTAAGGAATTATTTTTATTTAACTTTAATTAATTAATTTAATTTTACCAGACAGGGACAGAAAGAGAGAGAAAGTGAGAAAACAAGCTGACAGGTCTGGGACTCGAACCATGGTCAACCATGTGGGAGTCCAGCACCCTTAACCACTATGCTACCTGCTGGCCCTTTGATTTTATTTATCTCTGTCTTCTTTTTTAATAACGAGCATTAGTAATTTTTTCTTTTAATAGCAATAATTGGAGCTAGACAGCAGCACAGTGGTAAAACACCATGCTGTGTGAGATTGACCCATATTTACATCCAGAGATGCATGTGTTTATGATCCAAGGCTATCTGAAGGTAGGAGTGGACTGCAGCATCAAGACCTTGTTGGGGATTCTCTTGCTCTCTCTCACTATCAGAAAAAATAATAACTGAACAAAATGTTAAAATAACAATAACTTAATGCTTTAAAAATAGATTAAAAGAACCAAATAGACAGCTCCATTGCTGACTACATTACCTTAGTCAAGTAAATCTTACTAAGTCTCAATTATTTCACTTATAAAATGAGGAAAGTACACTCACCTCAGAGGGCTGAAGTACAAATTAAATTAAATCTATTAAATCTATTAATATGTAAAGGGTTGGGGCCAGCTGGTGGCATGGTGGTTAAGATTGCTGGACTCCCACATAATCAACCACGGTTTGAGTCCTTAACATGGTGACTTTCTTTCTCACTTTCCCTCTCTCTCTCTCTTCCCCTCTCCGGTCAAATGAAAATAAATGAACAAGTAAATAAAGTTTAATAATAATTTTTTTGGTGGGGAGATCTATTCTTTTTAAAAATTACTTTAAGTATATTCTACAATTTTTTATTTAAATAAAAATGTTTGATTAATTTATTTATTTACATTTAATTGCATCTTTACAGTGTGCATTTCTTTTTCCAGCACAAATACTATGCATGTCAGTAAAGCCAAAGATATACCTTCTCATTTTTTTGTCAATTAAGCATACTTTTACTTTTTTCCTTCCCCCTCTCCCTTCCATACTAAACTTTTCCCCCCATATTTTATTGATCTACAAAATATGTTAAACTAAAAATATGGACAAAGCTAGAATCTAGTCACAAGTGTCCTGTAATTTACTTCTGAAATTTTTTTTCTGAAATTTTTTTAACTTAATTTACATTCATTCCCTAAGCATCATCACAACATACAAAATGTGATTTGCCATCCAGAATATACTGTATAATGGCTTAATCATGCATGCTATTGTCAAAACTTTTCCATTTCTAGTATATATATATATATATATCCCTATTTCTGACTCTCTGTCCTTTCCCACCCTCTTCTCACACTATCTCTGGTGTCTACAGTTGTCTTCCATTCCTTTTGCCCCCACATTGTATCATTCACACAATTTCTTAAATAATCTAACTACTTTCAATAGCAAGTTCACTTGGTAATTTCAAGAAAAGCAGTTTTAACTTAAAGAAATGCTAAGGAACTTTGCTTAAAACTTAAAGCCAGGAGACAGGTTAGGCTTCTGTTCAAACGGTAGGTCCATGAACCTATCAACAACACAAGACAGGATATAAATCCTTAAAACCGGAAAACAAAGCCTAAAAGAAAATCAGCAATGTTTTAGTCAAAAGTCATAAAATTCTATTTCACCAAATTGGTATCACGTACTTTATCTTCTGTTGTCATTAAATTTTGCAGATTAAATGCTGGGAGATAA
>NW_006203450.1:15644-17826 GCF_000334495.1 Tupaia belangeri chinensis | reverse complement strand
GGAATGCCAGTTTGTTTCAACATACGCAAAACCATAAATATAATACACCATATTAACAGGAAAAAAGACAGAAACCATATGGTCAGATTGATTGATGCAGAAAAAGCATTTGATAAGATACAATATCCTTTCATGATCAAGACTCTCAGCAAAATTGGCATACAAGGGTCATTTCTCAATACGATAAAAACCCATCACAAACATCATCCTGAAAGGAGAAAAGCTGAAAGCTTTCCCACTAAAAACGGGTACAAGACAAGGATGCCCACTTTCTCCACTCCTTTTCAATATAGTACTGGAAGTCCTTGCCAATGCAGTCAGAAAAGAGGAAAAAATAAAGGGCATCCAAATGGGAAAACAAGAGGTGAAACTCTCTCTATTCTCAGGTGACATGATTGTGTACATAGAAGACCCAATGATTTCCATGAAAAAATTTCTGGAAGTAATGATTTTCTTTTTTAAGGAATTATTTTTATTTAACTTTAATTAATTAATTTAATTTTACCAGACAGGGACAGAAAGAGAGAGAAAGTGAGAAAACAAGCTGACAGGTCTGGGACTCGAACCATGGTCAACCATGTGGGAGTCCAGCACCCTTAACCACTATGCTACCTGCTGGCCCTTTGATTTTATTTATCTCTGTCTTCTTTTTTAATAACGAGCATTAGTAATTTTTTCTTTTAATAGCAATAATTGGAGCTAGACAGCAGCACAGTGGTAAAACACCATGCTGTGTGAGATTGACCCATATTTACATCCAGAGATGCATGTGTTTATGATCCAAGGCTATCTGAAGGTAGGAGTGGACTGCAGCATCAAGACCTTGTTGGGGATTCTCTTGCTCTCTCTCACTATCAGAAAAAATAATAACTGAACAAAATGTTAAAATAACAATAACTTAATGCTTTAAAAATAGATTAAAAGAACCAAATAGACAGCTCCATTGCTGACTACATTACCTTAGTCAAGTAAATCTTACTAAGTCTCAATTATTTCACTTATAAAATGAGGAAAGTACACTCACCTCAGAGGGCTGAAGTACAAATTAAATTAAATCTATTAAATCTATTAATATGTAAAGGGTTGGGGCCAGCTGGTGGCATGGTGGTTAAGATTGCTGGACTCCCACATAATCAACCACGGTTTGAGTCCTTAACATGGTGACTTTCTTTCTCACTTTCCCTCTCTCTCTCTCTTCCCCTCTCCGGTCAAATGAAAATAAATGAACAAGTAAATAAAGTTTAATAATAATTTTTTTGGTGGGGAGATCTATTCTTTTTAAAAATTACTTTAAGTATATTCTACAATTTTTTATTTAAATAAAAATGTTTGATTAATTTATTTATTTACATTTAATTGCATCTTTACAGTGTGCATTTCTTTTTCCAGCACAAATACTATGCATGTCAGTAAAGCCAAAGATATACCTTCTCATTTTTTTGTCAATTAAGCATACTTTTACTTTTTTCCTTCCCCCTCTCCCTTCCATACTAAACTTTTCCCCCCATCATATTTTATTGATTCACAAAATATGTTAAACTAAAAATATGGACAAAGCTAGAATCTAGTCACAAGTGTCCTGTAATTTACTTCTGAAATTTTTTTTCTGAAATTTTTTTAACTTAATTTACATTCATTCCCTAAGCATCATCACAACATACAAAATGTGATTTGCCATCCAGAATATACTGTATAATGGCTTAATCATGCATGCTATTGTCAAAACTTTTCCATTTCTAGTATATATATATATATATATCCCTATTTCTGACTCTCTGTCCTTTCCCACCCTCTTCTCACACTATCTCTGGTGTCTACAGTTGTCTTCCATTCCTTTTGCCCCCACATTGTATCATTCACACAATTTCTTAAATAATCTAACTACTTTCAATAGCAAGTTCACTTGGTAATTTCAAGAAAAGCAGTTTTAACTTAAAGAAATGCTAAGGAACTTTGCTTAAAACTTAAAGCCAGGAGACAGGTTAGGCTTCTGTTCAAACGGTAGGTCCATGAACCTATCAACAACACAAGACAGGATATAAATCCTTAAAACCGGAAAACAAAGCCTAAAAGAAAATCAGCAATGTTTTAGTCAAAAGTCATAAAATTCTATTTCACCAAATTGGTATCACGTACTTTATCTTCTGTTGTCATTAAATATTACAGATTAAATGCTGGGATA
>NW_006203450.1:13420-15233 GCF_000334495.1 Tupaia belangeri chinensis | reverse complement strand
TTTTCTCTTCTACATCTGAGATTCTATTTTCCGTATGATCTAGTCTGCTTTTAATACTTTCAAGGGAGATTTTGACTTCCTGTATTATAGCCTTCATCTCTAATAGTTCCATTCGATTCTTCTGTAAAGTATGCAATTCCTTTTATAGATCTTGCAAGAAATTCCTCACCTCCTGGAACTCATCAGCTCCTTTCTTCTTTCTCTTCTGCAGTTCATTGTCTCTCTTCTCTTCCATCCTGTTAGCTTTGCCATTATGAATGTTCTAAATTCTTTATCAAACATTTCCATGATTTCCATCAAACTATCTGTGGATAAAGAGGAGCTATTCTTTTCCCTTGGAGGAGAGGTATTTTCCTGCTTTCCCATATTTCTTGTGGCCCTGTAGTGATTTCTAGTCAGCTGATGGATGATGTGTTTCTTCCTAATTCTTGAAGTTCAATCTGAACGTTCAGGAGCGAGCAGAAAGAGGCAATCTGGAATCTCTTTGCCATTCCGTTGTAATCGCTTTGTGCAGGAGATTCAGTAGATATTGAGAAATACATTAACCTTAATAGTATTTGGATGTTTGACTATAGTTCCCTTGGATCTGTCACTCAAGCTTGTGGGCCGGAGGCTGAATTATCAATAGGAAATAATCTGAGTAAGCATCGAGAGTGTTTTTGTGGAAGGCTTGTTTCCCAGTCTAGCTTGTTCAAAGAGGTGCTCACAATCTGAGGGGTTTTTTTTTTGGGGGGGGGAGAGGGTAGAGGATTTTTGCTATAGGACACGTGCGCTCTCCAGAAAGACAGAAAGAGACAGAGAAACAGAAAGCAAGAAATCATCCCCTAGGAAAATGACCACATTGTAATCTGTTCTCCTCCATTCTCTTCTTGGGATCTTGAGAACACACACATTCGCTCCCAGTGTGAGTTTAAGTCACTGGGTCCGGGATTCAAACTGCGGTCGACTACACAGGAGTCCAGGGACATAGCCATTACACCAACTGCTGGTCCCAAAGTTAAATAATTCTTAAAAAAAAAAAGTAGGGCCAGCAGATAGCATGGTGGTTAAGACAACTGGACTTTCACGTGGCTGATCAAGTTTGAGTTCCAAACCTGGCAGCCTGCTTTCTCACTTTCCTTCTCTCTCTCTCTCCTCTCTCTCTCATCAACTTCAAACAACTCAAATAAAATAATGACAATGAATAAAATTAAATTAAATAATTCTTAAAAAAATATGTAAAGGGCTATTTTGGCTAGGGATCTTTTGGATACAAGGAACAGAAACCCAATGAAGCTGTAATAGATCATGAATCAGAAATCCAAGGGGAGGAATTTGAAGACTCTCTGCCCAGACTTCACCTTCCTGCTGCCTAGTCTAGCCAGGAGCCAGGATAAACCAATCAAAAGCCATCTATATTTGAGTTCCAAGCAGCCTCATTCAGGGGTTTCAACCACTGAAGACCCTCTGCCCAGAGAATTAATCCTCCTGCTTCCCAGTCTAGACAGGAGCCAGGTTAGAGCACCCTACTTATTCTATTTCCATCTCTCTCTCTCTTGTATTGGACAGAAGTATCTGATCAGATATTTCTCTATTTCTTCTTCTTTATTGAAATATGATGAGATACATGTTTGATATATGTCTAAGTGGAGCCAGCATATTTTTTGACTCCATTTTTTTAATTTCAATTTATTTATTTGCATTCATTCACTGTACATCATTACAGCATACAAAATGAGATTTTCCATCCAGAGTACACTGTATATTGTCTCAATCAAGCACATCAACAAACATGTTATTGTCAGCAAATAATTTTCCATTTCTTGTTTTCTGT
>NW_006203450.1:6584-12176 GCF_000334495.1 Tupaia belangeri chinensis | reverse complement strand
GGGCCATTTTCTCAGTCTTCGTGGTGGATTTTTCTAGGCCAGCCATTTTCTCTTCTACGTCTGCGATTCTATTTTCTGTATGATCTAGTCTGCTTTTAATACTTTCAAGGGAGATTTTGACTTCTTGTATTATAGACTTCATCTCTAGCAATTCTGTTTGAGTCTTTTGTAAAGTGTGTAATTCCTCTTTTAGATCTTGCAAGAATTTCTTCATCTCCTGGAACTCATCAACTTCTTTCTCCTTTCTCTTCAGCAGTTCATTATGTCTCTTCTCTTCCATCTCTGTTAGCTTCGATATTATGAATGCTCTAAATTCCTTATCAGACATTTCCATGATTTTCACCGAACTGCTTGTGGATGAAGAAGAGTTACTCTTTTCCCTTTGGGGAGAGGTATTTTCTTGTTTTCCCATATTTCTTGTGATCTGGCAGTGATTTCTTGTCATCTGATGGATGGTGTGTTTCTTTCAAATTCTTGAAGTTCAGCCGCTAGGTCGTTTTCTGGAGGCTGAATTATCAGCAGAAAATCTTCATATCCTGAAGTATCTACATACCCTGAAGTATCTAGTGCGCTGGAGCCATGTGGACCCTTCTTCTGAAGGCCCAGCCTCTTTTGTCCTGAAATATCTGGTTCGCTGGAGCCATGTAGAACCTTCTTCTGTATATAAATTTTTAAACTTAGCTCTCTGCTGCTCTTTTTCCCCCTGTTTCCATAAAATAAGCCAATCAACAGCCATGTATATTTGAGCTTCAAGCAGCCTTATTCATGCGGTGCACTAGTGTGCCACGTGTTTTTCTTTCTTTGATCAAAATTTTTTTTCTTCTCTTGGTCTTATTTTTTTTCTCTTCTTTGTTGTTTTCTATTTCGTTTCCTTTTCTTTTTACCTTTCTCACTTTCTTCCTCAACTTCTATACACCAATTTTCTAAACAGGCCTAGGTGCTCAGTAGCCAAATTTCTGAATACTTTTAGGGTCAGATTAATCCTCAATTTTTATTGAATCAGTTGTGCAAAGGGAGAAAAATGGTACTGTTTACAGACTGTAGGTCACCTCCTTCTGCATTCCTCTGATTGCTCAGATTTAACCCCCCAAGGTAGAAAAAAAATGTATAATCCATACGATGACCAGAAACCACCACAGAGGCACAAGAAATATGAGAAACAAAGAAAATATATCTACTCTAATGGAAAAGAATAACCTCTTTTCCTCCACAAAGAATATGAGGAAACTCAAGGAAATGTCAGATAAAGAATTTTAAATATTCATAGTGACAAAGCTAACAGAAATGCAAGAGAAAGAGAGATAATGAACTCCAGAAGATGCAGGAGAAAAGAGACACCAAGTTCCAAGATGTGAGAAAGTTCTTGCACAATCTGAAGGAGGAGATACACATCGTAAAAAAAAAAATCAAATGGAATTGTTAGAGATGAAGATTGTAGTACAGGAAATCAAAACTTCCATTGAAAATATCAAAAGCAGATCAGATCATTCAGAAGATCAAATATCACATGTAGAAGATAGGACCTCTGGCTCTGTTGGGCCTCTGGGTTCAGCTCAGGGCTCTGAAGTCCTCTCCAAGCCAGGGACACTGCTTTAGACCCCCATGTTAGCCAGGATAGAAAGCAGACAGGCATCTTCACCTTAGCCTCTGTTGGGCCTTCATCCAAGCACTCTATATGGTATTCTATTTTTCACCCAATTTCATTTCCTGTGAAGTGAAATTTTCTTTTTTCTTTTTTCATCTTTTTCTCTATTACTTCTAGTACTTTCTTTCTTTTTTCTTTGTTTTCTTTTTTCCCTCGCTATTTCTATAGCCTACATTGTTTTTCTTTTACCTTACTTTCCTGTTCTACTGCTCATCCCTTATCCACTGCCTAGGGACTACTAGGTGCATAGTAGCTAAACAGCTGAGCATTGTGAGTTTTAGAGAATTTTTTGCACCTCACTGTATTGGTTGCAAAACTTGTGAAATACTTCTTAATAAATCCAATTCCAAAAACTCCTCCAGTGATTCCTGCATTGGAGGACACAATAGAAGGGAGAGAATAGCACCAAATCATTTCACAGTGGGAGAAACACAGGAGCTCACAGTCACAATATCCTTCTCCAACAAACTGACCAGGAGTGAACACGTTACCAAATGACTAAAAATCGGAGAAGAGCCTCAAGGATGAGAAAATGAAGTAGTACATCTCCAACAAGGGAACACTGTGACTCATCTTCAAGTAGGGGAAAATTAGAGGATATGACCAAAATGTCAGAAAAAGAAGTTAGAATATTTATAGTAACAAAATTCTATGAGATGAAGAACAAAAGAGACGTTGAGCTCCAAGAAATGAGGAAATCCTTCCATGATAAGAAAGAAGAATTGGACACAATAAAAAAAGAATCATACTGAACTGTTAGACATAAAAGGTGTAATACAGGAAATTAAAACCTCCCTTGAAAGTATCAAAAGCAGGTTAGACCATGCAGAAGATAGAATTTCAAATGAAGAAGACAAAACCAATGACTTAGAAAAAATTATCAAAAATACTGAGAAAACAGCCAAGAAAACAGGATCATATATGAGAAGTACTAGATACCATGGAATGCACCAATATCCGAATAAGTGGTATCCACAAAGTGAATAAACTAATGAGGGCTTTGATAATCTATTCCATGAAATTATCAAGAAAACTTTCCAAGTCGAGAGAGGCACTCAAACATCCAGGCCCAAGAAATACAAAGAACCCAGAGTAGAATCAATCCAAGAAGATCCTCTACACATCACATCATAGTTATATTGACCAAAGTTACAGATAAAAACAAGATACTAAAATTGACAAGACAGAAATGTCAAATCACTTACAAAGGCTATCCCATCAGACTAACACCAGAACCCTCATCAGATACAATGCAAGCAAGGAAAGAATGAAGAAATAAATTCAAAGTGTTAAATGAAAAACAATTTCGACCAAGAATACTATACCTGACAAGATTACCCTTCTATGGGAAAAATAAAAAATAAAAACGTTCTTGGATAAACAAAACTTGATAGAGTTTACCAACTCCAGGCCAAGTCTTCAAGAAATTCTGAAACGAGTACTATACCAAGAAAACTAAAGACAGAGAACAATAAGAGAACAAAAACGAACAAGTAATATGGCCAACTTAATGGCAGAGACAAGTCTGGAAATATCGATAATAACATTGAATGTGAATATATCAAATTCTCCAATCAAGAGACAGAGAATGGCTGAATGGATTAAAAATCAGAAAACCCTCCATCTGCCGCTTACAAGAAACTCATCTCATGGATAAAGAGATACATAGACTAAAAGTGAAGGGTTGGAAAAAGGTATTCCATGCAAATGAAAACCAAAAGAGAGTGGGAGTCGCTATACTGATTTTGGACAAAATAGGCTTTAAGACAAAACCCATAAGAAGAGGCAAAAAATGGGCATTATATAGTAGTAAACGTGCTAATTCCCAAGAAGATATAATTATTATAAATATCCATTCACCAAACTAAGCATCACCCAAATATGTAAAGGAAAGACTGCTAGATCTAAAAAGAGAGATAGAATGTAATACTATAATTGTCAGAGATCTCAACACCCCATTATCTCCTTTAGATAAGTCAACTAGACAAAAAAAATAAGCAAAGTGATTCAGGACATAAATGATACTATAAATCATAAGGACTTCATAGACATCTATAGAACTTTCCACTCAAAAAACACAAAATGTACATTTTTCTCAGCCCCGCATGGTACTTTCTCAAAGACTGATCACATAACAGGGCACAAAATTAGCCTTTACAGATTCAAAGGCATAGAAACTGTATCCAGCATCTTCTCCAACCATGATGAAATTAAATTTGATATTAATCTCAGGAAAAGCCCTCGAAAACATACAAATACATGGGAACTAAATAACTTACATCTGAATGACTCCATGACTTCTGCAGAGATTTAGACATAAATCAAAAGATTTATGGAAACTAATGATAATGAGTACACAAGTTTCCATAATCTATAAGATACTGGAAAAGCAGTCATAAGAGGGAAGTTCATATCAATTAGTGGGCACAAGAAAAAGATGGAAAGGTGGCAAAAGGACAACCTAACATAATGCTTCAGAGAACTGGAAAAAGAACAACAAAAAATTTTTTTTAAATGCCAAGAGAAAAGAAATAATAAAGATTTAAGCATCCATACATGACATAGAAAATAAGCAAACTATACAGAAAATAAATGAAAGCAAAAGCTGGTTCTTTGAAAAGATAAACAATATTGACACATCATTCACTAGACTAATTAAGAAGAGAGAAAGAACCCAGATAAATCAAATTCACAATGAATCAGGCAATGATGCAACAGACATAACAGAAATACAAAACATCATTAGAGGATACTATGGATTACTCTATGCCAACAAAGAAGGAAACCTGGACGAGATAGACAAGTTCCTGAACACATATAATCTACCAAGATTGACTCAGGAGGACATTGAAAGATTGACTAGATCTATATCAAGCAATGAGATTGAACCAGTAATAAATAACCTCCCAACAAAGAAAAGTCCAGGTCTTGATGACTTCACTGCTAAATTTTACAGAACTTTTAAAGAAGAGGCAATACCCATTCTACTCACATTGTTTCTAGAGATCCAAAAGTAAGGAACCCTTCCAAATTCATTATATGAAGCCTACATTACCCTCATTCCCCAGATAAGGATATGACAAAAAAGGAAAACTACAGACCTATCCTTCTGATGAATATAGATGCAAAAATTCTCAGCAAAATACTTGCTAACCTTATTAAACAGCATATAAAAAAAGTTATTCATCACGATCAGGTAGGCTTTATTCCAGGGATCCAAAATCCTATATGCAGCATATGCAAAACCATAAATATAATACACCATATCAACAGAGAGAAAGAAAAAAACCATACAATCATTTCAATCAAGGCAGAAACAGCATTGATTGAAAAAATACAATACCTTTTTTTGACAAAATACAACATTCCTTTATGATTAAGACTCTCCATAAAATGGCCATAGAAGGATTGTTTCTCAGCATAATGAAAGCCATCTATAAAAAAAATAAAGCTAACATACTGAATAGGGAAAAGCTGAAAGCTTTTTCACTAAAACGGGTAGAAGACAAGGCTGGCACTTTCTCCACTACTATTCAATATAGTACTGGAAGTTCTAGACAGTGCAATCAGAAAAGAGAAGGAAATAAAAGGGCATCCCAAAAGGGAAAGAAGAGCTGAAATTATCTGTTTGCAGATGACATGATTGTATACATAAAAGACCCAATAGTATCCAGGAAAAAAAACTCCTCAAAGTAATAAACGCATACAGTAAAGTGGCAGGATACAAAATTAACATAAAAATCTATAGCATTTCTGTATACAATGAACAAGCAGACAGAGCAGAACTGAAGAAAGTAATCCCATTTGCCATAGCCACAAGAAGTATAAGATATTTAGGATTAAAACTAAGAAAGCAAGTCAAAGACCTCTATAAGGAAAAGTATGAAAACCTAAAAAAGGAAATTGAAAAGAGCACTGAAGAGTGGAAGGACATCCCATGTTCCTCA
>NW_006203450.1:0-4710 GCF_000334495.1 Tupaia belangeri chinensis | reverse complement strand
TCCTCATATGATTTTTGGCTGTTCGTATGTCTTCCTTAGAGGGATTTTTGTTCAGCTCATTTTCCCATCTTTTAATTGGGTTAATCATTTTTTTTCACATAAGGCACTTGAGTTCCCTGTGTATTCTGGTTATCAGTCCCTTGTCTGAGGCATATTTAACAAAAATATTTTCCCATTCTGAGGGTTGTCGGTTCACACTTGTTACTGTGTCCTTTGTTGTGCAGAAACTTCTTAGTCTGGTATAGTCCCACTTGTCTATTTTAGGGATTATTGCCTGTGCTTTGGGAGTCTTATTTAAAAAGTCTTTGCCTACTCCAATAACTCCCAGATTATCCCCAGCATTTTCCACAAGTAGTTTTATTGTCTGAGATCTTAGGTTCAGATCTTTGATCGATTTTGAGTTAATTATTGGTAATGGTGAAAGATGGGAGTTCAGTTTCATCTTTCTGAAGTTGGATACCCAGTTTTTCCAGCACCATTTAGTAAAGAGGTTTTCCTTTTCCAAATGGATTGACTGATATCCTTTGTCAAAGATCAGTTGGCTATAAGCTTTGGGGATGATTTCTGGGGCCTCTATTCTCTTCCATTGGTCCACATCTCTGTTTTTATGCCAATACCATGCTGTTTTGATGACCACAGCTTTATAGTATATCTTGGGATCATGTTTTGGCAATACAGGGTCTTTTATCATTCCAGACTAATTTTATGATTGTCTTTTCTAGATCTGCGAAGAATATGTCTGGTACTTTGATTGGCATTGCTTTAAATATGTAGATTAATTTGGATAGAATAGCCATTTTGATTATATTGATTCTTCCAATCCAGGAACATGGAACGTCCTTCCACTTTTTTTGTGTCATTTTCAATTTCTTTTTTTAGCTGCTCATAGTTTTTCTTGTGGAGGTCTTTAACTTCATTAGTTCGATATATTCCTAAAGATCGTATACTTTTGTTGGCTATGGTAAATGGAATAACTTTTTCCAGTTCTATCTCAGTTTGTCTGTTATTTGTATATAGAGATGTTATCGATTTCTGTATATTGATTTTATATCCTGCAACTTTACTGTAATCATGTGTTACTTCCAGTAATTTTGCCATGGATACCATTGGGTCTTCTATGTATACAATCATATCTTCTGTGAATAGAGAGAGTTTCACTTCTTTTTTTCCTATTCGGATGCCTTTTATTTTTTCCTCTTTTCTGATTGCATTGGCGAGGACTTCTAGCAGTATATTAAAAAGGAGTGGAGAGCACGAGCATCCTTGTCTTATACCCATGTTTAGTGGGAAAGGTTTCAGCTTTTCTCCATTCAGTATGATGTTTGCTAAGGGTTTTTCATAGATGGCTTCTATTGTGTTGAGAAATGGCCCTTCTATGCCAATTTTTCTGAGAGTCTTGATCATGAAGGGATGCTGTATCTTATCAAATGCTTTTCCTGCATCAATTAATATGACCATATGGTTTCTATCTTTATTCTGGTTAATATGCTGTATTACATTTATGATTTTGCATATGTTGAACCAACCTTGCATTCCTGGAATAAAGCCTACCTGATCATGGTGTGTGATAATTTCTGTAAGTTGTTTGATACGATTTGCTACTATTTTGTTGAAAATCTTTGTGTGTATATTCATCAGAGATATTGGTCTATAGTTTTCCTTCCTTGTCCTGTCCTTACCTGTTTTAAGGATAAGGGAGGGTGTTAGAGGCTTCATTGAATGAATTAGGGAGAGATTCACCCTTTTGGATCTTTAGAAATAACTTGAGCAGAATGGGGGTTAACTCTTCTTTGAAGGTTTTGTAGAATTCAGAAGTGAATCCATCAGGGCCTGGAATTTTCTTTGTTGGAAGATTATTTATTACTGATTCACTCTCCTGGCTTGTTATGGGCCTATTCAGACTCTCTATATCCTCCTGGCTCATTCTTGGTAGATTATATTTGTCCAGGAACTTGACCATCTCATCCAGATTGTCTTGTTTCTTAGCATATAGATGTTCAAAGTAACCTCTAATGATGTTTTGAATTTCTACTCTGACTGTTGTTATATTACCTGCTTCATTGCAGATTTGATTCACCTGGTTCCTTTCTCTTTTCTTCTTAATAAGTCTCACTAGAAGTGTATCGATTTTATTTATCCTTTTAAAGAACCAGCTTTTACTTTCATTTATTTTCTCTATAGTACATTTATTTCCTATTTCATTTATTTCTGCTCGGATCTTTATTATTTCCTTTCTTCAGGAGTTTTTTGGATTTTTTACTGTTGTTTTTCCAATTCTTTGAGGCATGATGTTAGGTGATCCATTAGCCTTCTTTCCGTCTTCTTCACATGTGCAATTGCTTTGAACTTCCCTCTTACGACTACTGTAGCAGTTTCCCAAAGATTATGGAAACTCGTGTCCTCATTGTCATTGGCTTCAATGAATCTTTTTATTTCCGTCTTTATTTCTTCAGTAGTAGGGGAGTCATTCAGGAGTAGGTTATTTAGTTTCCATATATTTGGGTAGTTTTGAGGATTTCTCTTGAAATTAATGTTAAGTATAATTCCATCATGTTCAGAGAAGATGCTGGATATAGTTTCTATGTCTCTGAATCTGTAGAGGCTTGCTTTGTGCCCTATGATGTGGTCAATTTTTGAAAAGGTTCCATGTTGGGGTAAGAAAAAAGTGTATCTCGTGGTGTTAGGATGGAAACTTCTATAGATGTCAGTTAAGTCCATTTGATTTATTGTATCATTTAGATCCTTGATCTCTTTACCTATTTTTTACCTAGATGATCTGTCCAGGGAGGATAGTGCAGTGTTGAGATCTCCAACAATTAGTGTGTTGCAGTTTATCTCCCCTTTTAGATTTAGCAGTCTTTCCTTCACATATTTGGGTGCTCCTGTGTTAGGTGCATAGTTATTTATAAGCATTATATCTTTTTGATCTATAGAGCCTTTTACTACGATATAGTGCCCTTCTTTGTTTCTTCAAACAGTTTTTGTTTTAAGACTTATTTTGTCAGAAATTAGTATTGCAACTCCAGCTCTTTTTTGGTTCCAATTTGCATGGAAAACCTTTTTCCAATCCTTCACTTGAGTCTATGTATGTCTTTATCCATGAGGTGGGTTTCCTGTACACAACAGATAGAGGGTTACTGTTTTTTTATCCATTCAGCCAGTCTGTGTCTTTTGTTTGGAGAATTTAATCCATTTACATTGTATGTTATTTTTGATGTTACAGGATCTGTACCAAAGTTTAAGTTGGCCATTGTCTTCGTTCCCTTTTATTTCTTGCCTTGGCGCGGGGCCGGGGGGCCGCGCAGGGCTCCAGGGCTTCTTGAAGAGCAGGTCTGGTGTTGGCAAATTGTTTAAGGTTTTGTTTGTCTGAGAAGATTTTCATCTTTTTTTCCCATATGAAGGATAATCTTGCTGGATATAATAGTCTTGTTTGAAATAGTTTCTCTCTTAAAACTTTCAATATATCTTCCCATTCTTTTCTTGCTAGCATTGTTTCCGTTGACAGTTCCGATGTTAGCCTCATGGGATGACCTTTGTAAGTCACATCTCTTTTCTCTCTTGCCAGTTTTAGTATCATATCTTTATCTGTGGTCTTTGAGAATCTGGCTACAATGTGCCTTGGGGAAGATCTTCTGGGTTTGAGTACATTTGAGGTCTTTTGTATTTCTTGGGTCTGAATGCTTGAGTGCCTTTCTAGACTTGGGATATTTTCTTCCAGGGTTTCATGGAATAGATTTTCCATGCCGTTATTACCTTCTTCACTTTCTGGAATGCCAATTATTCTGTTTGGGCGTCTATGGAGTCCAGTATTTCTCATATATTATTCTCGTGTTTTTTTAGTTGTTTTTCTCTATCTTCTTGGTGTTTTTTTCTAGGTCAGAGGTTTTATCTTCTATATCAGAGATTCAATCTTCTGCATTGTCTAATCGACTTTTAATACTTTCAAGAGAGTTTTTGATTTCCTGGATTTCAGACTTCATCTCTAATATCTCTGTCTGATTCTTTCTCAGAGTGTCCATTTCTTCTTTCATATTATGGAAGGACTTCTTAATTTCCTGAAGTTCATTGTCTCTTTTCTGTTCCAACTCATAGAATTTGTTCATCATGAAGGTTCTAAATTCTTTCTCTGACATTTTGGTGACATCCTCCGATTTAAGGAGAGATGGAGGGGAGTTACTCTGTTCCTTTGATGGAGACACATTTTCTGACTTGTTCAGACCTGAGGCTCTTCTCCTACTTCTAGCATTAGAAGATGTATTCTCTTTTAAATATCTCTTAAGAGTACATTTCTTTGACTAGGAGCAATGGTGGTTCCCTTTTGCTGTGAATTGATGTGTGCAAAAGTACCTCTTCTTTTGTTTTTAGTAATGTGGTCTCAAGAGGGGTACTCTATTCAAGTATCTAAAGAGTACTATCTATGTATTCACAGGTGGCTCAGTATAGAGAAGGATCCTAGGAAACTTCCAATACTAGGGAAGTTCAGACTGGGATTCTATATCTCTCTAATCCCTCTGGAAGGGTGGAGGATGAGGAAGAGAGGATAATGTAAGAGGAAAGAAAAGGGTACAGAGGAGACAAAAGAAAAAGTCGCATGCCATGCTATTGGACTATAAATGGAATGTGAGAGCTCTCCTTCAGGGCAAAGACCTGTCTTGTGGGAGCCTGCACACCAGCGAGTCCTCAGAGAGCAAACAATTGCTATGATTGGTT
>NW_006203449.1:89379-98878 GCF_000334495.1 Tupaia belangeri chinensis | reverse complement strand
GAGTGGTTTCCTGTCTAAATAGAGGACTAGCAGGTCTAGGATCTTAAATTCTGGATATTGTACTGGAGCATGTCCTGGAATAGTCTTTGTTATTGCTGTCATTGGTGTCAAAGTTCTGATAACAACCAAAAATTCTTGAATATACATAAATATGTGGAAATTTAATAATATGTTCCTAAATGATTCAGACAGACCTACTGAAAAAAATAAGACAGAAATTAACCTTTACTTGAAACAAATGGTAATGAATATCTTCAATGAAAAACCTCTGGGATACTGCAAAGACAGTACTGAGAGATGAGTTTATGGCAATAGGTGTTCAAAAAAAAAAAGTGATCATAAATAAACAGCCTAATAAAATCTCTCAAGTCGCTGGAAAAGTAAGAACAAACTAAACTCCCTTTTGCCACAATAGCATTGAAAGTGAAGAAGGAAGCTCCTCCCCTTCCCAAAGCTGAAGCCAAAGCAAAGGCTTTGAGGCCAAGTTAGCAGTGCTGAAAGGTTCCAAAATCACAAAAAAAAGAAAGTCTACACATCACCCACCTTCCAGAGGCCCAAGACTCTGTGGCTCCAGAGGCAGCCCAAATATCCTTAGAAGAGCACCCCCAGGAGAAACAACCTTGACCACTATGCCATCACCAAGTTTCCCCTAACCACGAAATCTTCCATGAAGAAGACAGAAGACAACAACATGCTTGTGTTCATTGTAGATGTCAAGGCCCACAAGCACCGGATCTAATAGGCTGTGAAGTTCTATGATATTGATGTGACCAAGGTCAACACCCTAATTAGTTCCGACAGAGAGAAGAAGGCATATGTGTGACTGATTATGTTGATTATAATGCTTTGGATGTTGACAACAAAATTGGGATAATCTAAACTGAGTCCAGCTACCTAATTCTAAGTATTTTTTTCACCATAAAAAAGGAAGAACAAGCTAGACCCAAAAGTAATAAAAGAAATAATAAAAGATCAGAGCAGAAATAAATAAAATAGAGAACAAAAAAGTAATTCAAGAAATCAACAAAATGCCAAGCTATTTTTTTATCAGATAAAAACATTGATAAAGCATTAGTAAGATAAACCAAAAAAAAAGAGGAGACCCAGATAAATGAAATCAGAAGTGAAAAAGGGGACATTACAATGAATATCACAATCATCCAAAAGATCATTAGGTATTACTATGAGCAACTATATGCTAATAATGAGTTGGAGAACCTAGAAGAAATGAACAAATTTCTGGTCATATAGAGCAGATCTAGACTGAATCAGGAAAATACAGAAAACCAAAGTAGTTCAAAAGAAATCATGAAATTGAATCAGTAATAAATATTCTCAATTGGGCTAGACTGAGGTGTATATCATGCTGGGTAAAGTCTCTCATTCTTTTTTCTTTTTTTTTTTTCCCCAGGGGAGAGCATGAACACAGTCCCCCACTACTACAAATTATGCCATCGAGTTTCCCACATTTGGGGAAATCGCAGGAGTCAGCACATCTGGAATGCAATAGATAAGCCTTGCCCTTGGAAAACCACCTTTGTGATCACAATATCTCCCCTGACAGGTAAGTATGGGTAAAATGTCTTTACAATCTAAATGATGTATGGCAATGAAATGTATAAATAATAATTAAAAACAGAAAAAAAAAACTCTCTCAACAAATTAAGTTCAGATCTTATTTTTTCACTACTGATAACCTACCAGTCTTTTAAAGATGAATTAACACCAATACTCTTCAAACTACTCCAAAAGATTCAAATGAAGGGGAACTTCCCAAACTCATTTTATGAAGTCACCATCACCCTTATCCACAAAGTGGACAAATACATGACAATAGAAAAAAAGATAACCTTGATGAAAGTATGTACAAAAATCTTTAACAAAATACTAGCAAACTGAATCCAACAATACGCTAAAAAGATTATACACTGGGGCTGGAAGGTGGCATGGTTGTTAAGATACTGGACTCCCACATGGCTCACCACAGTGTGAGTCCCAGACCCAGTGGCTTAAAAATCATGCTGGAGACATGTGTTTATGTAATCAAAATCCTGAGAGAAAACTGGAGGAAAAGGGATTGTGTTGTGGCATGTCAAAGATATTACTATATGCAATATCTTTCCATTCTTGTGTCTGTTAAATGTTCCATTTTTCAACAAAAAATGGTGCTGAAAAAACTGGATATTCATCTGCAGAAAAATGAACCTAGATTCTCATTTTTCATTGTGTACAAAATTTGATAAAATAGTTAAACATAAAGCCCCAAAGCATAAAACTATGCTAAGAGGAAAACAATGGAGAGACAATTCAAAAACAGTAATAGTAAATGCCAGGAATTGCTTGGGGGAGGGTTGGTATGTTTTCTGAGAGACTATATTATGGACACAAAATGCTAATAGATAATGGGAAGAAGCTATAAGGTAATGTATCACAGCAGAGTAAAAAAAGATGGATAATTTAATGCATAATTTAAAAATTGTGAAGAAACAAAAGAAGCATATCATATAGTACTAAAAGGACTGATTCACCAAGAAATCTAACACTTGTAAATATCTATGCACCCAAATCAGGAGCAACCAAATATGTGAAGGAAAGACTACTAGATCAAAAAGGAGAGATAGACGGCAACGTATTAATTGTTGGGAATTTCAAGACTCCACTATCTCCTTTGGACAGATCATCTAGATAAAAAATAAGGTAAGAGATACAGAATTTAAGTGATACTATAAATCAAATGGACCTGACAGACATTTATAGAATCTTCCACCCAAAACCCATGAAATACACATTTTTCTTACCCCCTGCATGGAATCTTTTTGAAGAATGACCACATGATAGAGCACAAAACAAGCTTTTACAGATTCAAAGGCATAGAAAGTATATCCAGCATCTTGTCCAACCAAGGTGGGATTCAACTTGATATTTCAGAAAAAGTCCTTGAAAATACGTAAACATATAGAAGGTAAACAACCTACTAAAGAAATTAAGACTGAAATCAGAAGATTCATTGAAACCAATGGCAATGAGTACGTGACTTTCCATAGTCTTTGGGACACAGCAAAAGCAGTCATAACAGGGAAGTTCATAGCCATTTATTTTTTCTTCGAGAGGCTTTTGCTATAGGGCATGTGCGCTCACCAGAAAGACAGAGAGACAGAGAGATACAAAGTGAGAAATCACCCCCAAGGGGGGACGGTCATGCCCTTCTTCTCTATACTCCTCTCGGGATCTTGGGCACACATGCTCACAGGCCCAGCGTGAGGTTTAAACCACTGGATTTGGGACTCCCGAGTTTGGCTACATGAGAGTTCAGCAACATAGCCATTACGCTAACTGGTGGTCCCAGCAATTAGTGCACATGAGTAAAAGATGGAAAGTAGACAACCTAACATCATGCCTCAGGAAATTGGAAAAACAACAACAACAACAAAATCCCCCAAAAAATACCAGGAGAAAAGAAAGAATAAAGACTCAGGCAGAAATAAATGAAATAGAAAATGAAAGACCTATACAGAAAATAAATGAAACCAAAAGCTGATTCATTGAAAGGAAACAAAATTGACACACCATTAGCTAGACTAATTAAGAAAAAGAGAAAAAGGAACCAAATAAGCCAATTTTGCAATGAAAAAGGCAATATTACAACAGACATAAAAGAAATGCAAAACATCATTAGAGAACATTGTGAGCTATTATATGCCAACAAACAAGAAAACCTGGAGGAAATGGACAAATTCCTGAACACATGTAGTCTACCAAGACATCATTAGAGAACATTGTGAGCTATTATATTCCAACAAACACGAAAACCTGGAGGAAATGGACAAATTCCTGGACACATGTAGTCTACCAAAATTGGATCCAGAAGACATAGAAAGCCTGAATAGACCCATAAACTAGCAATGAGATTGAATCAGTAATAATTAACTTCTCAACAAAGAAAACCCTGGGACCTAATGGCTTCACTTGTGAATTCTACAAAACTTTTTAAGAAGCTAACCCCCATTCTACTCAAAATATTTCTAAAGGTAAAAAACAAAGGGATCCTCCCAAATTCATTTTGTGAAGCCTCCATCACCTTCATCCCCAACACAGATAAGGACATGACAAAAAAGGAAAACTGCAGACCAATATCTCTGATGAATATAGATGCTAAAATTTTCAGCAAGATAGTAGCAGATCATAAAAACAGAAATGCAGGTAAAGGAATAGTTAGATTCCATTTTTAGATGCCATTTTTCTCACTAGATAGACAAAAATAAAACGTGGTTATTGTTGGGACTGTCAGATGTGGTTAAGGAGCCAGACTCCCACATGGTTGACTGCGGTTCCAGTCCCAGATCCAGCGATTTGAAAATCATGCCAAGTGTATATGTGTGTTTGCCCATGAATTATTGCAAATTTTGAAGAAAGTAATTACGTAATCTTTGTTAACACCCAAAGTAAAATATTTGATCTGGCAATTCAACTTTTGGAAATCTATCCTAGAAAAATAAAATCCTCAGGGCCAGCTGATGGTGTAGCAGTTACATCGCTATACTCCCACTTGGTTGACTGCAGTTTGAGTCCTGGACTGAGAGGCTTGAAACTCACGCCAGGCATGTGCATGTGCATGCCTGAAATCCCAGGAGGAGAATGGTGAAGGGACTTTGATATGATCATCCCACCCATGAGAGGGTGATTTCTCATCCTCTCACTGTCTGTGTTTTTCTCTCTTTCTCTGGTGAGTGCATGTGCCCTATGGCCAAAACCTCTTTAAAAAAAAAATAGAAAAGAAAAAGAAAATCCTCATTGAGTATAAAGTAGGTCATTGCAAGGGCTAACCTGTGGTGTGGTGGCTAAGGAGGTTGCAACCCACATGGCTGACCATGCAGTTTGAGTGTCAGACCTGGAGGCATGCATGTACAGATGTCCAGCATGTTTACCCAGCCACTGGGGCTGAAACTTGTTCCATTAGCTGTGTGGGATCCAGCCTCCTTAACCACCATACCACAGGTTGGTACAGGAAATTACTCCCCCCCTCCCCATAGCTTTATTTTACAGAGGGCATAAAAATGCTAATACTGGGTTTTATCATATAGATACACAGTTATACAGTTACATATACAATATGTCAAAATTTTAAGTAAAAACTGAATATGATTTGTTTTTCATTTTTTTGTGGAAATTGCATTTTTTAAAGGTATTTCTATAGGGTGTATTCACTCATCAGAGAGACAGAGAGAGGGAAAGTGAGAAATCATCCCTCAAGGGGGATGGCTGTGCCACATACCTTTCTCCTCCTGGGGTTTTGGGCATACATGGACATGGGCTCAGCATGATTTTCAAGTTGCCAGATCGGGGACTTTAATTGCAGTTGGCAATGTGGGAATTCAGTGCCTTACCCACCACATCACCTGTTGGCCCCTGAAATTGCATTTTTAATGAACTACTAACTTAGGAAATTGGGGTAGGAGCCTCACTAATTGATTTTACATATTATTTATTTCCCAATATTCTTATTTTTCTCATTCAGCTTTATCTCTAAACTCACTTTTCTTCCTGTGCTCTACTCCTAAATGTAAATCGTCTAATTGTATGGCTTCCATTCATTCTTATTGACAGAGTATTTGACATTTGTATTAGCTTATTTGTAAAACAAAATGTATCATTTTTGATATCTGGTAAGTCTCAAAGTCCTACTTTTGTATCCGAACTATTTAAGAATTTTCCTAAAATTTGCGTCATTTTGCTAAATGTGCCATCATTTTGAAAGTTCACCGTTGATGGTGTTTCTGCATCCTAGCAGAAATCCAAGAGAAGTTGTGTTTGTCACAGTTTTCTAAAACCTACCAATAGTTAGCTGCCAGATGCAACAGAGAGATATATAGGGAAAATAAAATGACATAAGGATCATAAAAACCTGAGACCAACAGTGAGCATAATGGCTGTGTCTCTGAACTCTTATATAGTTGACCGCAGTTTGAGTCCCGGACCCAGTGGCTTAAACTCACGCCGGGCGTGTGTGCGTGCGTGCTCATGATCCGCATGTGTGCATGCATGCCCAAGATCCCGAGAGTAGAATGGAGAAGAGATTGCAGCATGGCCATCCCCCTTGGGGGTGATTTCTCGCTTTCTGTCTCTTTGTCTCTCCATCCAGCACACGTGCCGTATAGCAAAAACCTCTCCAGAAAAAAATAAAATAAAATAAAGATTATAAAAACATATTTTCTGGAGATAATTCAACTAAGACTGCTTAAATCTCTAAACATGCATATACCAGAGACATGAAAGGGAAGTCTAAAAAGAATATGTTCAGGGGACCAGCAGTTAGTGTAATGGCTCTGCCGCAGGACTCCCATGTAGTTCACCCCGGTTTGGGCCCTGTACCCGTGCTTAAAACTCACGCCGGGCGTGTGTGCGTGCGTGCTCATGATCCCAAGAGGAGAATGGAGGAGAAGGGATTGCGGCGTGGCCATCCCCCCTGCGGGGTGATTTCTGGCTTTCTATCTCTCTGTCTCTCTTTGTCTGGCGAGCGCACACGCCCTATAACCAAAACCTCTCCCCGCCAAAAAAATATGTTCAGTATCTGTCCTCCCTCCTCCCTTCTTTTCTTTGACAGTTCAGAATTGTCTTGTTGACAAGATAATCCCCTTAAACTCAATTCATCTCAGGCCTGTGAAAATTAACATAGGCTTCTACAACCTGTTGCAGGGCTTTGATCACAAAATACATATCCACGCAGTGGTTCAGATTGTGTTAGCAGCTGTGGATGTGCTCTCTTAAGGTTTGCTTGGGCAGCATGAGATATTTAAGGAACATACTCTGGGCACGGACTAAAGTCTGCTTTCATTTTTTCTTTCTTTCTTTCTTTCTTTTTTTTTTTTTAGTTTAACTTTTCCAAAGAATTATATCAGTATGAAAAGTTTCCTTGCAATATATTCGGTTGGTCCAAAGCATAAATAACTTTATATTTTGAATTACAGACACTCAGATTTGGAAGGAACCATAACTTATTCCAACCACTCTGCTGTTTCCCAAGGATTGCCTCTGTCACATTCCACTGAATTGATCATAGAGCCTTGAACCCTTGTTTAAACTGCTTTGGAAGTCCCACTTCCCCCTTAACTTGAGATAAAATCTCAACTGTGTACTTTTCATTTCATTAGTCTTATTTCCTTGGGGTCATACAAAATATTCTAAACTATGATGAATCTATATACTTGAAAATAATTCTCATTTTTTCCCTGAATGTATTTTTCTACCCGGTGAACTGCGCAACTTCCTGCTCACTTGAGTATTTCTCTTCTGAAGGGCACTTTGGTTTATCCATATTCCCCTGACAGAACTAAATAACAATCAAGGTATGGCTAACCAGCGCAGAATAGAGTAGTATACAAATAAAGTTCCTAAAACTACATTTTGAATGCAGACTAAAACTAATGTACTTCTTTGGAAGGTGCATCACACAGCTACTTGTGTTTCTGCCTGTTTCCAGCTTAACTTTCTTCTATCTACCTTTCTTGGAAAGTGCTATTTACAAAATTTTCTATTATTAATGGTCTCTTTCAGTTCTTTTTTCCTTGAAGTCTTGGATATTTTTTAAACATCTATTCTTGAATGTCACATCTTAATTAACAGAACACTACTGTACAGGTTTTCTTCATATTGTCTCATCTCTTAGTGAACTTCCCTCTCAACCTATAGTATATAGCACACTCAGTTCTTGGACTTCTGCCTTTGCGAGCCCTGTAGTTTCTCCTCTGGAGACCTAATTACCCCTGAGTTTTCATAGATACTGCTACCAACTCCAGACCTTTTTTGAATGAAAAGTGTTATGTTTATCCCCTTAAACACAACAATTTCTCATTCCTCCTTGTCTCACAAACTAGTTCCTAGCTTCTTGTTGGTTTTCTAGGATCAGAAATAGACCAATCTATTTTGCACAGTCACAGGATGGACATTTTTTTGGTAATGCAGACTTATTCCTGTCACTCTTCTGAAAAGCTCTAAAATGCTTCTGGCTGGCTGAAGAGTAAGATATAATTTCCTTGTTTGTTTCAGATCCCTTCTCATTCTCCTTTCCAGAATTGCACCCCAGAGTGCGTCACAGGAGTCAACTGCAACAGCAAAATTCTACTGCCCCAGGAGAATAGTGGGCCACCTTTAACACTGCTGTTTTTCTTCTACTCTTTCTATCCAAACTTCCCTTAGCGTGTCATCATCTTTTCCATCTTTTGGCACACATTATACACCACTACTACCTTCCACATGAAGCCATTTCCTTTATGATTTGTTCTGTTTTGTTTTATCCCAAATGTCTCTGAATCCTTATTATATTTTCCATCTAAACTACTTTTTAACACTTTTAAAAAATTTCCACCTATATATATATATATATCACTCCAGACCTTTCTCAAATGAAAAGTTTTATTGTTTATCCCCTTAAACTCCATAATTTCTTACAAGCTACTTGATGTCAGGGACTCAGTTCTATTTCTCTCTGTACTACTTATGGTTAGAGTGGTGTCTTGCAACCATTAAGCCTAGCCTGCTATGAGAAGCTTTTGGTTGGTGGGGTAGGCCTTTCACAGAGACCGAAAACTTGTCAAAGGAAAGTAAACAAAGTGTTTTATTTCAGAAAGTACCCTGTTTCTTGACTAAATAATCTGTGTATCAACTTATAATACAAACATTCAGAAGCTGAGTTTCAGGGCAGAGAGGTCTAAAAATAGTGAATCTTCTGAAGAAAAGAAACGCTACAGTTATATGAAGAATTTTTTTTATTATAATACATTTGGCAATGGCTTGTATCTGGGAGCTGTAACTCAATGACAGTTGTCTTATGGGCTTTCCTTTTATTTACCCTTTCTCTTCTGCCTTTTGTTGTACTTTCTTCCTTTAGTTGCCTTTGCCCTTTCCTAAGCCTTCTGCTTTTTACTTCTGGCTTCTGATTTTTTTTTCTCTTTAATTCTGTCCTTTTTTCTATCTCTTTTCTCACTTTTATCATCCTTTTCTTTTGTATCTTGATCTTCTACATCTTGCTTATCTTTGTCCTTCTTTTTCTTGCTCTCAGATTTCTCCTTCTCTCCTTGGGCTTCCTGTCCTTTTGATATTTCGGCGTCAGTATTTTCTTGGGCTTCCTGTCCCTTTGGTGCTCCAGTCTCACTCTTCTTTTCTTGAGTTTCCTGTCTTTTTGGTACTCCAGTCTTACTCTTTCTTACTTGGGCTTCCTGTCGTTTTCGTACTGTGGACTCCCTCGTTTTATCTTGGGCTTCCTGTCCTTCTTGTATTTCTGGGTCTGCCTTTCCTTGGACTTCCTGTCCTTTTCGTTGTTTAGTGTCACTCTCTTCTTGGGCTTCCTGTCCTTCTACTACTCTGGCCTCGCTCTTTTCTAGGGTTTCCTGTCCGTCTGGCATTTCTGTGTCAGTCTTTTCTTGGATTTCCTGTTCTTCCAGCATGTCTGTGTCAGTCTTTTCTTGCGTGTCCTGTCCTTCTGGCATTTCTGTGTCAGTCTTTT
>NW_006203449.1:89101-89344 GCF_000334495.1 Tupaia belangeri chinensis | reverse complement strand
CCAGCCACACTCTCCTTTACTTGGGCTTCCTGTTCTTCTGGTACTCCAGCCTCACTCTTCTTTTCTTGGGTTTTCTGTCCTGGCATTTCTGTATCAATCTTTTCTTGGGTTTCCTCCCCCTGTGGAACTCGGGCCTGACTCCTCCTTACTTGGGGTTCCTGTCCCTGTGGAACTCTGACCTCACTCCTCCTTACATGGGGTTCCTGCCCCTGTGATACTCTGGCCCCACTCTTCCTTACTTGG
>NW_006203449.1:87962-88654 GCF_000334495.1 Tupaia belangeri chinensis | reverse complement strand
CTTTTGGTACTCTTGCTTCACTTTTCTTTACATGGGTTCCTTGTCTCTTTTGTATCCCAGCATCACTTTCTACAATGACCTCCATTCCTATCTCCTCTTTTTTCAGCTCAGTGTCTTTTAATTTTCTCTTAGACTCTTTTTTGTGTGTTGTTATCAAGGGTTCATCAGAATCTGTAACTGCAATTTCTTTCTTTAGTGCTTCCTTGCTTTCTTCTTGGCTAGTCTGAGACCTTGTGGTGCCTCCATGTTTTATACTCCGGGCTTTGGAATCTGATTTTTTTTCAAGTTCGCCATTCATGTAACCTGGAAATATAACTGAACACACAACAAAAATGTATGATTCAGATGTCAAATATTTTTATTTCTATTTACCCCTGATACTGGTTTCTCTCTTTCTTTTTAAGAACTGACAAGCTGGGGATAATTTGAGATTTTTTGGGGAAAATATAAAATGGTGGAACCCTCTGAATAAAATTATGGAACGATTAATGAAATTCTAGACTCTTTAAAATCAATTGTAAGACCAATGAGAGAAAAGATATAATATATTATAAATGAACTGACATTTGTTTAGTAGATTATGACCCATAAATAATGTTTAGGGTCCAGTGGAAAATGTACTCTGAAAATAAATTGAAATTAATAAGGGACAGTTGTAGAAGGAAACAATAATTATTTCTTAAAATAGAAAA
>NW_006203449.1:86641-87371 GCF_000334495.1 Tupaia belangeri chinensis | reverse complement strand
TAACGTATTCTGCATAAATTTCAGGTCCCTTTTATCATGTGCAGGTGAATTATCTCTGGTGTCTCAATTTCTGTGTCATCCCATAAACTTGAATTTGTTAATTTCTGCTAGGTATTCTTTTGTTTGTTTGGTTGGTTTTGTTATGTTTAATAATTTAGTTCCCCAAATTAAGTGGGGGAAAAAAAAACCTATACTACCAAGAATTGTGTGGGTTCTTGCTGTAGAGCAGGGGCATGACTTGCTTTGAGAAAACTTAGTATTTATAGGAGGAATTCTGAATTTGAAAGCTGAATCAGAAGACCTGGGCTTGTTATCTCTGTCAGCTGAATTTATTTGGGTAAATCACTCTGTCTCCAAAGACTCACTTTCCTCATATTTAGCCTTCTCCGCTCACTCTGTGGAGTTACTGAAGGATTCTAGACAAATATTAAAGAAGTTTAGACTTTGGAAACAGATTGGTTCAAATCCTGTCTCCACACCTAACTAGCTGAATGACCACAAAACTTCTCTCTTCTTTTCCTTTATGACACACACACACACAGACACACACAAGAGACAGAGACAGAGATAGAGAGAGAAGTAATTTTGACAGGGTCTCATGTGATGCTCCTTCCCCAGCCCCCCAGTGATCTAGGATTATAGGTGCATGCAATTGTGCCTGGTATGTTAGCAGGTTTAGGTTGGTTTGGGACTGAACCCAGGCCTCCCATGGGACTTCCAGTCTACCAAG
>NW_006203449.1:84474-85166 GCF_000334495.1 Tupaia belangeri chinensis | reverse complement strand
ACTGGATTCCCCCATGGCTGACTGTGGTTTGAGTATCAGACCTGGCGGCTTGCTCTCTCACTTTCTCTCTCTCTTTCTTTCTCACTGTGTCCCACTCTGGTTAGAAAAAAAATTGAATAAATAAATAGAATTAAAATAATGATTTTATAAAGAGTTATTTTAATTTTTTTGAGAGTGTTTTTGCCCTCTGCATGGCCTATTTTATAACCTAAAGTTATTTTTTGAATTCTATAGATTTTTGTTAAGCAAAATTAAGTATTCTTCTTTTTTTTTTTTTGAGAGGTTTTCGCTATAGGGCACGTGTGCTCACCAGGCAGACAGAGGGAGACATAGAGATAGAAAGTAAGAAATCACCCCCCGGGGGGATGGTCACGCCACAATCCCTTCTCCTCCATTCTCCTCTCGGGATCTTGGGCAGGCACACACACGCTCCCGGCGTGAGTTCTAAGCCTCCATCCAGGTCCAGGACGCGAACTGCGGTCGACTACATGGGAGTCCAGCGACATAGCCCTTATGCTAACTGCTGGTTCCCAAGTATTCTAAATTTAATGACATATTCAGTGTTTATTCTAGCTATACCTTTCTTGATTTCATAGAATTCTTATTTTTTTTCCCTAGGGATATTTACTATAGAGCACATGCACTCGCTGGAGACACAGAGACAGAGAGAGAGAGACAGGAAATGAGAAATC
>NW_006203449.1:68866-83357 GCF_000334495.1 Tupaia belangeri chinensis | reverse complement strand
GATAGTGTTAGGGTTAGGGCTAGCGTTGAAGGATAGTACTAGGGATAGGGTTAGGGTTACATCCCCCCTGGGGGTGATTTCTCACTTTCTACCTCTCTGTCTCTGTCTGTCTGTCTGGTGAGTGCACGCGCTCTATATTAAAAAAAACAAACAAACACTCACTAAAAAAAAAGGGACATTGTGAAAAAAAATCTTTTGATTGTATTAGAATTGTGTATGGGCTACTGCCCACAATAAATGGACTTTCAGCCAGGGCTTACAAATCTTTGGATTATGTAGATTTATACTGTAAGTATGCAACAATTATGAAATCTAAAGGAACAAAATGATTTACACACTGTTTTGAAATCTGGGGAAAAGAAAAGAGGAACTTAGAATGCAGTTGGAATAATGGCGTGTGGCTTACTGCTGCTACCCAAAGGTGAAACATAAGTGAATCTCTGGGAGAAAGAGGGAGAGAAAGTAAGAAAGCAAGCCTACAGGTCTGGAGCTCCAGTGGGAGTCCAGTACCCTTAACTACCATGTCACCTGCTGGCCCGATGCTGATAAGGAATTAATTACTAAAAATTTTAAACTTTGACTGTAAAAAAAAATAAAGAAGAAGAAGAAAATGAAATAAAGAGAGAAAAAATTTTAAATTGGATTAATTTTTGTTAAAGCTGAAAGATACTGGGAAATAGCTATTACATTAATAATTCTAATTGATACTTAATGTAGAAAATAGAACATGGATTTTATTAGGAAATTATTCTTAGTTTCTGGTTTTGTTTGTTTGTTTGTTTGTTTTGGAGAGGCTTTTGTTAATAGGGTCTGTGTGTTCGCCAGAAAGACAGAGACAGAGAGACAAAAAGCGAGAAATCAGCCCCCAGGGGGATGGCCATGCTGCAATCCCTTCTCCTGCAATCTCCTCTCAGGATCTTGGGCACGCACACACATGTGCCCGGCTTGAGTTTAAGCCACCAGGTCCAGGACTCAAACCACAGTGGACTACATGGGAGTCCAGTGACATAGCCATTATGCTAACTGCTGGTCCCAATCTTAGGTTATTTAAAAAAAAATTTTGTTTTTAGGTTTTTTCCACAGGATATGTGTGCTTGTCAGAGAGAGACACAGATGGAAAGTGAGAAATCATACCCTGGGGGAATTGCCATGCTGCAACCCCCTCTCCTCCATTCTCCTCTAGGGACTTTTGACATGCATGCACAGACACCCTTTGTGATTTCTAAGCCACTGGGTCTAGAACTCAAACCGTGGTCAGCCATGTGGGAGTCCAGTTCCTTAACCACCCCGCCACCTGCTGGCCTCAAGAAACTAATTTTAGGTTCTTAATCCAGTGGTCGATGGGAGAGCATAATCAGATTCAGACTCTGAAAGATCGGTTTAGCATCAGAGAGATGAATCATTATAGTTCTCTGACGGTGAATTACATTTGAAAGGTCACATAGTCGTTGGCTGAGTGTAGAAGTGAGAAGAGACTCAACCTGAGAAGATGATATGATTGAGGAACTAAATTATCTTAACTCTTCCTTTGAACACTGAGCTAAACCATAATGTTCTGTTCTTACAAATATTCAATTGGAAAGAATATGTTTGAAATATATATTAATAAGGATATATTTTACCTGACAGTTTCTAAAAAGATTAAACTGATTTTTTTTTTCCTGTCAACTTCAAAAAATGTATGTATTAGAAATTAATTTATCACAGGACCAGCAGGTAGTTACGGTGCTGGGCTCCCACATGGCTGACTGCAGTTCAAGTCCTAGACCTGGCAGCTTGGAAATCATGCCAGGTGAGTGTGCATGTGTGCCCAAAGTCCCAAGGAGGAAATGGAGGAAAGGGTATTGTGGCATGTCCATCCCACTTGGGAGGTAATTTCTCATTTTCCCTCTCACTCTCTCGTGATCACTCACACCCGATGATAAAAAGAAAAAAAATAATCATTTCTAAAAAGAGTTGGGATTGTGATCCCTTCTCAAATATAAACACATAGGGACTCATCTGAATGTCAAAAGGAAAAATCACTGTTTTCTTTTTAAAAAGTATTTTGCTATAGGGTGTGTGCTCTCACCACAGAGAGACACAAAGAGAGGGAAAATGAAAAATCACCCGCCAGAAGGAATGACCATGCCACAATCCCTTGGCCTCCATGCTCCTCTGGGGATTTTGGACATGCAAGCACAGGTACCCAAAGTCTGGGCACTTGATCCCGCAGTTGGCCACGTGGGATCCAGTGCCTTAATATCACCCTGCCTCCAGTAACTGCCCTTTTCAACTTCATCTCTGTCCTTTCTCCCCCTATCCAACAGAGATGAAACATGGTCAAATATAAGAACATCCTTCGTATTTGTCAGTGTTTGGACTGTTTGTAATGTGTCTCAATCAATTTAAGTCTTATTTACTTCTTTGATTATATATTTACAGAGTGTTAAAAAATTGTTATCCTGTCTTATCTTAATTGTGGGAGCCATGTGTTAAAATAATCCTGATATAGAGAAATTAGAATTTAGAAAACACTTAAAAGTCAGTCACTGATTGTTTTAAACATTGATTTAAAAAAACAGCCAGAGAGTACGTGTGCTCACCAGAGACTGACAGGGACAGTGAGGGAGAGAGAGAGAGAGCGAGAGAGCGAGCACAAAAGCACCTTCCCCGGGGCATTGTCACACTGCATTCCCCTCTCCATTTCTCTCTCCTTTCAGGATTTTAGGCTTGCATGTACACACACCTGCTGTGTCTTTTAAGCCACCAGATCTGGGATGCAAACTGCATGGTCAGGCATGTGGAATCCAGCTGCCCTAACTACCAGATCACGGCTGGCCCCAAACATTGATTGAAAAGAGAAATCTACTATTTTTAAAAGAACTCTTTGGTTCTTGTAAAGAACATTCAATTGTTCGGCTTTCTAGTAAATGTTTATAAACCTTTGCTTTATGACAAGTTTTTATGACTAATCACTAAAAAGGCATTTATGAGTCAGGGTAGGAGAAGCTGTCCTGGTGTAGAGAATGTATACTTTTGAAGACAGGAAATTCTGGGTTTAAATCCTCATATTGCTGCTTACCAACTCTTTAATCTCTCTTTTTTTTCTTGGAGAGATTTTTGCTATAGGGTGTGTGTGCTCGCCAGAAAGACAGAGACAGAGAAACAGAAAGTGAGAAATCACCCACGGGGGGGGATGGCCACGCCAGAATCCCTTCTCCTCCATTCTCCTCTAGGATCTTGGGCATGTATGCACACGTACCGGTGTGAGTTTAAGCCACGGGGTCTGGGACTCAAACGCAGTCGACTACATGGGAGTCCAGCGACATAGCCATTACGTCAACTGCTGGTCCCTACCAATTGTTTAATCTTGAGCAAATAACTAAGCCTGTTTCCTGATCTGCAAAGTGGGAGACATATTAACTGCCAGGAGGGGCCGTGGTCAAAATAAGAGATGCTGCTGTGGAAAGTGCCTAGCATAGTGCTCAGTATGTAGTACATACGTGCTCAATATCTACTGTCCCCCAAAGGCAAGTTATTTAGAAGGCAATAGAAGTAAATAAAAGTTTGTTCTTAGCTATTTTTTTTAAATATGATTCAGGGGGCCTTCACTTATCACTAAAAAAAGTTCTGAATTCCTAGTAAGCAACTAGTGGAATTCTTTTTATTATATTTTTTATTATATTCCTTTTATTATAATTTTCCTTTTATCATATTTTGCTGGGTGTCAGTGAGGAAGTTTTTTCTCAGAGCCTAGAAGATGGCCAGAGATTGTGGCATCTTTTCCTATTAACTTTATCTCCTCTGTGGCAATCTATCCAAAAATAATTATTTAGGATCTTGAAAGATTCTGGAGAATAGAGACTTTTTAAATGACCTTAGAAATATAAGTCTTTATTGTGGGAATATAAACAGCAAGGCTTATAACTACAAACAATATAAAATATCAGAGTTGGAAATAGATAAGGAGCTTACCCATCGGAGATAGTGCTAAAAATAAAGAACAAAATAGAGATCAGTGAAGATTTTCCAACTTGAGGGGAATCCACCATCCAATGACATCTTTTCTAGGTAAATGCAAGGGTCGGACCTCTAGGGTAAAAACCTGTTACCTCAGGAGCGATGCTGGTCACAGTGCCACATCCCACTCTACAGAGAGACCTATCTTTAGGATGCCATTTAGTTAAGGAAAGGATTTAAATTCTTAGATGAGTAATATCAATTCTAATGGAATTAAAATTATTGCATTTCCTACCTTTCTTTGTTCTTCTAACGTCAATTTTTTGCCCACTCTCCTTCTGATCAGTTTGAATAATGTGTATTGTTGGTGAGTTATTAAAATCGCCATATTGTTCCTACACCTATTCTTTATGTCATCCATAGGGGATTTTCTTTCTAAATAAGAATTATCAGTTGTCAGGTTGTAACAGAGAGAAAACAGCCTGTGTTATGATAGCTGGGAATATATATTAGCGATATTTGGTTATAAATACAAGGTCATTATATTTTGTTACAAAAGAATAATAGAGAATCTAAAGTGAAATATGAGGAAATCTCAAAAGTGAAATATGAGGAAACCCTTTATTTAAGAAATATCGACTTTGGTTGACACAAGAAAATTTGGGAACAATAACTGAAAGGTCCCAGACACAGAAATAGGTGAGGTACAAAAATGATCCGAACTTACTGATTTTTCCAGAACTGTCCACTGAAAGAGACAAAGGCAAACACATCAGTAGGTATTGCATTGCCCTTCTGTCTAATCCTCAGGCCTCTACACTGGCTGGAAACTGTGTCACTAAGAACTAAGTTTCACCCATTTAACTGCAGGAACTTTCATTTCCCTCCCCTTCTCTTGGCCTGTTGGCTTGTAATTTAGAGAGACCTTGAGATACGCTACTTTAAATCATAGTCCCTTTTTTATTATTAGTTAGCAATTATGTCTAGCATTTTACAATTTATAAAATACGGGATGTGTAATGGTCTTGCTTAAAAGATGTGCACCAACACTCTACACTGACGTTTGAAATGAGATATTTAAGCTGTAATTGTTGCCAGGTATTGAAGTACTAAAAAGTGCAAAATAAAAAAAAGCATGGGAAACATAATACCAACCAGGATTGTTTACTGGGAGTGAAAATGTGGAGTTAGGGTATCTAAAACATAGAGCAGGAGTTGGCAAAGTACAGTTCTAGGAATAATTCAGCTTCCTACTTTCCTTCCTTTGAGGTAAGAATGATTTTACATTTCAAATTGTTAAATGATGATATTTTGTGACATATGCAAATTATATGAAATTCAGAGGTCAATGTCTACAAATAGTAACTAACTAACTAAATAAATTTTTCGAGAGACTGATAAAGAGAGGGAGCACCCCCGCTGGGGCCTGTTCATGCCACAGCCCTTTCCCCTCCATTTCTCTATCCTGTCAAGACCCTGGACATGTGTGCCTGGCGTGTTGCCACCAGTACAGGGATTTGAACCATAGTCAGCCATGTGGGATCTGGCTCCAGCACCATAGTGCTTAAGCATTGTGTTATGGAGTCAACCCTCAACAAATAGTATTTTGTTGGGACGTATCTATGATCAGTCTTTAATATATTGTCTATGACTGCTTTTGTCCTATAACAGCAGAGTTTTGTAGTTGTGACAGATTTTACAGCTTATGAAATCTTATTTATTTATTCATTTGTTCTTGAGCACATGTACTCACAGAGACAAACAGACAGAGAAAGAAGGCAAATAGGAAATCACCTCCCAGGGAGTATGGTCATGTGACAATCCCTTTTCTGTTTCCTCATGGGCATGTACGTGCACACACCTAGCATGATTTTCAAGCTGCCCGGTCTAGGACTCAAACCATGAAATCGGCTATGTGGGATCCAGTGCCTTAATCTCCATGCTATGTGCTAACTCCGAAATACGTATTTTCTGATCTTTTCAAAATTTTCCCACCCCAACCCTAGAGGAAACTAAAGTACTAGAAATCGATGAGAAACTTACTAATGGGCATTTGAGGTATTCCTGAAAATCAAAGCAAGAGGATAGGTTAACAGAAGCAGTTTTGGATCAGAAACACAGTTCTTCACCTCCCATCTAGTGCTTCCTTCTAGGGGACCGTGAAGACCAGTAGCAGTATACAAGGCAATATGGTAGGGCAGCAGAGCCTCTAATGTGTTAGAAGAACCTGGTAGTTTTCATCACCTTTATAACTCATTGTGGTCCAAGTACTGCTTTTACCCTTGACTCTGCCAGTTTCCAGTATAGCAGAAAGGGAAGTCCTGAAAGGAAGTCTGAAAGTTTCAGACTCTGCTCATGATCTGCCAGTTGCTACCATATTGTTTGAATCAAAATTGACGTTGTTATAGTAGCTTCCAAGGGAGGCCCTAGATCTGTCGCTGCTTAGCTCTCCCTCCGATAGCTTCTCTTTGGACATTCCTTCCTTCCTTCCTTCCTTCCTTCCTTCCTTCCTTCATTCTGCTTCCATTCAGCTATACTTGCTTTCTTGCTTTTCTTTAAATAGTCTGGAAATATTCCTACCCCAGGATGGTTTATAGTCTTTGCTGATTAAAATATCCCCCTCTCAGATATCTGTCATAGCTAATTCTCTCACCACGTACATGTTCCATTTAGTAATTCTATCAGTTGTTCAGAATGGGGTGCTGAATGTCTCAACTATATTTTGTGGGTTTTCTATTTCTTTTTACACTTCTATCACATTTCTTCCTGTATTATTTTGAAGCAGTGTTGGTATACACATACCCAGTAATTCTATGTCTTCATGATATGTTAGTCTTTTTTATTATGCTGTGATGCTCCTCTTTGTCCTTGGTAATTTTCTTTGTACTGAGGTCTACTTTATGTGATATAAATATAACCAATTCTGCTTTTTTTTTTAAAAAATAATAGTTGCATGAGATATATTTTTCATTCCTTTCTATTTTTGGTAAATTTGAAGTGAGTTTCTTATAGATCATATTTTTTTATGTACTCTGCTAATCTTTACTTTTTAAATGGCATATTTATTTGGACCTATAGTTTTTTCTTAAATGGAAACACAGTTTGTGTAATTTTCCTTACTATTATGAAAGACAAGACTCAATTCATTTATTTCAAGGAGGCAAAGTCAGAAAAGACTTACTCTCTTCCATCAATCGTGGTAGTGGCCCAAGTTTAGATAGGATAAACTTTAAGACAAAGATCATCCTTTCTCTTTTGCCTTTAATTCTATTTTAGTTAAAGGTTTCTTTGCATTTTATAGTCTGGCCCTCCTTATATTGTCACTTGCTGTATCTTCTCATTTTATTTTTTATGTTTTGGAATTTTGTTTTGTGACTTCTGCTTCAGATTGAAGTCTAAACTTCCTACTGCTTATATTTCAGTCTGAAGGTAGGGTCGCAAAACAAAATTTCCCTGCGTTCTGACCCCCAGCATCTTTTGCCAGCATTGTCTCCCTTTGTTTCTCTTTTGAAATTTAATTCTCTAACCAGAGAAACCACTTCCCTCCATCCCTTTGTCCTTTCTGTGCAATTTTCTGTTTCTAGGGGCATTTGTTTTACAAAAAAACTCAAACCAAATCCAACCAAAACTAAAAACAAGAAGCATAGTAATAATAATAATAATAAAACCATAAAAACTATTTGTAGCTTAAAAGAATACTAGAAAATGTGGGAGAAGAGAGATGGACAACAATTTGATTCTCAGGGTGCAGACTGATCAGATGTCAAAAGTGTCAGTGCAAGTGAAGAAACCCAGATAGTACAGGAGACCAACTGAAATTGAGAATGATGTCAGGAATTTACTCGCTGATGCAGGACCAATTATTAAAAAGAAACAGAAACTAATTCATTTTTTTAAAAGTTTAATGTATTGAATTCTCATTGAAAATCCACTTTTGACACCAGAAAAGGGACTAAGAGACTTTGGGGAAACAAATCCCATAAGAATATGGTATACCTTATTAAGTGATTTTTTTTTTATCTTTAATTTTTTTGGCTATGTGGCATGTGTACTCACCAGACAGAGAGAGAGAGAGAAAGTCAGAAAGTACCTCCCCAAAGCACCTCCCCAAGGAAGACAGCCACGCTGCAATTTATTTTTCTCCATTCTCCTCTTAGGATTTTGGTCATACGCAAATGTGCTTGGTGTGCTTTTAAAGCCACCAGGGGTGGGACTTGGAACTACAGAGTCAGCTGTGTGGGATCCGGCTGCCTTAGCCTCCATGTCACCTGCTGGCCCAGTAGTTCTCTTTTTTCACCACAACCTTAAGTAATCTGGCCTTGTGTCAGGGTTTTAGCTAATAAAGTTTTGGCTTTTTGCTATGTTACTTTGTCTTTAAGACAAATGGTGGTTAAAAGTATAATGGTCTCTGGGGCCGGCAGGTGGCACAGTGGTTAAGGGCACTGGACTCCCACATGGCCAACCACGGTTCAAGTCCCAGACCTGGCGCCTTGCTTTCTCACTTTCCCTCCCTCTCTTTACCTCTCTTACTCTGTCCCTCTCTGACCAAATTAAAAATAAATAAGTAAATAAAGTTAATATAAAATAATTATTTAAAAAAGGTATAATCCTTACTATGTTTGCTCTTAGAGTTTTACAAAAGTTGTTAGCTCTTGTCATTGCTTCTCTGTCCTTTCTATCCTTTGCACCAATAGATTTTTCACTTAAAATCAGTAATTTTAGAAAATTCAGCAATATCTTAATGTAAAAGAGATGTCACTTAGGTTCTGCCTTAACATTGAGTGATAGCAATCACTGACGGCGTGGAACCAGACCTTGTGGAAGGCTAGAGGACACCAGAATTGCTAATGAAGAAGCATTCTGGTTAGTTTTGAAAAGAACTATTAGTAAATTCAATACAAAGCTCAAGTTTCCAAAATTTGGTTACTGATTATATTGCCTTTTTTTTTTTAAGAGATATTTTTGCTATATAGGACATGTGTACTTGCTGGAGACACAGAGGGAGACAGAGAGACGAAAAGCAAGAAATCCCCTCCTAAGAGGAATGGCAATGTTGCAAGCCCCTCTCTTCCATTCTCCTCTAAGGATGTTGGGCGTGTACACACACATGCCTGTCGTGAGTTTTAAGCCACTGGATCCAGGTCTCTAACTGTGGTCATCTACATGAGAGTCCAGCAACATAACTGTTATGCCATCTGCTGGTCCACCAATTAAATTCTTTATAGTGGTAGAAGAAAGAATTTCTGAGATAACTAAACCACTTTCTTTACTAAGAAGGAAGCAGCAATGAAATACAATAGGCCAAACCCCTCTGTTGTTTTTGTCCAGTTACTAAGGCTAGTGGACAAAGCTGGAGACATCAGTATACCACAATATCACAGTAACTGGAGTGATAGGAGATAGAATGCAATATTAGAAATTATTACTATTGATTAATAGTAGGACAAAGGTCTTAGCATTTAAACAAGAAATTGCTATGGGGCACGTGTACTCACAAGAGAGAGAGGGAGAGAGAGATATCACTCCCCATGGGGTGATGGCCATGCTCTAATCCCTTCTCCTCCATTCTCTTCTCAAAAGTCTGGACTCCTGGGACCAGCAGTTAGCATAATGGCTATGTCGCTGGACTCCCACGTAGTCGAACGCAGTTCGAGTCCCGGACCCGGTGGCTTAAAACTCACGCCGGGCGCGTGTGCGTGGGTGTCCAAGGTCCCGAGAGGAGAATGGAAGAGAAGGGATTGCGGCATGGCCATCCCCCCTGGGGGGTGATTTCTCTCTTTCTCTCTCTCTGTCTCTATCTGTCTGGCAAGCACAAGCGCCATATAGCAAAAAATCTCTTCAAAAAAAAAAAAAATGGGACCAGCAGTTAGTGTAAAGGCTATGTTGCTGGACTCCCATGTAGTCAACTGCGGTTCCTGTCCCGGACCCGGTGACTTAAAACTCATGCTGGTCGTGTGTGTATGCATGCCCAAGATCCCAAGAGGAGAATGGAGGAGAAGGGACTGCAGTGTGGACATCCCTTCTGGAGGGTGATTTCTCGCTTTCTGTCTGTCTCTGTCTGTCTGGCGAGCACACGCGTCCTATAGCAAAAACTTCTCAAAAAAAAAATTGTGGACTCCCATCCACATATACATGACATTATTTTTTAAGACACTGGGTCTGGGATTTGAACAGCTCGGTTGGCCATGTGAGATTTAGCTCCCTTAATCACCATGGCACCAGCTGGCCTGGTTTTATCATTTGATAAAGAAATCCAGCTTTCTCAAAACCCTTAAAGTGCTTCATTAGCAGTGTCAATTTAGCACACACTCTTTATGATTACCAAGTGAAGGACTAAAAGAGATGCTTCAGAATCTCACGTCTAATCATATAGGAATTGATCCTTTGTCGGGGTTTTACTTTGAAAGAGTAACTATAATGGTTCCTGTTGCTAATGGAGTTGGTATCGTCATCCTACAGTAATTGTAACGTTTGCTTTTGAGAGATTTTTGCAACAGGGTGTGTGTGCTCACCAAAGAGATAGAGACAGAGAGACAGAAAGTAAGAAATCACCCCCTGTGGGGTGGGAGATGGCCACCATGTGGTCCCTTCTCCTCCATTCTCTTGGGATTTTGGGCACTCGCGCACACGTGCCTGGCATGAGTTTTAAGCCACTGGCTCCGAGGCTAGAACCTTGGTTGACTAGAAGGGAGTCTAGTGATGTAACCATTACATCATCTGCAGTCCTCTAACATGAAAACTTAAGTCTATTCTTGAGCAATAGGTGACAAAGGGGAAAGGACATGCACATGTGTTTCTTAGGAAATGGGGAAAAAGCATAAATCTATATTCATTGATGATTTTTTCTTTTTTGAGAGGTTTTTGCCTTAGAGTTCATGTACGTGACAGAGAGAGACAGAGGCAGTGAGAGGGAAAGTGAGAAATCACCCCACAGGGAGGATGGCCACACTGCAATACATTATCCTCCCAGGATCCTGAGCATGCATGCACACCCATCCAGTGTGAGTTTTAAACTCCCAGGTCTGGGACTTGAACTGCAGTCGGCCAGGTGGGAGTCCAGCAACATAACCAATACGCCATCTGTTGGTCTCTTCACTGGTAATTTTTGAAAAAGTTCCTTTTGAAAATTCTCCATAATAAGAAAAAGGAATTAGGTGTTGCCACATTCAAGCTTAGATATTCATAATTTCCTTGTCTTCTTTCTTTTGACTGAGAGAAATTATTTCTTCTCTCTTTCTCTTTTTCTTTCTCATCTTCAGATTTCCCTCATGGCTTGATTTTTTGTAGACAAAAATGTTTGAACTGTCACCAGCACTTGTTTCACCCCTCTATTTCTTCTACCAGTTGGGATTGCCTTACATCAATTTATGAATAAATCAATCAGTTCTAGTAATGTGGAGGAAGGAGAATGAGAACATCAGAGGTGCAAGGAAATGATAAGAAATAATAGCAGGGCCAGCCAGGTGGTGTGGTGGTGTAGGTGGCTGGATTCCACGTAACTGACTGTGTGATTGAGTCTCTGACTAGGTGGTTTGATTAACACACCAGGTGTACAGGCATGCATGTGTATTCAAAGTCCCAAGAGACTAGAGGAGAAGGGAATGCAGTGTGGCTGTCTCCCCTCGGGTGTAATTTCTCACTTTCTCTGTTACTCTCCCCTTCCTTCTCTCCTTGATGAGCACATGTGCCCTATAGCAAAAACTTAAAACAAACAACAACAACAAAAAAAGAAAGAAAGAACAGCAAATAGAGATAATGCAAATTAAGTTTTAATAGGGATTAAATGAATTTATCCACAGCCACATGTCTGGTGTTTTAGCTGGAACTTGAACCTAGGTCAATCCTGTTTATTTTTTAACTACATAATATATTACCCTTTCATCTTTATACCAATTAACATCATGCAAATAGTTTTATTCTGTATTTAGAATTATTCTAAATACAGATATACAATTATTCTAAATAATTCTATATCTAAATTATTCTACAGATGTGCTCTGTATTAGCGCATATCTATAGAAGTGGAATTATAAGTTTAAGGGATATCATGTTTTTATAGATCTAGTAACACACTGCAAATTCAATTTCTAAAAGGGTTAAATTAATCTAAATGGGATAAACATTTTAGGCAAAAGAAGAGAGAATTTATTAAATGACTAAAAATAATTTTAATGGGAACATTAACGTATAATGTTGCCAGCATCAATTATATTTAATTATTCCTTTTCATTAAGTGAAAAATACTACTTTAGGGTCTTGACTTTCTTTTTTTCTTTTTTTTTCTTTTTTTTGCCACTCATCTGACATATAGTAGATTTTAAACTCTTCAATAACTTAAGGGGACAGTAGACAATAGAAAGGCAGAAGAGGTTGGGAGATGTGCATAAAAAATCTTTTAGTTGAGGGGGAATTTTCTAAAGGGCACTGGAATCAAGAAATAAATGAATAATAACTTACCAATGGGTATTGAAGTGACTGGCAGAACAACATGAAACAAAATTGGATTAGCAGAGGTTTTGGATCAAGAATATAGTCTCTTCCTTGCTCTTTCCAAAGGATAAACAGAGAGCTCTTTGGAAGACACCAAACCTCCCCCAGAAGGATATCCATAATGGAATAAGGACGAACATTTCTTGTGTGGTGAAGGAATATTCCTGTCTATTGCGACCGGCCTGGCGTTACTGTATTTCAACTTGACAGAAAGGTGGAAGGGCTAACCCTGTATGCTCAGGTCATTCTTTTTCTTTCTCAACGAGTAGGAAGGTGTAAATACTGAAGATAACTTAAATAATCACAAATTTGAATGTTAATTGCAAGTATTCTCCTGTGACTACTTTAAACATATTTCCTTCCTTCTATTTCTCCATATTTGTTATATCTCACCCTAGACATCTTTTTTTTAGATTTTCTAGGGCATATGAACTCACTGGAGAGAGAATGAGAGACAGAGAGAGAGAGGGAAAGTGAGAAATTACCCCCAGTGGGGATGGCCACACTGCAACCCCCTTTCCTCCATTGTCTTTGCGGGACTCTGGGTACGCAAGCACACACCCAGCATGTTTCTCAAGCTGCCGGGTCTGGGACTCCAACCATGCTGTTGGCCACATGGGATCCAAACCTCTATGCCATAGGCTGGAACCCTGGATATCTTATTTATTTATTTATGATTATTATTTTTTGCAGCATGGGAAGTTTTGTTACTAAAAACTATTTGAAATTCTTTTTTAAGAAAACAAAATGTTTTTTTTTTTTAACCCAGACTTTCAAACAAATTGAGTGATTAATAACCCAAAAGATTGCTAAATAAGAAATAGAAGCATTAAGTGCAATGTGGATCAGTTAGGAAAAATTTTCTCCTCATTTTGGGATCCCAATTTGTATCAGATTTATGAAAAGAAAAGAAACTTACTGATAGGTACTGCTACATGTGCTAGAATCCAAACACAAAAAGGGTTGACACTGATTACAGAATTAATAATGATAATAGAATTCTTATTCATTGCGTTTTCAGACAGGACCTTCTAGGATGAAAAGAAACACCAAGCTCCAAGCCCTTTACTTCAGTTACGTTAGCTGCTGCTTTTTTTTTTTTTTTTCTTTTTCTTTTCAGTAATATAGTCAGTCACTTCAAAAGAGTGAGAAAGAGGTGAGTTTTAGTCTTAGTCATCGAAATACCTCAGAACTAGAAAAGCCTTATTTGCTTTTAATTTTGCTTCCAGTTTTTTTTGTTGTTGTTGTTGTTGTTGTTTGTTTGTTTTGGAAAGAGTTTTGCCATAGGGAATGTGTGCTTGCCAGTGAGAGAGAGACAGAGAGAAAAGAGAGAGAGGGAAAGTGAGACATCACTTCCTGAGGGGGGATGGCCATGCTGCAATCCCTTCTCCTCCATTCATTTCCTGGGATCTTGGGGTTGCACACACATGTATCTGGTGTGATTTTCAAGCCACCAGGTCTGAGACTCGAACCGCTGTCGGCCATGTGGGAGTCCAGAGATGTAAACACTATGCCATCTGCTGAGCTCTTGCTTTCAATTTCATTTCATTCTATCTCACTGCATATTCTTTCCTTAGTTTTTATACTTTTTATCTGACATGTCTGTCTTATCTTCAATTGAAAAATGCATTCTTTTTGTTAAAATGTCAGGAGAGCCAACTCTAGGAGATCTTAACATCTCATTCCTGACAATTTCTGTGTATTGGTTTCATTTTGTAGATAGTATTCAGTAACCAAAGGGAGAAATTGGTTGATTATGTGTAAAGAACAAATAGGGGAAGTTTTAATACAACTAAAAAAATGAGAATAGCCTTCACGTTCTCTGCCTCGTCCTCAAGTAATAATGAATTTTACTATGTCCTGACATGAACATTTTCATTTTTCATTTTGCCAGTGTGCATGCACTCGCCAGAGCGAGAGAGAGAAGGAAAGAGACAGAGAAGCAACCCCAGTGGGGCATGGTCATGCTGCAATCCCGTCTCCTCTGTTTCTCCCTCCTTTCAGAATTTTGTGCACACATGCATTTGTGCCTGGTGTGTTTTTCACGCTGCCTCTCCTG
>NW_006203449.1:66655-67830 GCF_000334495.1 Tupaia belangeri chinensis | reverse complement strand
ATATATCATATGTAAAGCCTCGTACATTCCCTGGCACATTGTAAATACTTGATAAATAGTATTGACTTGTTGGAAAAGTCATGACATATTTTTCAATGCAAAAATGCATTGTGACTTTTCAGACAACCCAATATTTATTACCATAGCACCACATCAGGTAACAATCAGTTTTAATTATAGTCTCAATTGATAGCTGAAAATGGAGCCATAGGAGATGGGAATAGGGAAGCCAGAAGCTATAATAGAAGGCAAGGAATGCTGAGAAATTAGTAAACCATAGAGTTAGAAATACAAATCTTAAATCTTGATTCAATAACGTTAAAAAGGGAGTAGCAAAGGGCCTCCAGATACCATAAGAAAGCAGTGATAATAATAGAAGTAAAAGACAGGACTTACTTTGAGACTTTCCAGATGTTGCTTCAATTAAAAAAAATAAATAAATTAGTGTGGTTGTCTGATGAACCAGAAATACACTTTCACTGATGTCATTTCCAGAATGAGCATCACGTATTGCACAGAAGTGGACAGAATGGGCATTAAACAGGGGCTGCTTTGTCCTGGGAACTTTATGGTCCACAGCTAATGACGGAGCCCACTCTCCCTCGCCCATCTAGGTCTTTGGTGGAAATCAGGAACTATGTCATGTCCCAACTTATTTTAGTTGAGCTACTTTCTTGGCTCTCTCTGTTATTTTTTTTTCTTGCAGTCCCTACCCATATTTTTTAAATGTATTTATTTAAAAATTTTGTCAGAGGACCAATGCTCTCACCACAAAGAGACAGAAAGATAGGGAGAGAAAGCACCCTTTGATGATGTGTGATCAGGCAGTAATCCATTCTCTTCCATTTCTTTATCCTCTTGGGATTCTGGGCATTCATACGCACAAGCCTGGTATGTTTTTCAGGCTGTTGGAATTCAGCCACACTGCAGGCCATGTGGGATCCAGCTCGTTAACCACCAGGCCACAGGGCTGGCCTTCTCCCACATTCTTGATCTCTGTCATCCCCACTATCGTTCCTCACTTGATTTTCTCTCGCTTTCTTGTCTGAGAGCAAGGGCTATGTTCTTTTTATTAATCCCCACAACTAGCATGGTCACCGTAAGAGCAGGCACTTAATAACCGTATGCTGAATCAGTGAGGAAATTCCACTGTGGCCAGCATCAGGACACTCCTC
>NW_006203449.1:61824-64324 GCF_000334495.1 Tupaia belangeri chinensis | reverse complement strand
CAACTTTGATGATATCTTACTAGTTTCAATAGTTTTTCCACTTACTGTCTGGTTTTCTATGCAGATTATCATAGTCTGAAATCAATAACAAATTTCTCCTTTCCTTTTGAATCGTTATAACTTGTTTGTTCTTTTTATTGCACAAGTTAGTATAACCCATAGTGGTCCTCTTGTTCTCGATCTTGACTTGAATGGCAATTCTTCTAAAACTTTATTTTTAAGAAATTTAAGAATGATAAAGGAGCAGATCTCCTTCATTAGGTTAAGGAAGTTCTCAGGGCCTGCAGGTGACATGGTAGTTAAGGCAACTGGATCCCACATGACCAACTTCGCAATTGGAGTCCCAGACCTGGTTGAAAATCATGCTGGGTGTGTGTTCATGTGTGCCCAAAATCTGGACAGGAGAATGGAGAAGGGACTATGGTGTGGGTATGCCCCCTGCAGATTGATTTCTCACTTTTTCTCTTTCTCTTGAGAGTGCCAGCGCCCTATGGGCTAAAAAAAAAAAAAAAACCTAGAGAACAGAAAAGAAAAAAGTTTTTGTAGCCTAGTGGTTAAAGTGGCTGGATCCTCAATGGCTGTGCAGTTCCAGTTCCGGACTTGGCAGCTTGAAGAACACTCCAGGAGAGTGTGTTCCCGGTATTCTGACAGGAGGAGAGGTGGAGGAGGAGAAGCCCGGTATTCTGACAGGAGGAGAGGTGGAGGAGGAGAAGGGATTGCGTTCTGACCATGCTCCATGGGGTGAGCACGCACACCCTCTGGCTAATTAAAAAAATGTTTCTTCTATCAATATGGAATGTCATTCTTTGTCCCTTTTATTTTGTCTTCTATTTTATCAGATATTTGCACTTTCATATCAGTTTTTGCTTTGTTGTTAATTACCTGGTTTGTTTCAAAAACTTTCAACTTTTCTGTGTCATCTTTTTAGATTTACCTCTTCTTAACAGAATTTAGCTAGTTGTTCTTACATTTCCTATGGAAAAGTAGAAAAAATTAAAAATTTCTTATTTTTTCCAGTTATATGAGAGTTTCTAGGTTTCAAACTGTGTGCTATTTTACTACTGTATTTATTTTATTATGCTAAGTGACACAGATATTTTCTGCTGACTTAAAAACATTTGCTTTTACGTTATTTTATTATTATTACATTTTTGGACAGAGGGTGCATTTGCTCACCAGGGAGACAGAGAGAGAGAGACAGGGAGTAAGAAAGCATTCCCCATGGGTAATGGTCATGCCACAGTCTCTCCTCCTCCATATCTCACTTCTTTTCGGATTTTGGGCGTGAACATGCACATGTGGCTGTGTGACTCTCAAGCTGATGGTCCAGGACCTGAAGCACTGGGTGGACCGTGTGAGATCCAACTGGTGTTTGTTTTTAGATTTTTGCCAATGGGTGCATGTGTCCACCAGAGAGTGAGGAAAAGTGAAACATCATCCTCGCTCTACCCCCTCACCCCCCCCAGGGTGAGAGGTGTATGCTGCAATCCCTTCTCCTCTGCTCTCTTCTTGGGATTTTGGTCCCTTGGGCCTGGTGTGTTTTTCAAGCCACAGTGTTCAGGACTTGAAGTGCAGAGTAGGCCATGTGGGATCCAGTACCTTCACCACCACACCACTTCGTGACCTGGGATCTGCTATTTTAAATACTAAGTTACAAAGCTAGCGCCAAAATTTGCTTTTTATTTAATTTATTTTTTTGCTATTTTCATGCTTCCTTTGGGATCAATAAAGTTTTCTTTATTTCTCTCATTTTTCTCTATAGTTTCATAACAGTGTATATTGCATTTCTATCATATTAATGATTTTCTTTTTAATTTTTGACCTAATATGCAAATATATATTTTAAATAGTATAAAGTTCATCAGTATTTCTCTTTGTTTAACTATCTTTATTCAAAACCACTTAGCCTTTCCTTGTTTTTTTCTAATGTTTTAAGGCTATTGATTTGAAAATAAACTAGTTTTTCCTTTCCTTTATTTTTTTAGAGAGATTTTTGCTGTAGGGCACTGTAGGGCAGGGGTGCCCCCCAGAGAGAGACAGAGAGACAGAAAGCAAGAAATCATCCCCCAGGGGTGAGGCAAGCCATAATCCCTTCTCCATTCTGCTCCTGGGATTCCGGGCATGCACCCTCATGCTCCTGGTGTGAGTTTTAAGCCACCAGGTCTGGGACTTAATCCTTGGTCGAGTAAGTGGGAGTTCAGTGACATAATCATTATGTCATCTGCTGGTCCCTCCTTTTCCTTGTCTTCCTCCTTTCTTCCTGTTAGTTTACAGTGATGAGATCTGGCACATGTGCATGTGTGTTTTAAAGTTATCTAATTTCAGCTTTAAATGTGGACCCATGTCTCTTTTCTTCTGGAATATTACCAGTCCTTATCTCTTTAAATTTCCCCTGAGGGTGTGGCTGCTGTCTTAGAACATGCTGAAATCCTAGTTCAGTTCCTGAGGCAAAGCTGCTGCCTGTTCTTCTTCCCCTTACCTTTTTCTAAAGAGCTTAATT
>NW_006203449.1:56425-61252 GCF_000334495.1 Tupaia belangeri chinensis | reverse complement strand
AAAAACATGTCAGGTATGTGTGCATGCATGCCCAAGATCCTGACAGGATGGAGAAATGGAGAAGAGATTGCAGTGTCACCATGCCCCACTAGGGTGCTTTCTCCTCTGCCCCATCAACTCTTCATTCTTCTCTGGTAATCTCGCTTTCCTGCTGGCAATTAAAAAATTACAAGCCAAGACTAAGCCAGCCAAAAACAAGGTGGTGTATTCCATCGTTACTTTGGCATATCCTTTTTTCTCTTTCCAAACCCTTGGTTCTTGCGTTTTACATATCTTTCATGTCCATCTTCTCTGATACTATTCATTCAATTTGGATTCTGGCTTATAACTTTTCTCTGTAAGACCAATAATGGTTTCTGCTGGCCTCAGGTCAGTCTTGGTCTCTGTTCCTAATTATAGAGCTTGTGTCTAAATATGAACCTAGAGTTACCAGCCTCATCCCTGGGTCTGGACCAAGGACTCTGAATGTTCTTCTGTGCAGTGAGAATATTTAGCTGACTGGCCTATTTCCATTCAAAAAAGGATGTGTGGATGGGGACTTCGGAAGAACACCAGCTTATTCTGTTATCAGCCCCAATTCCCCTCCCTCAAATACCAAGACTTCTGGTCTAATATTGGGTCATCAGAAAAGTCATGACACATTTTTGCATAGAACAGCATTAAAAATATGTCATGACTTTTCTGATGACCTAATATTATTGAAATTGTTAAAATGTTATTATAAAAATAAGGTCAGAATTTAATAGAATCTGTCAGAGTAATCCAAATATCTGTTGTGTTTGGGAAATTCACACAGCCCCAATGATGCAGCAGTAATGCAATACCTAACTCCACTGAAGCCATATGGCAAGGTCCCAGGCTCGTGTCCTAAGGTCTCCCTGCACATTCCTTTCTTTTACAGGGTGCGTGTGCTCTCCAGACAGACAGACAGAGACATAGAGACAGAAAGCAAGAAATCACCCCCCAGGGGGGATGGTCACATTGCAATCCCTTCTCCTCCACTCTCCTGTTGGGATCTTGGGCACGCAAGCACACGCGCCCAGCGTGAGTTTTAAGCCACCGGGTCTGGGACGCAAACCGCGGTCGACTATGTGGGAGTCCAGTGACATAGCCATTACGTTAACTGCTGGTTCCCTGATTTTTTTAGCTTTGACAAGAACTTTGGGTTTTAATATTAATATGGTTTAATTTCAGTTTAAGAAATACCAAGGAATATTGATTGGGGTTGCTAAAAAATCACTTGTAACCTAGGTAGGAAAACCAGATTTGCAGTCTGGAAAATCAGAACATAATGCGAAAAGTGTCTTCATGAATTCTATGTGAAATGTAACCGTTGCTGGTGCTCAAACTAGTTTAAATATTGAATCACTGTTGACATCTGTTACTTGGGAAACTGAGTTAAGAACTAAAATAGGAGCCAACAGGTGGCATAGTGGTTATGTCACTGGACTCCCACATGGTCAGCTGTGGTTTGAGTCCTGGACCTGGTGGTTTCAAAATCATGTCAGGTGCATGTGTATGTGTGCCAAAGATCCCGGGAGAAGAGTGGAGGAGAAGGGATTGCAGCGTGGCCACGCCCTCAGGGAGTGATTTCTCATTTTCTTTCTACCTTTCTCTGTCTCTCTCTGGTGAGTGCCCATGCACTAAGGCAAAAACCTTTTTAAAAAAAGAGCTAAAATAATGGGACCTCATAGTTATGAGTTTTAAAAAAATATTGTCTTGTAGTCCTAAGCTGGAAGGCTTTGGGTAATGTAGAAGCAAATGGTATATGAGAAACATGAGTCTCAATGTTTTCGGCACTTAGAAACATCTAATATAAGAAAGAGGCTCCACATATAACCAGCTGAGAAATAAAGAACTTACTTGTGGTTCTCTGGGAAATCACTAAAAAAACAAATAAATAAATAAAGTCCATTTAATTTTTCTTAACTAGAAAAAAAACATACATTATCTAGTATATTTTTCTGATGTCTGTGAGTGGAGGGTTTGGGTGAGGTAAGAGGGACGCGTCCTAGATGACCCTAAAGATTAGCTGCGGTGCAGACTTAGATGTGAGATTAAGCAGTAATGATGCAACGGTGAGGTGAAAGGTAGGATTCCCGTAGAAGTCCTCTTCATTTACGGGACCTAGACAACCTTGGGTCTAGCCCTAAGTAGCGACCACTGGATCCTTCTGTTTCCTCTGAATAGTTCTGCAGTCTTTGAGGGAATGAATGCTCAAGGTCTTTTTCCATTTGAACATCACTACATTGTGGATTTACCTCTTTCTCAAAAATTAGGCCTACTTCTGTTATTTTATGCTATCCTTTAGTTTTTTACTGAAATACTAGCTTAGAAGTTCAATGTGGAGAAAGTATGAATTGACCATAAATAGAGTTTGCCTTAAAATTATATAAGTACATCAAATGTTGACAAATTTTATGAGTTGAAGAGATTTAAAGAAGTCTTTCAGTGACAGTTCTTGAATTTACTTATAAACTTTCATCCATTATTTCAACTATTTTAAAAAAAGAAATACTAGCATAGTACTTCTTTTAATCAATATTTTCTTAAATGACCTATAATCTAGGGGGATCTGGGCAAAAAGGATGAAATAGAGGACTAAGAAAGTCAAATAACTTAACAGGAATGAATTGAAGGGAGTCACAGAGAGCCCAAGCAGAAAGAAGATGAAACACTTACTTATGGGTGCCAGGGGCAAACCTAAAAGAAAACCAAATTAGATATCAGTGGAGATTTGTTTGAAAGGAGCAAGGTTCCTTTTAGGGAGACATATTTATGTAAGGAGAGAAGCTTAGTAATAACACAGTTTTAGGTTCAAATTATGGTTTAATAACCAAACATTCTTAGGCAAGTATTTGGCCTCGTCCTTAAAAAGGGTTGATGATGTTACTCTAAGGATTAAATGGGATAATGTAATTAAAGCAGCTCTATAGTTCTTACAGGATGTGCTAAGTAAATAGGTATTTGAAATTAAGTAACTGTAAGCTTCCTTCAGAAGGAAGAGCTGAATGAACAGAAGGCAAAGGGAAGTTGAAGCCTTGAGTTTCTGCACACAGAGTGAGACGTGAGCAGGACAGGGACAGGTCCCTCAGTCTCGTAGAGAACAAGAGCAACAGAAAATTGTAGAAAAGCAAAGTGAGCTTACCACTGGACCCTGAAGGTGGACTAGCTGAAAAACAGAAATGTATTGATATTTTAGCAATGCTTTTTTTTCCCCCACTCCTTTTTACTTTCTATTTAGAGACTTCAATAGGGAACACGTTTTTAAAAAATATTTATTTACTTTTGATGTGATTGACAGAGTTTGAACTTTCCAAAAAATCAGTAATAACTTCATGGAATTTTGATAACAGAAGGGTAAGTTGTTACAGTGGTACACATCCCAAGCCCGGAACTCCCAGCACTGAAGGAGATTTAAACACAACTTTACTGGCTATGTTTAATTGCTAAATTAGGAAAGTTCAGGTGGAAACATGAACTCAGTGCAGGCAAGTTAAATTGAACCAATTGATAAATACAACAGAGAAACTTACTTCTCTTTCCTTTCTTCCTTGTTCAATTCGTTTTGTTTTGTTTTGTTTTGTTTTTGTGTGTGTGTGTGAAGTATCTGTTAACATGTCATTTTAAACTGCTGTCAAACTTTCTCATTTGGTCTTTATTTTCAAGGTAAGTCAGCAGAATTTGCTACCACCCCCCTCCCCAATTACTAAACAACTGAGAGAATTACAGGTGATGTGAAAGCTTGACATCAAGGAAATAGCAACTTCGAGACCCAGATCCTATGTAGATAGAAAACTTTCTTCTTAGATATCCTGGGATTCAAATGTGGAGGAACAGACTAGGCAAGGAAATAGGGAAGGAGAAATAGTTATACGGACTTCATATTCCCTCTTTTCTCCCAGCATTTTTTTTCTTTTCTGTAGTCAGTGTCTTGTTTAATGTCTTTATAACTTTAAACGTTTTTTATTTCTGCTTTACTTTTTTATAACCACCAGTGTTAGAACTTTCTAGTACTTATTAATAACCCAGAGGAGTTTTGAAAATGAGATAGCAAAGGCCATGGCATACCTAAAACCCTTTGCATGCCAATATGGTTAGATAAAGACTCTCAGGCTCGCTCCCCACCAACCCCAATCCCACCACTAAAGGCCAGTCAAGCCCTGTGGGAGAGAGTGAAATGAACAGACTTACATGTGAGGACATGATCCAACAAGACAAGCAAGGAGATTTCTTATATCCCCTTCTTGTTTCCTCTCCCATTCATGTTTTTCTATTGCTAAATTTCCTAGTTCAAGTTTTTCTGATCAGGGGCATTTCAAATTCCCAGAAGACTAATAATCAGCTGGTGGAATTCTGGATAATAGAAAATCAAAAGGCTAGGAAAGCAATCTTAAGTTCCAATATTAGATCTAAAGGTTTCAATAGATACTGCTGGACTTGAATAAATGCACAGCAGAGAAACGAACAGCTTACTAATTGCTTATATAGTTGGCCCAGCTGAAAAATAACAATGTTATACATATAATTTTTTTCTCAGTCATTTTTTCCCCTTCTGTGTGGAAAGTTTCTCATTGACAGTCTTTAGAATCATGAAGAAACTTTTTTTCCTCTGATCTTTTTATGTGAGTCAGTGAATGTTCTAGAAACTTATTTATAACTTAGTTGTGTTCTGAGTAATGGAAAATTAAGGGGGTGAGGAAATTAAGCTTTTTGCCATTTCTTTGTAACACAGATGCATAAATTTTGCCTCAAGATCTGTTAGATACTGCCAGGACAATTGTGTTCCACAATGAAGGGAGACAAACTTACAAGAGGATTCTGTAG
>NW_006203449.1:53646-54542 GCF_000334495.1 Tupaia belangeri chinensis | reverse complement strand
TGATACATGATGGGAGCTCAGCTGGTTGAAGGAGTGTTTACTTAGTACCCCTGACTGCCTTCTGCTTGGCTTCAACCTTGGGAATGCTGCTGCTTAATTTCTAGACTAAGTATTTCCTACGTCTGGGATTGGTTTTGACACCCTTAGATATTGACACATTTTTCTCTAGCTAGTCACATGTGAACTTTTTCTTTCCTCTCTACACACATGGTTTGCAGTAGCGATGGCTTCTGCCAGTTCCTGTACTTGCAGCCCACATACTGCCTTATCCTGTTCTCTGAAGCATGTGCTCTCTCCTCTGTTCTCTTTCTCTCTTCCTCCCTGTGGCAAGGAGTGATTGGGGCAAGGGGGCAGGACAGAAGCCTAGAAAAGAGAAAGGCCTTAGGGGAGGAGACTGGGGAACTCACGGTACACTTCGATCTTGAGCAGTGTTCTCTGGTTAACTTGCCTCAGAAAACTTAGTCTACTACATTTTATTGTCTTTCCCCTTTGCATTTATTTTTAATATTTTCTTTCCTTTTCTTATTTTTCTCTACATTGTCTATATTATCTGAGTAGGCCCTTTATAAACTACAAAACACTTCAGAAATAAGCTACCCTTATTACTCTTTCTTCATTACTTTAGAAAATTCTTATATATATATGTATATATACATATATATACATGTACATATATATGTGTATATATTGTGGGAGGCTGCGCACCAGCGAGTCTGCCGAGGTTTCTCAGAAAGCAAACAATTACACAATGCCAAAAGCCATGATTGGCTTCCCTTCAAAACCTGACCTTCGAAACCTTGCTCTGTTTGGCTACTAGAATCCCTCAAATTTGAATATCCGGTACCTCATGATTGGTCCAAAAGCAACCAATCATAACCCACCACTTAAAACCAATC
>NW_006203449.1:50800-53148 GCF_000334495.1 Tupaia belangeri chinensis | reverse complement strand
CTCCGTAATAGCCAGATCTTCCTCTAGGGGACTTGTTACCATGTTTTAGTGAGAAGGATATCCATTTTAATTCTTGCCTTTCATTACAGGCGCTGAAGGTGAAATTCTAAATTGTATTTTTTTTTTTCATTTTTCTCTACCTATTTTTTCTCTTATCACTTTTGTTTTACTCCCTTAGCTATCTTTTGCCATCTTTTTTCTTTTTTTAGAGAGGTATTTGCTATAGGGTGTGTGTATTCACTGGAGAAAGAGAGAGACAGACCGAAAGCAAGAAATCACCCCAAAAGGGGATGGCTACACTTTAATCTCTTCTCCTCCATTCTCCTCTTGGGATTTGCTACAGGGCATGTGCACAAGAGAGAGAGAGGAAGAGAGGAAGTGAGAAAGCAGGCTGTCAGGTCCAGGACCCAAACCAGGGTCGATCATGTGGGAGTCCAGTGTCTTTTTTTTTTTTTTGGAGAGGTTTTTGCTATAGAGTGTGTGTGCTCGCAAGAAAGACAAAAAAAGACGGACAGAAAGCGAGAAATCATCCCCTAGGAGATATGGCCACGCAGCAATCCCTTCTCCTCCATTCTCCTCTCAGGATCTTGGGCACACACGCACACGTGCCCAGTGTGGGTTTAAGTCAGCAAGTCTTTGATTTGAACCGTCATGGACTTCATGGGAGTCCAGCGACAGCCATTACTCCAACCACTGGTCGCTGGGAGTCCAATGTCTTAACCACTATGCCACCTGTTGGTCCTCACGCACACACTCATGCCTGGCATGAGTTTCAAGACACTGGGTCCGGGACTCAAACAGCGGTCGACTATGTGGGAGCCAGTGATGTAACCATTACACCATCTTCTGGTCCTTTATCTTCTTTCTTATTTCTTACATCCTCCTTCGATTCTTTCTATTATATATATATTTTTTTCTTTAGAAAGCTCTTATGATTACTGACAAACCACTATAATGATTATTGGAAAAATGCCCGCCTATTATTTTTAAACAATGAAAATTTCATTTTCTAAAAGATGTTCGGTTGCTCAAAGATAGCTAGGATACCAGTAACCAAAGTCTGATAAATGTGATTTTTAAAGTCCTTAATCCAGAAAAGTAAGTAGTTAGAGCTAGTTAAATTCTTCAGACGTAGAAAGTCACTAGAGATAAGTTGATATATAAATGGGAACTTACCAATAGGTCCTGGAGTATGCACTAAAAAGAAATCCAAATTGGCATATTAGAATGGTTATTTGGCTGAAGGATGTATTTTTTTTTTCATTAGTTTTATTCTAGGGATGGGATTTTGGGAGGTAGAGTAGAGGAGAGGCAGTGACATCAGTTATGAAATCATTAGGAAGAACAAATTCAGCTATGTTAAGTGTAGACAAAAGGGATGTTTAGCAAAGGTTTCTGATCCTCATCATCAGTACTGGAGAGTTAAATTAAGGGGAAACCTTTTACTTTTCCTTCTTGTCAGTAACAACAGAAGATACTACATTCTTGAGACTACACTTGTACAAAAATCTTTATTTCTAACCAACTAATATGTCCCTGGGTTAGGCATTAAGAAGGAGATAAGAATCTCATTCTTCTCACCTGGATTCCAGCTTGCTGGGGACTGACAGAACAGTGACTACTGCCTTGATTAGCTTTAGAGTCTGAGTGAAGGTTCAATAAATCCTTCAGGTTTTTTTTTGTAATAAAGAATTATTTATTTAATTTTACTTATCATTATTGTTATTCTAAAATTTGCCATAGGGCACATGCTCAAGAGACAAAGAGAGAGACAGAGACAGAGAGAGAGAAAGCAAGTGGTCAGATCCAGGACCCAAACCAGGGCCGACCATGTGGGAGTCCAGTGTGCCTTAACCACATCATGACACCTGCTGGTCCCCAGATCCTTCAGTTTTAATGAGAACTTGGCCTTCAGTTGATTTTCCACCTGTAATCCTCTGGTGGCCTTATAAAGATTGAAATCTGTTACATTACTTGTCAATATTACTTATGTTAGAATGATTTATTTACTTATTTATTAATTGGTAAACTGTATCTGAACTGAGAAAATTATAAATTACTGTTAAGAAGCCATATCTTTGGCTTCTCCGAATGTAGTAACCTGTGTGTTTGGACATATTCCTATGGGACCCCTTCAGGTTATGTGTAAGGTGTTCTTACAGATTTTAATCTCCCGCAGGACCTGTAGGGCTTTTAAGCCAAGACAGCTCCCACATTCCATTGCTGAGAGGCTGAAGAATAGCCCCTCGGTGGCTGTGCGCACACCTGCCTCGACCACCCCACCGCTTGGGCTGTGCAGGAAGGGCTGATGCTGCCCTGCTGGCAGCTGCTATGCTGCGTGCTGTAGG
>NW_006203449.1:44496-50723 GCF_000334495.1 Tupaia belangeri chinensis | reverse complement strand
CCATGCCCCAACCCAGTGGGCATGGCAATGTTTTCCTCCTCCCCTCAGTCCTCACTTCATGACACTCAATGGCAAATATTACAGTTCTAACTCATAAACCCCAAAACTTTAGCTCTGATTTTTTTTCCCCTGTGGAAACGGACTAGAAACTGATTTTTCCTCCCCCCTGTGGAAAAGAGCTAGAAGTAGTTTTCCAGATCTGGATATTCTTACTATGAATGATAGAAAAGCTAGAAAGTTAGGCATTTTGCAATATATTTTAATATTTACTTTGACTATATCTTTTTTATTAAGTTATTTATTTTAATTCCACTTGTTATTATCAGTTATTATTATTATTTTTAATTTGACCAGACAGCGACAGAGAGAAAGGGCAAGTGAGAAAGAAAGCCACCAGGTCTGGGACTCGAACTGTTGGGCAGTGTGGAAATCCAACACCTTTAACCACCATGCTACCTGCTGGCCCCTGCTTTGACTATATCTCTGTAAATATATGCCCTTGATCCTGAAGCAGAAATCTCAAGGTACCTGCCTTCTCAACATGTCACTAAATCTTTGACTCATGTCAGTAGTCAATAAATGATCACTTTACATTTTATTTGGTTTCTTCAGTTTTCCTATCTTTTCTTCTAGCATTCCCACACTTAATTTGTGACTCCTTGTCTTCCTTTTTCCCAAACACTTAATTTGTGACTCCTGGTCTTCCTTTTCCCAGTTATATTTACATTCACTTTCTCTGCTTTCTTCTCTTATCTGCCAATTCATTTCATCTTTCTCCTTCCACTTTCCTTCCTACTTTTGTTCTTTGTAATCTTCCTCTATTTTCTCCTTTTAGACCTGCATCTTCATTCTGTTTTTATTTTTTTTAAAAGCTCATTTATTTTTTCCTTCCTTCCTTTTTCTTCTTTTTTAATTTGCCGGAGGGCATGTATATTTACCAGAGAAAAGGAGAGAGGAAGGAGAAAGCACCTCCCAGTGGGGCATTGGTAACATTGTAATCCCTTTTCATCTCTCTGGCCTATTGGGAAGTGAAGCCTGTGTACATGCCCTGCATGTTTTTCACTGGGGCTGGAATTCAAACTGCAGAGTTGTGCATGTGGGAGCCAAGTCCCTTACTCTCCAGGTAACAAAGCGGCCTGTCTTTTAGTCTTTTTGTTGCTCTTTCTCTCACTCTCTCTCCCCATAGGTCTTTTTCCCCCTGAATTCCAACAATAGAAGTTTATTTTATTCACTGTTATTAATCCATCATGTCACCAAAAATGGTGGTGGAAAGTAAAACTTCAGTCCTAACTTCACTATAAATACCTACCCCTCTCTTTTTTTGAATTTATTTATTTATTTATTTATTTATTTGAGAAATGACTCTTGAACGTCAGTTTTTTTTTATGAATAAATATGGGTATAATGCTTGCCTCAAATGCATGTGAGCATTAGAAAAACTGTAAGACATTGTAGGAATTACTGGAAGACTGTGACTATGTGAAAATATAGAACTTATATTCATTCTACCACATGAATATAGAGGAACCGCAAATTCTATTACTTTAGTCTTGTAATTTAAAAAATTCTCAATTTTTGTTCCTAATACTATAATCCAGTGTCTGAAATAAACTGTATACAGACAAGTCTCAGTTTGTAAACATGTAGTTATGAACAACTGTATCTTGGAACCCCAGTTTTTAAAAGGTTTTTGGCATAGGACACATGCACTCACTGGAGAATGATGGAGAGAGAGAGACAGTGAGAGGGAAAGTGAGAAATCAGCCCTCCCAGGGAAGATGGCCATGCTGCAATCCCTTCTCCTCACTCTCCTCCTGGGATCTTGGACACACACGCACACACACCCAGTGTGATTTTTAAGCTGTCAGATCCAGGACTCAAACTGTGGTTGCCATGTGGGAGTTCAGTGCCTTAACCACCATACCACCTGCTGGCCCTGGACCCAGAATTTAAAAAAAAAAATCATGCTTCTATGGAAACATGTAATAGGGCAGGTTGGTAAAAGTTGGCAGGGATAGGACCTGATGTCCTAGAGATAATTTCTCAGAGCAATTAGAAATAAAAAGAAACTTAAAATTTGCGTTATTTTACAAAGTGAAGGTAACCCAATAAAGCAAAAATTATTTGCGTAGAAAGCAAGATGTTTAACTTGTATTGCATATTGGTTCTAAAGAGCTCGGAAACACCTCAGGAAGGACCATTCCCTAGGGGGTAATTTTTTTTACATTGTATTTCAGTTTCATAATTAACATATTTTCATTGCAGAACCTGCCTGAGTGAATTAATTGACTGGACTGCTTGGTCCTTGAGTCTGTGGGCACCAATCATTGAAATTAAAATAAATCATTGTTCTACTTATGGTACCAAAGCCATTATAATTAAGAATGAGATGACTTACCAAAGGTTTTTTGAGAGAGCTCTAGGGGAAAAAGAAAAAAAAAAGAAGAAAGAAAAAAAGAAATTAGCAAGTGCTTTTAGGCTCTAGAAGTACAGCTCTCTTTATACGCTTGCTTAGTAAGACTCTGCTTCGCTAAATTTAAGATCAGGTGTAAACGGTGCAGGGTGTTGACTTGCTGGAATGCTATGAGAAGCTAATACATAGAAGGGCTCCCCATCAAATGGATCCACCGAGGGTAGATTACAAGTGTACTGACTAGAGGTTACCCATTGGTTCATTTAAATGCTGTATAGGATTAGAAAAGTCCTCCTGCATTTAAACTTTACTTTCTTTTTCTCATTACACTTCTTTCCAACTCAGTTTTGAAAGTCATTTGTGCGATATGCCTAAGCTTTTGGAAGCCTTCTACAAAGATTTATCTTCCACTTTATAATTTGTGGTCATCAGTGAAATGTACATTCATGGGATCATCAACGACTTGATAAAATGCAAGGTAGCAGAAAGAGAAAAAAAAAAAAAAAAAAAAAAAAAAAAAAAAAAAAAAAAAAAGCGAACTCAAAATTCTTGAAATCTCAACATGGAAACCGAAGAACGATCCCTAAGATACTGCAGGAAATGAAAAAGTTCCACAATGGAAAATCAAATAGCAAACTTACTGATAGGTCCTGTAGCTCCAGCTGAGAGAGAAAGAGAGAGAACGAAATATCAGTGTGCTTCATTGCTGTGAAGGAAATACCTGCCCCCCAGCGCTTACTGTAGGAGTGCCATACATGGAAATCCTGTATACAATCTCTCTCTCTCTCTCTCTTTTTTTTTTTTGGAGAGGTTTTTGCTATAGGGGGCATGCACTCAGCAGAAAGACAGAGACAGACAGAAAGCGAGAAATCACCTCCCGGGAGGATGGCCATGCTGCAATCCCTTCTCCATTCTCCTCTGGGGATCTTGGGTATGCACGCACACGTGCCCAGCATGAGTTTCAGCCACCGGGTCCAGGACTCGAATTGTGGTCAACTACATAAGAGTCCAGCGACATAGCCATTATGCCAACTGCTGGTCCCACAATGTCTCTATTTTTCAGTTATTTATTTCTAGCGTTTTTCCCCCCCATAGGGCACCTGTGCTAGCCAGAGAGAGACAGAGGGAGAAGGAAAATTAGAAATCACCCCCAGGGAAGATGGCCATGCAGCAGGCCCTTATCCTCATTCTCCTCTTGGGATTTGGGACATGCACACACAAATGCCCATTGTGTTTTTTAAGCTGCCAGATCTGGAACTCAAATCGCAGAGTTGAGCCTGTGGGATCCAGGACCTTCACCACCACATCATCCGCTGGCCCAACGCTCTGTTTTCCTTACTTTTATTTTTCTTTCCTCATTTCCTTAGAGACTTATGGTTTATTTTGATAGTATACCTTCCCTTGCTAGTGGTTCATTATGATTACTAAGAGGGGTCTTTTGTTTTCTACTTTCTTATGGTAGCCTGTGGGGATTGCAGTCTCTCCACTTTATACATGGTCTCTGGAAACCGTGTAATAGAAATGCTAGGGGAGTCGAGAAACAGTGTCATGTAGCAGGGCAGAGCCAGTCTGAGAATTTGTAAATCATATGTCAAAGGGACCAGGGTGGAGAAAAATCTTGGTACTTACGGATAGGCGCTGTGAATTGCACTGAAATACAAAAAAGGTGAAAAATCAGTGTGATTTGACATTAACAGCATTCTCATCCACCAGTATTGTTTCCAGAGAAACTGCAGAACATCTCAACCAGAGGGAAAATAGCTACTGCCGGACTGCAGGTCGTTTTAGCATGGGAGCCCCATAATCTTCCCATCATAGCAAATCATTCAGCATCCATCTTAAATGAGAAGTTGGAGTAAATTTTGAAAAAGTTTGAGTAAATTTTGAAAATAAAAACATATACAATAACATTTTTTAAAAAGTAAGAGAAAATTTAAATATAACTACTTGACTTTCCCTTGTCTTAAATTCAGTGGCAATTTAGGGCATTTTGTCTGATGTCTGGGATGTCAGGAGGTGTTAGGAGAGCTGAATGCAGTCAAGAAGCATGACTGGGAAATCCTGCAGGTATAGAAATGGAAACAGGTAGTGTGCATAGAGGAAACCAGACCCCACAGGCAGCCAAAGAGCATTGGAATTAGGAAAAAGAGAACGAACTCACTTATAGGTCCAATAACTCCAGCTGGAATATGAGAAAAACAAAATAGAATTAATTAGAATGGTTCTTTGGCATGTGAAAATACAAATACAGATTACATTGAAATGCTTTCTGGGAAAACATCAAAAAGTAGACACCAGGAGTAAAATTACCACTTTGATGGAGGATTTCCTAAAGTTTTTAAATGCTTCATTTCAGCTTGGGAGGCCCCAGTACTGCAGGGATCTGACAGCTGAACCTGCAGAGATGCAGAGTCAAGATTCTCTCCCCAGTGGGGGTCTCTTTGTATCTCAGTAGACTGCAGAGGCCTTTGCCTTTCTTCTAGCTGGGCTAATTAGAACTTGTTTAGCTAGAATTACAGGCTTAGCTTCTGAAGGAGGCAGTGGACATTCTTGTATCTGTGGTGCCTTTGACTCACATTCATCAGTGTAATTTGACTGGTAACATCTTAGTATAAGAGGGAATAGAAAAGAGGGAATAGAAACTGTTACATTGGAGACATTCATTGGTATGGTTGGGGGTAAAGAGACGGAGACACTAGACAGAAGCTTGGCAATAATATCCTTCTTCATTTTAAACACACACCCCCACAACACACACACACCCACACCACATCTTTCTGTATCTTGTAGGCTGTGTGTGCTATTGTGACACCTTCACAATTTTTGCTTTTGAAGTTTGAATTTTGACTATTTTAATGTCTCTTGCATACATATAAATACTTCAAGAGAAGTAGACACAGAGTGTTAAAAATCATGAGACCTAATCCTCAAATCATTCTTTTTCTTTCTCCCTTCAGAGTCAGCCCCACCCCAGGAGCTCAAACTGAACATCCTCATACATGACAGATGAAAATATGTTAAGAAATGAGTTAAACCCTGATGAATATGGAGACTTTGCATAGATGGAAAAGTGGGTTAAACTTGATGCACCTACCTTTTATTTCCCATCTGAGGGCAGAAGATTGAAATCTTGTAGAGCAATGCCTTTCAAACTTTAAGGTACACACACATTACCTGGGGATCTCATTAAAATGCAAAGTCTGATTTAGTAGATCGGGGTGGACATCAGTGTGAGATTCTGCGATTCTATTAAACTCTGAGGTGATGCTGAGGCAGGTCTGGGATCTGCTTTAAGCATCAGGGCCATGAAGAGCTGGTTACAATCTCAGATCATTTACGTGTCTTGTTTCCATTCACCATTTTTTTCTTTTCTAAATCAATTGTCTCTCACACTTACCTCACACTCTCTATTCCCTCCCAGTTCTCCTACCAGAATGTTTGTTGTAATGTCATTTAAAATTTTATCTGGCTATCTGGACACTTCTTCCAGACTTACTCTTTGTTCAGAGCAGGGCATACCCTTTTCACACAACCCTCAGAGACAGCTGGGTGACCCTCAGTGAGTTGGGATTTACTACATGTCACCGAAAATCTTGGTGAGTCCTGGATGGAATGGCCGGCACCAAGACTTCCTCTGAGTGTTACTGGAATTTCTTTTTTCTTTTTTTTTTTTTATAATTATTTATTTTACTTATTCATTCATTTATTATTATTATTATTATTTAGTTTGAGCAGAGAGACAAAGGATGAGAATGAGAGAGAGAGGAAGTGAGAAAGCAAGCCACCAGATTCAGGACTTGAACCCTGGTTGGCC
>NW_006203449.1:40278-43124 GCF_000334495.1 Tupaia belangeri chinensis | reverse complement strand
TCTACTTGAAATGTTAGGGAGAGCAATATTCAGTGACACAAAGGAATCAGATACTTCTGCAAAGTACTAAGTTTTCGCTGCATTTAAGTTATTCTGCTTAATTTTACTTTTTAAGGCTTTAATTTTTCCTCTTATTTCTTATTGTCATTTGGAAAATTCTGAATGCTGAGGACAGAGCACTTTAATGGGCATTTTGTTGTGAGTTTGTTTTGTTGATTAATCTATGTGTCTATGCTCTTTAAAAACCTCTTATTGTGTTCCTTAGTACTTTAGTTATGTCCCTTTAAATTTCAGAAGTCTGCTACTTCTGCCTTGAGAAATTATGAATTGTATTTTAAGATTTCAAAAATCTCTTTACTAAAAGAAAGTTCTTTGTCAAATGAACCCATTTTCCCATGGAATTTCAGTTTTTGCATATTATGATATTATGACTCAGACTTTTAGAACTTTTGTCTTTTGTTTTTTTTCTTCCAGAGTTTAACTGAAATTCTTTCTCCCATTTTCTTTCCTCCCTACTCTTTTCTATTTGTCTAACTTCTTTTTCCTTCTGTGCTATTTTTCTTTGTTGAACATTCTTCAAGTACTGAAATATTTTTTAAAAATTAAGTTTACTAGGAGATCTTTTTGTGGCTTGAAAATTTGACAATTATTTCCTCTTCAAATAATCGATTCATTTCAAGTATGTCTCTGTGTGGTTGTTTGTTTGTTTGTTTCTTTTGGCAGGGAAATAGTAGCTTTCCCCTGAAGTGGTAAACCCTCAACACCTGGGATACGATGTTAGCTTTTCTATGGCCTCTTAGGCCGGGCACTGAACCATCAGTTTCTTCAAAAGGCAGTGTGACCTACTGCCACTCTCACCAGCAAAGATCATCTTTAAAACTTTTTATTCATTCACTGTATATCATTATAGCATACAAAATGAATTTTCCCATCCAGAAAACACTGAATTTAGAAGTATGGCTTTCATATAGGATCATTGGAAAAGTCATGATGCATTTTTTGGTAAGAAACAGAAAAAAATATGTCATGGCTTCTGATGACCCAATATTTAAGATTTAAAAGTATCAATCAATATTAGGAATAACGAGCATATTCAAGTTGTGTGTATTTAATATGATCAGTTAGTAATAACTATCTGGAGCTGAAGGAACTTATAAGAATTTTAGGATTTATGTGGGCTGAGCAGGAAAGAGAACTAGGTTACTGATGTCTGCCATGGCTAAAGGCGTGAGCAGAGGTACAACACATACATAGTTTACTCCTGGCTTAAAGTAGTCTAAAATAATGAGCGTAAGGGAAATTTTTGAATTGAGAATTTTGTGACCTTGCCCCGCTGAAGAGGAATAAGGACAGTGAAAGATATCCACTTACTGGCTTTTGGAGCAGATAAACTTAACTATAAGATTAAGGTATCTTGCCTATACTGTCTGTTTTTGGATGAAGGACACAGTCTATATGGGTATTCTTCCTAACGAGAACATCAGGATTGGTTCTCTTTAAGACTACCAAGTGTTATATAAGACAGAAATCCTGGCTATCTTTTTGATGGTTACAAACTCAGTTGCCTTTAGGGGCCTAGCAGGTCTCATGATTGTGAATCTGCCAGTTATAAAGGAGAGTGGAGCTGGCCATTTGAAAATGCTGTGCTGGCCAAACAAAGCACATCTACAGGGACCAGCAGGTGGTGTGGTGGTTAAGGTGCTGCACACTTCCACATAGCTGACCCTGGTACGAGTCCCGAACCTGGTGGGTTGCTTTCTCACTTTCTCTCTCTCTCTCTCTTTCAGTGTTTCTCTCTGGTCAAATTAAAATAAATGAATGAATAAAAAGAATTAAATAATTATTTAAAAAACAAACAAAAAAGCCCCACATCTGCAGGTGGCAGTGGGTAGCAGCGGCTAATCTGGGAGCTCTGCTTGGAGGTGCGAGAGGATCCCTGTGTACTCCAGCAGGGGAGTGTGAGATCAGCGTCATGCCAGTTGTGGGGTGAGTTAAGTGAAGTCCTTCCTTTTCATTTGTTTAAGGTTAGGTATGGGTTGGATTCACATTTAATCAAAATGTGTGTGAAGTCCCTTAAAATAATGACACTTTCTAGAGAAAACCATGAACTATGACATATTTAACTCTACTTTTGAATAAGAAACTGTTATGAGTGGGAAATATGACTGTAATGTGTAACCAAAAATGTGATATTCAATATGGAAAACTTTACCGTAAGCACACAGCTCAGAAAACAAATAAACAAAGCCCCCAACTGACCAACGAGGATTACCTGTTTCTGATTTTCCTCCATCCCCACTTTCCTGTCCTCCATTTCTCTCTCTGTGTTCCGATTTTGCCTTGACAATCAGAATCAGTCCCAGATCTATTTCAACTTTACCAACTTGATTCTCCTCCCTTCTCTATTCATTTCTTCCAGCTCCCCTTACTTTTCCATTCTTCCACCTCTAATTAGTTCTCAACTGGTTGGTGAAGTTAACTATGTAACAGTTTTAAAAACTTAATGGGAGATTAAATAACTTGCCTGTGTTCAAACAAGTGTTGGGTCCTCATGAAAGTTATGATGTATTTTTGCATAAAAACCCGTCACGACTTTAAAGATGACCAAGTAGTAAGTAGGGAACTGTTATGCAACTCCAGGCAGCCTGGTATTACAGCCTGCATGCTTAACTGCTGGACAACAGTCCTGTATATATTTAAAATATTTAACTAACATGCAAACTGTTTTAAAAAATGTTCCAGGGAACCAGCAGTTAGCGTAATGGCTATATCTCTGGACTCCCATGTAGTCGACTGCATTTTGAGTGCCAGACCCGGTGGCTTAAACTCACGCCGGGCGCGTGTGC
>NW_006203449.1:39835-40198 GCF_000334495.1 Tupaia belangeri chinensis | reverse complement strand
CTCTCTCTGTCTTTCTGGCGAGTGCAAGCACCCTATAGCAAAAACCTCTCCAAAAAAAAAAAAAAAAGTGTTCTTATTAGTCTTATTATACTACTCTCAATTCAGATAAGAGGTAAGCAGTAACTTTTTCCTAAGTCCATAGCCAGAGAGAACGGAGTCACTTCTTCTTTGGGCAATGGGCTCTAATTAGAAAGGGACACAGGTTTTTGTTTGTTTGTTTGTTTGTTTGTTTTTTGAGAGGTTTTCGCTATAGGGCGCGTGCGCTCGCCAGACAGACAGAGAGAGACAGAGAGACAGAAAGCGAGAAATCACCCCCCAGGGGGGATGGTCACGCCACAATCCCTTCTCCTCCATTCTCCTCTC
>NW_006203449.1:36360-39079 GCF_000334495.1 Tupaia belangeri chinensis | reverse complement strand
GGATATAATCAAAACCAGAACAAAACAGACCGATAGAGGGAAGGATTGTGCTTGAATATGCAAAAAGAAAAAAGGCAGTGTTAGCTTTCCATTCCCATTTTTTCCTTTTTTTTTTTGAAGGTTTTTATTTATTTTATTTATTTTTATTTATTTATTTATTTTTGCCAAGGGCATATGTGCTGTCAGGAGAGAGACAGAGAGAGGGAAAGTGAGACATCCCGGGGGTATAGGGGGTGGCCATCCCACAATCCCTTTTCATCCTCCATTCTCTCAGGATTTGGGCATGCACACACACGTGCCTGGCATGACTTTCAAGTTGCCAGGTCTGAGACTTGGACCAAGGTTGACCATGTGGGAATCCAGTGCCTTATCCACTCTGACAACTGCTGGCTGCAGCCCCTAGTTTTTCTGACACTAAATTCAGTAATTCAGTGAACTTCCCACAATTTTCTCCTCTTTCTGTTTTTTTTTTTTTTAATATTGCTTTTAAAAGTGATTTAACTTTGGGTTCATCAGGTGGTTTGGTGGTTGAGGTGCTAGACTAGGAGAAGCAAAATGACTGAAATTCTAGAACAAAGGCCTGCCTAGAAAGCAGCAGACAGGAAGGACAAGGTCCCTAGGCATTGAAGGTTTATGGTGGAGAAATAATTGGGTAATTGCTCAGGTCCCTTGTGAAGTGAGCTAAAAAACCACACTTACAAAGTCATAGCTCAATAGCCTAAAAGCATCAGAATTAACCCCCCTTTGGAGAGAAGCATCAGAATAAGGCCCTCAAACTGTCCTCCCCGGTGTGCATCAAATCCTCCATGCCAGCCACAGTGTGATCTGATCATAGGTTGATGGTGTGGCCGAGGCCCAGAACGTCAGGTGAGTGAGACAGGCCATTCCCTCTCCCCTTCCTCCTCCTTTGTTAAGGTCAACACTCTTAAGGGAACTTGGAAGACCTTATCTTTGATTAAACTTTCCTTAGTTTCCCTATATAGTCCTTTCTTTTTGTCTGCTTTCTCTTACTTTTTTTCCTAAATTGAGAAATAGAAATTTTAATATGGTTCCTGCAGTTGGCACTGAGGAATAATAACAAAAATTCAATAATTTGCATTAATTGGTTTATACTGTATATAATTCTCACTGAAGTCATTTTAGACAGGGGACCCTGATTAAACCTTAATGAGTGCAGTGGGGATCAACCACTAGAATTCTTGGGTTTGAATCTTAGTTCCTCTACTTAAAAGCAGTGTCACTCTGCTTTTCTGAGCCTAAGTTTATTTATTCCAAAAATACGATTATAATAATATACAATATACAATATAATATTTACTTCATAGAGTTCTTTTGAAGATATAAAATATTAGGATATACCCTAGAACAGATAGGGTTGTCAGAAAAGTCATGGGACACTCTTTTGCATAGAAAAAGAAAAAAATATATCCTGACTTTTTGGACAACTCAATAGTACTCAGTACATATTAATTATGATGTTGTTATTTCAAGTTTGTAGTCCTTATCTGTATGTACCTGCAGGGGAGATACAGGAATGATCTCCTCCTCTGCCTTGGGCACCAGGCTAGTCCAGGATTTTCAAAGAAATAATAGGATCGAGCCTCTGAATTCCGGGTTCAAGAGCCCCTTCCCCAAATTACCGTAATCCAGCAACTTGCGTGTGCAAATGATCTCTCACGGGGCCTCATCCATTCTGCAGGACCATCGCATCATCTTTCAGCTAAATGTGCTATATGATAACGACTCACTTTTCTTTGAGATTAATCCCAACCTGTCCAATCCTCACTTAATTTACTCACCATGGAGGATGATCCTAATCATAAGGGCACTTCTTATCTTAATGCTTGCTATACTCTTCATCTGATGGTTCTTTAATTCTTCCTCTTTAAAATACGTCACACTGTCTAGAATTCGTATCAGCAAATTTGCCCATGTCTAACTTCTCCATGTTTTCTTTGCCATTTTGCTTTAACAAGCCTGACTGTCCTTTAAAATACCACCTCTCAGATGTTGGTCAAAGTATAGTTTCAGTTAGGCAAGAGGAGTAAGTTCAGGAGAATGATAGTGCAACACGGCGTGCATAGTTAGTAATATATGACACGCTTGAGAATTGATAGACAGTGCAGTTCAAATGCTCCACCACAGACAGTGTGCGAAGTAAGCGTCCCAGCCGGTCCACGCTGTGTACATGTCAAAACATCATGTTCACCATAAACCTATAGAATTTTGTCTACTAAAATATAGTATTGGGTTGTCTGAAAAGTCATGATTTGTTTTCTCCTGAAAAGTCATAACATGTTTTTTTCCGTTTTCCTGTGCAAAAGGCATCATGACTTTTCTGAAAACCTAATACATTAAAATGAAAAAAAAAAAAAACCCATGTTCCTTACAGCCCTCTGAGTGGTGGCTCACGTCCATACACTAGAGGGTCTAGAGGAAGGTCAATGTCCTCTTGTTTCCCACTGCTGTTTCTGAACAATTACCCCTCCTTGGAGACAGCTGTGGTTTGAAGCACATGTGAGACTCTCGTGTCCTCCCCTCCTTGTTACTATCATCTGTCAGTATGTTGGTCATTACGCACCAGAAGCCAGGGTTACCTTTTGAAGGCACAAATATGACTATATTTCTTCCCTGATTAAAACTTTCTGATGGCTTATAGTGGCAGTCAGAATTGTACTCTATATTTTGGTTTAAAAGGCCTTTTATGATAGGGACTTTC
>NW_006203449.1:33915-35767 GCF_000334495.1 Tupaia belangeri chinensis | reverse complement strand
GGTGAGTGAGACAGGCCATTCCCTCTCCCCTTCCTCCTCCTTTGTTAAGGTCAACACTCTTAAGGGAACTTGGAAGACCTTATCTTTGATTAAACTTTCCTTAGTTTCCCTATATAGTCCTTTCTTTTTGTCTGCTTTCTCTTACTTTTTTTCCTAAATTGAGAAATAGAAATTTTAATATGGTTCCTGCAGTTGGCACTGAGGAATAATAACAAAAATTCAATAATTTTCATTAATTGGTTTATACTGTATATAATTCTCACTGAAGTCATTTTAGACAGGGGACCCTGATTAAACCTTAATGAGTGCAGTGGGGATCAACCACTAGAATTCTTGGGTTTGAATCTTAGTTCCTCTACTTAAAAGCAGTGTCACTCTGCTTTTCTGAGCCTAAGTTTATTTATTCCAAAAATACGATTATAATAATATACAATATACAATATAATATTTACTTCATAGAGTTCTTTTGAAGATATAAAATATTAGGATATACCCTAGAACAGATAGGGTTGTCAGAAAAGTCATGGGACACTCTTTTGCATAGAAAAAGAAAAAAATATATCCTGACTTTTTGGACAACTCAATAGTACTCAGTACATATTAATTATGATGTTGTTATTTCAAGTTTGTAGTCCTTATCTGTATGTACCTGCAGGGGAGATACAGGAATGATCTCCTCCTCTGCCTTGGGCACCAGGCTAGTCCAGGATTTTCAAAGAAATAATAGGATCGAGCCTCTGAATTCCGGGTTCAAGAGCCCCTTCCCCAAATTACCGTAATCCAGCAACTTGCGTGTGCAAATGATCTCTCACGGGGCCTCATCCATTCTGCAGGACCATCCATCGTCTTTCAGCTAAATGTGCTATATGATAACAACTCACTTTTCTTTGAGATTAATCCCCACGTGTCAAATCCTCACTTAATTTACCCACCATGGAGGATGATCCTAATCATAAGGGCACTTCTTATCTTAATGCTTGCTATACTGTTCATCTGATGGTTCTTTAATTCTTCCTCTTTAAAATACGTCACACTGTCTAGAATTCATATCAGCAAATTTGCCCATGTCTAACTTCTCCATGTTTTCTTTGCCATTTTGCTTTAACAAGCCTGACTGTCCTTTAAAATACCACCTCTCAGATGTTGGTCAAAGTATAGTTTCAGTTAGGCAAGAGGAATAGTTCAGGAGAATGATGGTACAACACGGCGTGCATAGTTAGTAATATATGACACGCTTGAGAATTGATAGACAGTGCAGTTCAAATGCTCCACCACAGACAGTGTGCGAAGTAAGCATCCCAGCCGGTCCACGCTGTATACATGTCAAAACATCATGTTCACCATAAACCTATAGAATTTTGTCTACTAAAATATAGTATTGGGTTGTCTAAAAAGTCACGATTTGTTTTCTCCTGAAAAATCATACCATATTTTTTCCATTTTCCTAGGCAAAATGCATTATGACTTTTCTGACAACCTAATACCTTAAAATGAAAAATAAAAACATCCCATGTTCCTTACAGCCCTCTGAGTGGTGGCTCACGTCCATACACTAGAGGGTCTAGAGGAAGGTCAATGTCCTCTTGTTTCCCACTGCTGTTTCTGAACAATTACTCCTCCTTGGAGACAGCTGTGGTTTGAAGCACGTGTGAGACTCTCGTGTCCTCCCCTCCTTGTTACTATCATCTGTCAATATGTTGGTCATTACGCACCAGAAGCCAGGGTTACCTTTTGAAGGCACAAATATGACTATATTTCTTCCCTGATTAAAACTTTCTGATGGCTTATAGTGGCAGTCAGAATTGTACTCTATATTTTGGTTTAAAAGGCCTTTTATGATAGGGCCTTTCCC
>NW_006203449.1:32240-33755 GCF_000334495.1 Tupaia belangeri chinensis | reverse complement strand
CCACGCCGCAATCCCTTCTCCTCCATTCTTCTCTCGGGATTTTGGGTACACACGCACACGCGCCCAGTGTGAGTTTAAGCCATCGGGTTCGGGACTCAAACCACGGTCAACTACATGGGAGTCCAACAACATAGCCATTATGCTAACTGCTGGTCCCACTATCAACCTTCTTGCCATCTCATACATGCCACTCTCCTTCCTGACTCAGGAACTTGGTATGCTTTCTGCCTGGGATACACTTCCCTAAGATTTTCATATAGCTGCTACTTTCACCATCCAGGTGTCAGTGTAAATATGTATTCAGAGACATTTCTTCTAATTTCCCAGCTGAAGGTCCCCACTCCCAGGTCTTGTTCTATCATATTATTCTAATGCATTTTTTTCATACAGTTTATCATGATCTGAAATTAGTTTGTTTGCATGTTTGTTTTCTGTCTTACTCCACTAGACTTCATTCTCCAAGTGAAATAGTTTTATCATCTTAGCCATAGCAGTCGCAGCCCACCGAACAATTTCCCTTTTGGAGGTTTTCTGGTTTCGTTTTTGAGAGGTTTTTGCCATAGGGTACGTGCACACGCCAGAAAGACAGAAAGCGAGAAATCACCCCACCCTCCCCACTCCCCAGGGAGGATGGCCACACCGCAATCCCTTCTCCTCCATTCTCCTCTTGGGATGTTGGGCATGCATGCACACATGCCCAGTGTGAGTTTAAGCCACCGAGTCCAGGACTCGAACCGTGCTCGACTACATGGGAGTTCAGCGACATAGCTGTTACGCTAACTGCTGGTATCCCTTTTAGAGGGTTTTGATACCTGTTCCACATGGGTTCCCTGACAATTTTACAGGAGAAATTGACAATCTAAATTTATTATGTAGTACATTTTAACCTGAAGATATTACACTTAGTTTCTATAGTAAATAATCTTTCTATGACTTAATAATGAGAATAAAGCAAAACTAAATAAAACCTGTTTTAGTTAGAAAAGTAAAATATTGAGCTTGATGGCCACATGTGCCCCAGAGAGAGAGAGAGATAGAGACAGATAGAGAGAAAGTGAGAAAGCACCCCCGACCCTTCACAGGGGACTGTCCTGCTGTAATCCCTTCTTCATCTTTTCCTCCTTTCAAGATTTTGGGCATGCACATGTGCTCCGCTTGCTCAAGCCAAGGGTCAGGAAATCAAAATGCCCAGTTGTCCATGTGGGATCCAGGTGCCGTAACCACCATACCACCAGCTGGCCCCAGCTTGAGAGTTTTCTAAGGGCACCTTTTAAGAGTCCTATAAATAAGGGACCAGCAGTTAGCATAATGGCTATGTCATTGAACTTCCATGTAGTTGACTGCGGTTTGAGTCCCGGACCCGGAGGCTTAAACTCACGCCAGGCGCATGTGTGTGCATGCCCAAGATCCTGAGGAAAGAATGGAGGAGAAAGGATTGTGATGTGGCCATCCCCCCTGGGGGGTGATTTCTCACTTTCTGTCTCTCTGTCTCTCTCTGTCTTTCTGGCGAGCACA
>NW_006203449.1:19313-31262 GCF_000334495.1 Tupaia belangeri chinensis | reverse complement strand
CATTCTCCAAGTGAAATAGTTTTATCATCTTAGCTATAGCAGTCACAGCCCACCGAACAATTTCCCTTTTGGAGGTTTTCTGGTTTCGTTTTTGAGAGGTTTTTGCCATAGGGTACGTGCACACGCCAGAAAGACAGAAAGCGAGAAATCACCCCACCCTCCCCACTCCCCAGGGAGGATGGCCACACCGCAATCCCTTCTCCTCCATTCTCCTCTTGGGATGTTGGGCATGCATGCACACATGCTCAGTGTGAGTTTAAGCCACCGAGTCCAGGACTCGAACCGTGCTCGACTACATGGGAGTTCAGTGACATAGCCATTACGCTAACTGCTGGTATCCCTTTTAGAGGGTTTTGATACCTGTTCCACATGGGTTCCCTGACAATTTTACAGGAGAAATTGACAATCTAAATTTATTATGTAGTACATTTTAACCTGAAGATATTACACTTAGTTTCTATAGTAAATAATCTTTCTATGACTTAATAATGAGAATAAAGCAAAACTAAATAAAACCTGTTTTAGTTAGAAAAGTAAAATATTGAGCTTGATGGCCACATGTGCCCCAGAGAGAGAGAGAGATAGAGACAGATAGAGAGAAAGTGAGAAAGCACCCCCGACCCTTCACAGGGGACTGTCCTGCTGTAATCCCTTCTTCATCTTTTCCTCCTTTCAAGATTTTGGGCATGCACATGTGCTCCGCTTGCTCAAGCCAAGGGTCAGGAAATCAAAATGCCCAGTTGTCCATGTGGGATCCAGGTGCCGTAACCACCATACCACCAGCTGGCCCCAGCTTGAGAGTTTTCTAAGGGCACCTTTTAAGAGTCCTATAAATAAGGGACCAGCAGTTAGCATAATGGCTATGTCATTGAACTTCCATGTAGTTGACTGCGGTTTGAGTCCCGGACCCGGAGGCTTAAACTCACGCCAGGCGCATGTGTGTGCATGCCCAAGATCCTGAGGAAAGAATGGAGGAGAAAGGATTGTGATGTGGCCATCCCCCCTGGGGGGTGATTTCTCGCTTTCTGTCTCTCTGTCTCTCTCTCTGTTTCTCTGGCGAGCACATGGCCCCTATAGCAAAATAATCTGAAAAACAAAACAAACAAAAAAGGGACATATAAATAATAAAGCAGCCTTATTCATGGGATAAGGTTATGGTGTGATAATGAACTAGCCCAATAATTGTGAAGTTAGATTAATTAGTAGTTTAAAATTTTCAAATTACATTTGAAAAAGCAAAGTAATTGTTCTTACATTGGCATAACTTCCTAAATTCCCTGAAACAAAGCATGTATTTCAAAAAGATACTTTGAATTGGAAGATTAAATATATTTAATACTATCCTCAAAGAAGTTAGATAAGCAGAGGATTTGGAGTCAAATCTAGTGTTTAAAATCTCAATTTTACCCTGTTAAACTATTTTGGCCTAAACCAGCTGCTGTACTCCCACACTTGGATTCCTGCGGATAAGCTGAAATCGCACATATTAGGCTGTTTTTCTGAGCGGGTTGTTCAGTTACAGCCAATCACAGCAACTAGGCTTCAGTCAATCACAGGCATCCCACGTTTTAAACCTTGCTAATGCAGACGAACTTCAGAACCCTCATGGGGGATGGCCACACCACATTCTACTCCATTTTCCTCCCAGGATCTTGGGCACACACACACGCGCGCCTCGTATGACTTTTCAAGCCACTGGGTCCAGTACGCAAACCATGGTTGGCCATGTGGGAGTCCAGGGACATAGCCAGGACACCATCTGCTGGCTCCGAAGTGAATAAAATTCTCTCTAAAAATAATTTTTTTAAGAGAGAGTTTTGCTATAGGGCATGTGTACTCACTGGAGAGACAGAGACAGAGAGATAGAAAGCAAGAAATCACCCACGGCCAACCGTGATTTAAGTCCCAGACCTGGTGGCTTGCTTCTCTCACTTTCTCTCTCTCTTTCTCTCTCACTCTGTCCCTCTCTGGTCAAATTAAAATAAATAAATAAAGTTAAATAAAATAATTCATTAAAAAAAAAGAAAGGAAGGAAGAAAGGAAGGAAGGAAGAAAGGAAGGAAGGAAGGAAGGAAGGAAGGAAGAAAGAAAAAGAAAGAAAGAAAGAAACAAACAAACAAGGAGCCCCTGGAGCATCAAAGCTTGAACCTCAGATGCAGCTCCAGGAGGTGGGGGTTAGGCATCTCTTCCCTGCTGCCAGCCTGACCTGGGGTTACCTTCAGGGAAGGTTGACTTTTCCTGCCAGCTATAGAAAGCTCTGGGATTCTCAGAAGTCAGGTAACACCCTTTGCCCTGACTATATTATCTGCATTCTCATCCCATTTTTCTTACTAATGCCTTGGTCTCCTCCTTTATTTACTGTTTTTCTAGCACTGTAGATTTGTAAATTGGTCTGTTTCTTGCTGGTATGCTACTATCATAAGTAACTAGAAACTTCCATTTACCTTCTTTGTGACTGATTATGGATAACAAAGAACTCAGAGAAATGTGAAGCTCAACCTTCTGCTGTAGTTTTTAGTGGAAGTCTAGGAAGTTTAAGATAATATCTTCTTGAGAGAATTGAAGAATACTAAAGGAACTTACCGAAACTTGATCGAGACAGTGCTAAAAGAAAATGAGTGAAAAGCAAAACAAATAAGAATGAGTTCTGCATGGCCCAGGGAGAGTGTAGGTTCTATAGGTATTATAGTGCAGGAAGCTTGTGGGAAAGAGGGCTGAAATGAGTCCGTCTCATTTTCTATTATCAGTTGCAATGTAACATGGTGAACTGTTGGATAAGCATTTCTGGTTACTTTTATGTATAAATTTTAGATTTTGTATAGTTCCTAGATAATGCTCTTAGGGGAGTAAGGGGGTTTTGATAGGTTGCAAGATCTATGCAACTTACCTTTTAATTTCATTGAGGAAGAGAATAAAAGATTTTGGGGGCTTACTAGCTTCTTAGTCAATGGAATTAAATTCTCTCTCTATTCTTTGATTTCTGATTCTACTGCTCTTGTGCTTTCTTTTTCTGCCTCTCTTCCTTCTTTTCTTCTTGTTCCTCAATTTCATTTATTTTCCCCCATGTTTCATGCTTTGTTACACCAAACTATTATTACAACTGCTTCTGTGGGAGGGTTTCCACTTTTCAAAAATCAGTGTCCTGTAGGAATGCTGACTAGTGCTAAAACTGTTTTTATTTTTTTATTCAAATATTCAAGAAGATCTTGAATACTAGAAGATGAAGTCAAAGCAGGGAAAGGGGACTTGCTCTCAAGATTATTTTACTCTCTAGTCACTTGGAAAAGTTGCTCACAATTTTTAAAAAGTTTTAAAATGTAGAGCTGAGCTTGAAAATTAGAAAGGGAAGTCTCCAAGAGTCTCCTATCAAGAAGGAACTCATAATCTTTTGTTGTTGTTGTTCTTAGAGATTTTTTTGCTATAGAGCATGTGCACTTGTTCGAGAGACAGAAAGAGACAGAGAGACAGAAAGTGAGAAATCACCCCCCACCCCCAGGGGGAATGGCTATGCTGCAATCCCTTCTCCTCCATAGGATTTTGAGCATACACACATATGCGCCCAGTGTGTATCAGGCTGCTGGGTCTAGGATTCGAATCAGGGTTAACCACATTGGATTCCATTGCTTTACCCACTAAACCACCTGCTGGCACCAGAATTTATAATGTTGACAATGAATAAGAAGTTTCACCCTGTATATGAGAATCTTATTGGGTGATTTAATTTTTAATACATGATCAATAGAAAAGGCCACAGGCCTCATGCATTCCAAGAACATAGTAGTTGTTTATATATATATAAATCTAAGGCTCACAAAAGCACTATCTGAGAAAGTGGTACATTAATCCCTACCTGTTGTTCCAGTTATACCATGAAATACCCCATTTGTGCTAGGCTATCATTGCAAATTGAATCTCTAGAAATGATGAAATCCTCAGTGAAGGCTGAATTCAGGTACAGAGCCCATGTTTGAACATGTCATGCATGAAAAAAATGAATGCAGAAATTATTATAAAAATTACTCATTAAATCTATTAAATGACCTATTAAATTATTACATGACATAAGATTTATGAGAAACTTAAATGATCACCTCATAGACTAAAGTTATAAAGTATTTGAAGAGGCCTACTGCCATAACAGACTCAACAAATACAAGAACAGTAGTTCAAAAAGAATTTTTACACAACTATGTTTCAAATATTCAAAGACACAAAGGGAGGCATCAAATTTAAAAACAAAAAAATTTGAGTGAAATCATTCAAGACCCAGCATAGAGAAATAAAAAGATAGTATTACAAAGATGGCCTTGCTGTTCACCAAATGAATTTTCTCTTGGAAACAGGGAACTAAAGTTGCAGATGGTGGATCAGCCAGTGGTGTGGTGGTTAAGGTGGCTGGATCCCACATGGCCAATGGAGCAATTCAATTCCTGGTCCTAGTGACTTGAAAACCATGCCAGGCAGGTGTGTATGTGCATGTCAAAAACCTTGAAAGGAGAAATAGAAGAGAAGGGATTATGGTATGACTATTCCCTATGGGAGATGCTTTCTTGTTTTTTCTTCCTCTCTAGTGAGCACAGCACCCTCTACCAAATTTTAAAAAAAAGTTGCAGATGGAATTAAGGTTGCCAGTCGCGTGACTATGGATAGAGTGATTATACTAGATTATCTGTGTGGGCTTACTGTAATCACAGAGTCCTTAAAAGTGGAAGAGAGACATATAAGGATGTCAGAGACATGACAGTGGATGCATCATCCGCCCCTGTCGGGAAAGCCTCTCACTCAAGATCTCTAGGCCGTTTCCTCTCTGCTCACTGAAGCATGAATTCAGAAGCCATTAGGTGAAGATGGTGGAGACACTGGGCCAAATGAATATGGATGGCCATGTCATTGCTGAGAGAAGGGCCAGTCACCGATCAGGATTCCTACTTTGGACTTTTCATGAGTAACAACTAAAATTTTACTACGTAAAAACACTGAGATGTAAGATTTATTTATTGCAACCTCTGGGGTTAATTTAATTAATACAAATTAGAAATACAAAAGAGAAGTTATAAATCATGATAGGTGGAAAGAGAAACTTTACATACATTTGTTTATGTGTATTATAAGGTGAGAGTACTGTTTATTAGATAGATACAGAAGTAGATATAAGTAATATTTATAGCAATTAAGGTTAATAATTTTCTATAGTTAAAGAACTGTTTGAGTCCATAGAATGGAAAATTTTGAATCTTGAACAGGATAAATGAAGTTAAGCTCACACCCAAATACATGGTAATTAAGATACCAAATACAAGAATAAAGACTGTGTGTGTGTGTGTGTGTGTGTGTGTGTGTGTGTGTGTGTCTGTGTGTGTATTTACTAAAGGGTTTGTGAACTTGCCAGAGAAAGACAGAGGGAGAGAGAAGAAGCATCCCTCATGGGGCATGGTCATGCTACAATTTCTTCTCCTTCATTTCTCCATCCTATTGGGATTTGGGGCAAGCATGCAGAGGTGCCTGATATGTTGTTTAAACTGCTGAATCTGGGACTCAAGCCACATGGTCGGCCGTATGGGATTTGGCTCCCTTAACCACCAGGCTATGGGGCCAGTCCGAGAATATCTTAAAATATATTTACTTAGGAGCAGCTGTCAAACTAGTACTAGATTTTTATCAGCAATAATAAACATAGAAGAAAATAGTCTCAAAGCACTGAGGGGAAGTAATACTCAGTTCTGTATTCGGCTAAACTACTCTTTAAAGCTGAGGGGGAAGTGAAGCTATTTTCAGCCATGCGAAGGCTTGGAAAAATTTTCACATACACATAGGACTTAAAAAACCACGACAGAAATATATTTGGGCAAAAAGAGGAAAGACTAGAGCTATAACAAGTAATGTTAAACAAAAAACAATTTTGAAACATTTTTGTAAATCTAAGTAATTATTGTAAAGAAGTAAAGGATTTTATTTTGTTTTTGAAAATAACACTATGAAACAAAATGGAGGCTATGGAAAGAATAGTTTGGAGGGAAGACGGTCAAATAAAGGCTCTTATCTCGTCTTAGAAGAATATGCTGATCAGTTTTAGATCTTTCTAAAAGAAAAATTAAATAGTATGCATGTTACAAATATAAGGATGAATAAAATAAATTCTACCAAAACAGTAAAACCAAAGGGACAAGGAAATCTAATAATCCAATAGAAGGCAGGTGAGAAGACTTAAACAAATAAAAGAACAAAGGATTGCAAATAGAAATTACAATATAAATTGGCAGAATTTAGGTAAAATATATTGAAAAAACTAGAACTATTTCCAAATGTATGCAACATAATGTAATGTTCGATGTTGAAGAAGATGAGTATGTCTGTATGTTATATGTTATGCATACTTTGAAAACCATACTGCACCTAACTGAACTGTACAATGATTGTAGGTAAACCAGAACTCACAATAGAAAAAAAGAGAAAAGTGAAGCAGTATGCATGTTATAAATATAAAGATGAACAAAATAAAGTCCACTAAAATAGTAAAGCAAGACAAGAGAAACAAGAAAATTGAATAATCCAAGGGCAGGAAAGAAGATTAAAACGATGAAAGAATGAAGCATAGTAAATAGAAATCATTATATAAGTGAGCAGAATTTAGACGAAGTATGTCAGTAATTTCCAATAAATTAATCTAGTAATACATCTATTAAATGGCAGAAAATTTTACATATAGGCCCAGCATGTGCCCTATAGCAAAAAAATATCTTTCAAAAGAAAAGAAAAAAACCCACACTGTTAAAGTTCAAAACTAAGGGTTTAAAAGAATGTTTAACATGCAAATACCAATGAAAACAAAGGGCTTGGAGCTATGGTAATACCAGGTAGTGTAGATTTAAGTAAAACAATAGTCATGAGGATATGGATGGTCCTTGTATTGATACATAAAACAAAATAAGATGGAGCAATTTTAAACTTGTATAGAACAGTCCAAATGTACACAGAAAGGGCCCAGCTCCACAGAGCAATGGTTAAGCACTGTGCAGAGGAAGTCAGATCCCACATGGCCAATGGGGTGTGAATTTCTCCCCTGCTGTGTTAAGTTAGGCACGTGCTCGTGTGCCCAGGATCCTGCCAGAATGGAGCACTGGAGGAAGAAGGATTGAGGTATGCTCAGTCCTTCCTGCGAGGAGTTTTCACTCTCTCATGCATGTGCACATACTGAATAAAGAAAATGAATAATGAATAAAAGAAAAACATGCAAGGAAAGTGGGCAATATTTTTAAAAAGTTCATCAATAGGAAACTATTATAGTTAGATATTTAAAGAAACATGCCTTTCTGAAGCTAATAAACAAAAGAAGTAATAACAATAGAGAATATTTGAATGATATAGTTAACTAGCTTGGGCTGATAGGCGTATCTGTGGTTAACATTCTCAACCCAACTAATAAAAATGTAAAACTTTTCAAGTTTACTTACCAGGTCTCAAAAGTTTCAACACATTTAAGAGAACTTGTATCACATAGATCACACTTTTCTATCATAGTACAACAGTTTGAAATAATAAGCACATAAAAGATAAAACGTTCTAAGCTAAAACATGTACTTGCCCGAGAGAGACAGAGAGGGAAAGTGAGAAATCACTCCTTGGGTGTTGGCCACGTCACAATCCCTTCTACTCTTCATGATTTAGGGCATACATGTGTCTAGTGGGTTTTCAAGCTGCTGAATCTGGGAGTTGAACCCACAGAGTCAGTTATGTGGGATCCAGCTCCTTAACCACCATACCATCAGCTGGTTCAAAAGGAATTTTCTTAATCCAATAAAAAGGAGCTGCCAAAAGGAGATATTGTACAAAGATGAAGGTAGGGCATTTCTGCTAAAGTAAGACATCAAGAAGGATGCCTGGTGATTATTGTTGGCATTAACATTGTGCTGGATGTTTGGGAGCAGAAGAATAACAAAAATAAATGATAAGAACATGATTTTAAGAATTGGAAAAAGAGGCTCAAATTCTAAGTTTTTTCAAATGATATAATTTTCTGCATACTGAGTCTAAGAGAATCTACAGAGCACAGCAAGATGGCTAGATTCACTCTCAGAAATACAACATAATTTTATGTATCAGCAATAATTATAAAATCCAGTAGTCAAAAAAAGGTACCATTCACAACAGAAACAAAAAAACATATATATGCACAGGAATTAATCTAACAGATTTGTAAGACCTTTCAGAAGAAAATGATGTTCTCTATTATTTAAGTGTAAATAAGAAAATTGAATAATGGCTAGATTGCCATATTAGTGCACAGGAAATTGATTTTGCTAATTAATCTATAGACTAAATAAAATTCTAATAAAATCATAATGTGACCTACGCAAGTTGAGAAATTAATTCTAAAATTCTTGTGTACAGTAAAGGTCCAAAAATAGCCAAAGTATTTCAGAAAAGAACAAAGAGAATATATAATTTCTTATAAAAAAATTACATTTCTATAAAGAAATGTTATATTATTTCTAAAATAAACCCCCCGAAACTAAAACCAAACAAACAAATCCTCATTTGGGTTAAAGTTCTACATGAGGAAAGAGAAAATAAGAAATAATATCTTTATAATATTTGAATAATAAAGGCCAAAAAAAGGGCACAAACTCTAAATAAAAACAAAATGTTGAAAAATTTTATTTTAATACATCGTATGGGAGCACAGAGTCTAGTCAGGGTGTTATAAAAGTCAAGAGACCCTATAAAACTCTAAAACTGAGAGAAGTAGAATGGGAGAAGTTATGAGGATATTGAAAAAGTTCATGGAAAATGTGTACTATGAATTAACTACACATGATTTCAAAACTTTTTGTACCTAAATAAAGTTGTGCTTTAATTGTATTTTCCAGGAACTTTTAGAAAAGTTAAAGAGAGCATGATCCCATGCCACAGAGAGACTGAGAGACGGAGAGAGAAAGCAACCCCCAATGGGATATATTATGCTTCTCCATTTCTCCGTCCTGTCATAATTTAGGCACTGCAAGTGTAGGTTCCAGTTTTTGGGCTGCCAGTATTTTAAATGCAGCCAGCTGTGTTGGATCCAGCTCCTTATGTGAAGTGTTAATCACTGCACTGTGGGGCCAGCCCTCCATGAACTTTTTGAAGTCCCTTCATAATAATGAAGAATTCTTATATACCAATCAGTAGCCTAATGGATGTATAGGTAAGGTAAATGAACAAGTAATTTATATAATGCGATGCCTACCTGGAGAGTAAACCTGTCAGAAGATACTTGATTTCAGGAACACGAGAAGGGAAAATTAATTTTGAAGATGTTACATTTAGCCAAGTGTCAATAATAGGAAATTAGGACAAAATCTGACGTTGTTATTAATACAGGGAAGCAAGAAATTGTGTAGTTTAGTGTGTCTCCAGTCTAACTACCATGTAGCTGAAACAATAGCTAGTGAAGATAACAATATGTATAAATTATGTAAATATTAATATGTGCATGATTCATTCATACCATTCATCCAAGGATACATACCTCATGGACAGACTGTTTTCCATCTACTTAAGGACCATCTTTACAGTACTATAGGTAACAGCAGCAAGTGGAAACACTGAGAATGCATTGTATAGTCATAAGTTGAATATTAAAGTCATGACCTGAATTTCTGTATATTTCAAAGTTATGTTTTGGGAGAAAATGTAAGTTGTAATGATGCCATTTTAGTCAAAATTCAAAATATCAAGAGAAACAATACTATATTTTACTCAGCAATAGGTAGAGATGATATAAACATATTAAAATAGACTTAAAAGACTTACAGTACATTTATAAGTCTTTGGGAAGAGGTGATGGAATGGGTCTAAGGATGGAGTTGAGGCGAGTGGGACTTGAGACACCACAGACTTGCAACCGACAGCTGCTCCGAGGTGGTGAACTTTTCAAGTCTTTGATAAAAAATGTACTCTAATAAAATCACATTGAAAAAAAAAAAATGAGTATGGGGACCAGCAGTTAGCATAACGTCTATGGACCAGCAGTTAGCATAATGGCTATGTCGGGAACTCCCATGTAGTTGACCACGGTTCGCGTCCCGGACTAGGTGGCTTAAAACTCACACTGGGCGCGTGTGCGTGTGTGCCCAAGATCCCGAGAGGAGAATGGAGGAGAAGGGATTGCGGCATGACCATCCCCCCTGGGGGGTGATTTCTCGCTTTATATCTCTCTGTCTCTCTGGCGAGCACACGCGCCCTATAGCAAAAAAAAAAAAGTATGAAACAGAATGGAAAGAGTAAAATAGTTGAAGAGTTAGAACCTGAAGTATTTGTGGTGGAAAAAGTACTGGATGTTTCCTGAGTGGGTGATTGGAGCATTTTTCAAGTGGAGAGGATTTACAGATGCTGACAATACTTAGGAATCAAAAGAAAATTTAGACCGTTCAGAGTTAAAGCATTCCTTAATTCTCAAAAAGCTGAGGGAAAAAATAAAAAGATGGTACAAAGAGGAAAATCTTTATCTGACAGTGAATCTGATGGCAAATCAAAGAAAAGAGCTGCTGCTGAGAAGCCAAGGCCTCACCAGATGTCTAGATCCTGAGTGAGTAATTGATGCCACAGGCCACAGTGGAGAGTGGATGCTGCGCAAGAAACTGGAAGATTCCGACGAGGCCGACTTGTTGCTGGCAAATGAAGCACTATGAAGTGTCCTCAAACTGTAATTGCTTTTTATGGAGACAAATTTCACGCTTTTGTCCAGAAGATGAAGCTCAATAATTGTTTGCATTGTGTGTATAGATATGAATTCTGGGTTTTGGATTTTGATTTACTAGTGTGGGGAAATACATTCTAATGGAAAAGTCAAGTTTAGTTTGTTTTGAAAGTAGTACTGGGGGAGTATTCTGGGTTTTGGATTTTGATTTACTAGTGTGGGGAAATACATTCTAATGGAAAAGTCAAGTTTAGTTTGTTTGTTTTGAAAGTAGCATTGGGGGAGTTGGTGGGATGGGTTGCATCCCACAACACTGGCTACTCTGAATAAGTAAAAGCTTTCTGTAGTTGCTCCTTTATCAGAAAAGAACATTTTATACCATGGTATTTTATTTCCTATACATTCAAGTACAGATTTTCTAAATGTTGGGAAAATTTTTCATCATTACTCAGAACTTCTGTTTAACTTATATGCCTAAGTATCAGTGTGGGTTTTTTTTTTTTAATCTTTGTATGTGTATATATAAAATAATATGTAAATGGTTTTCTGTTCTCCAAAACAAACTGTGGGGAAACATGTTTCTGAGATGCCATCGTTCTGGACAACCTCAGAATAAGAACATTATTTCAAATTAAACTGAAAATTTTCCTGAAGCTATAACCTTTTAAATTAAATAATGATTTTGTAATTGGACAGCCTAAATTAGACAACTTTAAAGCAGTTGCATTACACCCACATCTATCTATAATCATATAAATATAATAGTTTATTTATAGAATCTGAAAGGAAAAGTTGGTCTATTAGCAACAACCTCCCCTCTCAGATGAAAAAAAAAAAAAAAGAAAAAAGAAAAAAGAGCAAATCTTGGTGTTTAATTTCCTAAGAAGGACTTAGTTAGGAGGACATTTTAATCCTTTAGTAAACTTTCCCCTTACAAAAAGTTGAAATCCTGAGACCAGCAGATAGCATAATGTTTATGTCACTGGACTCCCACATGACCAACTACAGTTCAAGTCCTGGAGCCAGTGGCTACAAACTCACACCGAGCACGTGTGCGTGCGTGCCAAAAATCCCAAGAGGAGAATGGAGGAGAAGGGATTTTGGTGTGGCCATCCCCCCCAGGGGATGATTTCTTGCTTTCTGTCTCTCTATCTGTCTGTCTGGTGAGCACACATGCCCTATAGCAAAAACCTGTCTTAAATAAACAAAAAGCAGAGACCAACAGTTGGCACAATGGCTATGTTGCTGGACTGCCATGTACGTTATTACAGAGT
>NW_006203449.1:18871-19251 GCF_000334495.1 Tupaia belangeri chinensis | reverse complement strand
AAGATCCTGAGAGGAGAATGAAAGAGAAGGGATTGTGGCATGGTCATCACCCCTGGCGGGGAGGGGGGCATTTTTCCCTTTCTGTCTCTGTCTTTCTGCTGAGTGCACGTGCCCTATAGCAAAAATCTCTCAAAATAAATAAATAAATAAAAAGTTGAAATCCACTTGTTATATTGAGTAAAAGATCACTATTCATGAAATCTCTCAGATTTGGCTCATGGAAACCTAATTAGATGTTTAAAGATATTAGGAGTTTAGGAACTGCTGGCATAATAGGTGAACAAATTTGTGAATTTAAACTATTGACCTGCATGTTTTTTTCTCTTACCCCATCTCATTCCTTACATGTAGGCTCACTTTTCCCAGTTTGGGTTGTATGT
>NW_006203449.1:814-18828 GCF_000334495.1 Tupaia belangeri chinensis | reverse complement strand
ATTAAGTAACTCTGCAGTAATCAGAATGTTACCCAACTGTATATTATTTACTTTTTGTAAATACTGGTGAACAGTGGTCAATAAATAGTTTTGTATTTCTTGGAAAAAGGAAATGGAGTCAAAAGAGATTTCAACATTTTCTGTAATGGGAGAAATACAACACAATGTTTTTAGTTGTCACATCTAGGATGTGCATATACAGGAGTTAATTATTTTTGCATTTTATTTTAAATATGTTTTTAAAAGAAGGTAAAAGTAAATATAGAAACAACAGGATTTGCAAACCAGATGACAGTACAATTGAAAGACTATCATAAAACACTTACCTAGGGAGTTGGCTGACGGTGCTAAAACACACACACACACACACACACACACACACACAGAAGAACATGAATCATCAGAATTTGGATCAGTAACCTTTGCATATCAGCTTCAGTCATTGCCACCTGCTTCTTCTGGGGGCTGAAGGCCAGGCCCAAGGAGACATCACCGATTGGTGATGGGTACTGGAGACCACGACCATCAGCTGTTACTTATCCTTTCGATCTTTGACAAGAGTCTTAACTTTTTTAGGAGACAGATGTTATTTCTATAACATTTATACTTTTTTTCCTAGTCTTCCCTTCCTTCCCTTTTCTTCTCTTTTCTTTTCTTCTCCCACTCCCCTTTATCTTGATTACCTTCCTTTTCTGTCATTTATAATTTCCTCTACTTTATTTCTTCTTTCTTCCCAGTCATTTTGGAAACGTGTTTGTTACTAACAGACCATTCTCAAACAGCACTACGAGACTATCTGTTGCTTAGTATTCATATAACAGATAGGGTTTTTCTTTCCTTCATCCATTTCCAATCCAGAGAAATGTTACCAGTGGAAAGCAAAATTTTGTTAGAAACAAGAGAATACTTACTGTAACATACTTTGGATCCCTCTGAAAATACAAACAAGATAAAGAAAAATCAGTTTGAATGTTCTATTTCTATAGTTTAAGTATTATTATGGAGGATATCTCAAGCATCATCCTCAAATATTCCAGAAGTCAAAAAAACGAAAGCAAAATCTGCTGTCTTAATTTATGAGTTAAATGATATAAAAAAGCAGGCAAAGGTTAATTAAGGTAAGTATATGTAGTGAGAAAAATAATAAGCTATACATGGTAATATTAAAATACAAGAATATATTAGTTACGAAGTAATTTTGAGTCGGAATAAGGAATGGTAAAATATAAAGTTATCTGATTGATAATTGAAGTTCAATGAAATATAGCAAATTATAATGAATACATATGCATGTATTTATTATGATTACATTCTGTGATCTAGAAACAGACCAAGAAAATGACATCAAACGCTACTCGTGTTGTCATTGTTGTTTTCATAAAAGTGTAAAAATATATGTTAATGCTGATACTCTGTAGTTGATCTAAGTCATGTTGTATGGCAGTATCATTTGATATTTTACCAAAGCGTAGTTAAAGATCTACCCAGAAATGCAAAGACAACACACAAACACACACACACACACACACACACACACACACATTTTATGTCTCTTTTCTTAAAATGAGTTTCAAGCTTCACTGTGATGAGAATTAAGTCCAAAACATATACAACGTTCTGTGTCTTACACTGTGTTACTCATTTCTTATGATCCTATGTGGATTTTAAAAAGAAAATACCATTTTGATGCAGATCACTTTCATGTGCTACATTGACAGTTGCTATAAAAATTAATATTAAGAAAGAATTCAATTAATTTAGAAAATTTTGAATTATAGCAACTTTAATATGTATGTGATATGTTTAAATTCAAGTAAACTTTAAGTATTAAATTTCATGTACCTAAACTAACATAATGACCTTACCTAATATTTTGATGCCAGAGGATTTATATAGTTTCAAGTTGACCAAAAAATGTATATTTTTATCTCTAGAATAATGGAAGGAATACTAGTAGAGCTTGGGGACTTAGAAACATAGGATCATTGCGATTTATAGAGTCATCTTAGAGGTGACTAAGCTAGAGAAATAGTCATTTGGTTTTCTGAATTTTAAATTATGACTTATTTAGACAATAATAAAATGTTTGCTAATTAAAGTTTTACCCTAAAATCCAAGGGGAGTCAAGAATAGGAATATACTAAGATTATAGACTGTACACTAAAGATTCATAATTAGGATTTTTTTTTTTTTTGTTTTGAGATTTTTGCTATAGGGCATGTACACTTGCCAGAGAGACAGAGACAGAAAGTGAGAAGTCACTCTCCAGGGTGGATGGCCACTCTGCAATCCCTTCTCCTTCATTCTCCTCTTGGAATCTTGGGCGTGCATGCATATGTGCCTGGCATGAGTTTTAAGTGCTGGGTCCAGGATTCAAATTACAGTTGACTACATGGGCGTCCAGTGACCTAAACATTACACTATCTGCTGATCCCAGAAAATAACTTTATACAAAATTTAGAGTCAGACTTCTGTGTTTATATCCAGATTGAGTTAGTTGCAAGCACCGTGGCCTTGGGCAAGTCAGTAATATTTTTCATGCATGGGTCTCTCTTCTGTACATTAGGGATAATGATGTATCATAAATTAATGATCTTATTCAAAAACTACTTATTAAGGATCTCCCTGACTGTGGTTAGTAGAAGGCAAGAGGAGAAGCAAGAAAGTCAGTTAGGAAGCGGTTGTAATAGTCCAGGCGGGAGATGTTGGTGCTTGAATGTGATGGTGGTGAAAAATGGTCAGAGTGGAATAAAATTTGCAAGTATCATTGATAAGTTTTGCTGGGGAACTAGATGAAGAAGGCATGAAAAAAGAAGTTAAAGATGAGTCTAAGGAAGATGGTCCCATCAATTAGGCAACTACAGCTGTCAGTAAATTGCGTAGAAGGGATCAGGACCTATTTTGCATCTCTATATATTTTAAATTTGATTTTATTATTTTTATTTTTTTACATTCAATTACAGTATTTCTTTACAACATTGAAAATGAATTTTCCCTGGGACCAGCAGTGGCGTGGTGGTTCAGGTGCTGGTCTCCCACATAGCTAATAGTGGTTTGAACTTGGTGGCTTGAAACTCATGCTGGGTACATGGGCCAGTGTGCCCAAAATCACAAGAGGAGAATGGATTGCATAGTGGCCATCCCCCCTGGGGGATGATTTCTCACTTTCTGTCTCTCTGGAGAACACACACACCCTATAGCAAAAATGTCTTCAAAAAAATAAAAAGAAAATGAATTTTCCCAGCATGAATACCCTGCATGTTAGTCTGGTGAAGGAGTTGGATATGTTATAAATGAAATGCCTTTTATATATTTTCAGGACCACTGTATTATGATTATACAGGTTTTTTTTGTGGAAAAATCAGAGCATAAATAAATAAAATAGGAAAAAACAGAAAAGATCAACAGTATGATTTGACTTTAAAAAAATCTCATTTAAAATCTCATTTTAAAATTTAGATCTATTATTTTATTTATTTACTTATTTTATTTTAACCAGAGAGGGACAGAGTGAGGGACAGAGAGAAAGAATGTGAGAATACAAGCTGCTAGGTCCGGGACCAGGACTTGAGCTGTGGTCAGCCATGGGGGAATCCAGTGCCCTTAACCACCATACCACCTGCTGCCCCCAACAGTTGTCTTTTGACAAAATAAATGAAATGTATAAGCTTTCAGCTAGAGTAAGAAAAAAGAGAGAACTCAAATCAATAGAATCGGAAATGGAAGAGAAGGTATCACTCATACCAGAAAAAAACAAAGAACCATAAGCAACTACTAAGAGCAATTATAAACCAACAAATTATATAACCTAAAAGGAAGAGATAAATTTCTAGATGCTCACAGCCTACCAAGGCTGAATCAAGAAAACACAGATAATCTGAATAAATGTATATTGTTAAAGACATTTAAGGGACACAGAAATGGAGGATTGTCTGTCGATGATGTGTATGATAATATATTTAACTGGACTGGTGTGCAGTATATTCATGCTGAGAAAATACAAGCTGTGGTGATGTACAGTGATTGAATGTATAAAATAAATAAAAAGAGATTAAATCAACAAACAAAAAAGTCTCCCATCAGAGAAAAGTCCAGGACTTTTTTAGTAAATTCACAGGTGAATCTACTAAACATTAATTTTTAAATAATATAAGCAAAGTTAAAAAAAATAATTCTTAAAAAAAAAAAAAAAAATTGAAGAGGAGGGACACTTCCAAACCATTTTGACCAGGTCAGTGTTATCCTAATACCAAAACCAAATAAGACTTCAAGAATATAAAATTACAAGTAAGCTTCCCTGACTAGCAAGATGCAAAAATCCTCAACTAAATTCAATAATTTATTCATGTACCATGATCAACTGGGATATATCCCTGGGTTGAAAGGATTTGTGCCAGGTATGACATGCATAAATCAAGAGATATAATTAAAAATAAAAGGAATAAAATGACCATTTCAATTGCTGTAAAAAATGTATTCACAAAGTTCAACATCTTTTCATGATGAAAACTCTCAACAATTGGTTATAGGAGTGCACCTCAACATACTAAAGGGCATATAAACAACCTACAACTCCCATCATTTTCAAAGATGAAAAACTGGAAGGTTTTCTTGGGAACACTATTCTAGTTTATTTATCCATTGATAGACACTTAAGTTGTTCCCATATCTTGGCTATTGTGAATAATTCTTCGGTGAACGTGAGAGTGTGAATATCTTTTTAAGATAATGACTTGATTCATTTGGATATATGCCCAGAAATGGAATTATTGAATCATATCATATTTTACTTTTTATAATAAATTTTTAAAAAATGTTATTGTCAGGAGGTATGTGTACTTTCCAGAGAGACAGAGAGAGAGAGAAAGGTAGAGAGAGAGAGAGAGAGGCACCCCACATACTGCTTTCATTTTCCATTCACATGGAATGTCTTTTTCTCTTCCCTTTTATTCTGTATATTTCTTTCTTTCTTAAAATTCGCCAGAAGATGTGCATTATTGCTAGAGAGAGAGGGAGTGAGAAAGCACACTTCATGGGGAATGGTCATGCTCCCGTCCCTTCTCCTCTTCTCCTTCCTTTTGGGATTTTGGGCATCCATATATATGGGTCCAGTGTACTTCTCAAATCACTAGGTCAAGCCTTAAACAGCTGATTTCAGACTGGTCACTTGTTATCTAACCACTCCAACCAACACACCATGGGCTGGTCCTACATGTGCTCTAAACTCTGAAGTGAGTCTCTTTCAGACAGCATATGGAGTTGAATATTGATTTTTGAAAATCCAGTAGACCACTTTCTGTTTTTTTCATTTGATGTTTTAATCCCTTTACACTTAAGGTAATTATTTCTTAACTGTTTTCTGGTTGTTTCGAAAATCTCTGTTTCTTCCTGTTATTGTCTTTGTCTTTGAGATTTGATGATTTTTTGGTAGTGGTATGTTTTAGTTTCTTTGTTTTTCTGTTTTCTTTATCCTCTGTAGGTTTGACTTTGTGGTTACCATAGGATTATACAAAACATCATATGTCAATAATTTCAACACTATTTTAAACCGTAACAACCTAACTTTGCATATAAAAACTCTATACTTTGACCTTCTCCCCCCTTATTTTATACTTCTGATGTCATTTTTACATCTTTTGATATCATATATTCATTACGAATATTGTAGCCATAGTTATTTTAATACTTTTGCACACTAATGCACATTGTGTTCACGCTGAGAAAAACCATGTTGTACACTTTAAAGATGCACAATGACTAAATTTAGATAAAAATGATTATCATAAAAAGTTCATAAAAATGTATAGTATGAAAAAGCTAAATGGATTTCAAAACTTTTAATTTTATTTATACATTTATTTATTTAATATTTTGAGATTAATTTCACATTTTTTCAGAAAGTCCCTATCATGATGAATACAATATTTTTTCAACAGAGAACTTTACATGTTTTAGGTCTGTTAAGTGTTTTTCCCTTTGCATCTCACACCCACCCTCTACCACCCATCTCTACTATCCACTCCCCTCCCTTACAGTCTCTGGCATTTACATTTATCTTTACTAGTGTATCTTCAGATCTTTCCATTTCTGCCATACAGTGCAGATATTCAGTACAAATTGAGTGGGGAAATACAATGTGTATCTTTTAAAGTTCTGCTCACTTTGCTCAACATTAAGTCTTCTATAGTTATCCATTCTGAATCATAGAGTGTCATCGTATCTTATAGCTGAGCAATATTCCATAGAATATATGTGCCACAGATTTACACTTTAAATTTTAATTTAAAAATTTTTTTTCAGCCATAGGGCATGTGTGCTTGTTGGAGAGAGTGAGAAATCAGGCCTCAGGTACATGTGTGCTTGCTGGAGAGAGTGAGAAATCAGGCCCCAGATCGTATGGCCACACTGCATTCCTTTCTCCTCCATTCTCTCAGGATATTCAAGCTGCCTGGAATCATGAATTAAACTGCCATCAGTCTTATGGGATCTGGCTCCCTTATCACGAGGCCACAGGACAGGTGCAGAGGTCGAATATTTCCCCACATAGTCTACATACTACTTTGATTGTTTTGCCCTTTATCTCAGTAGGTTTTATAGTGTCTCATATTATGGTATAAAGAAGTATTGGTCTTCCTTTAATTTTATCATAACCCCTAAATATACTTACCTTGGTTATCATATGAAATGTCTAGAGGATTGCGGAAAAATATAAGATTCTTAACTTTTCATAAATAGGCTTCTGTATTAAATTCTTAGCAATCTACTATCTAATTTATTTACCACTTTCTGTTGAATATGAATGTTGGAGTCCTAAAAGAGAAAATGAAAACATAATGAGACACTTCCTTGACAAATATGTCTATGTTATCTTCTTATTAGATGAAATTTCTTTTGCTGCTTCTTTTTTTTAGATCTCTAGTCTTACGAAAAAGAAAAACAAAAAACAACACAATGGACTAATTTTACTAACAGATCATGAACAAATATGTTTCTCATTAGTTTAAAGCCAACCAACTGAGAGATTTGCTACTTTCCAGCTATCCCATTTTCTGTGGGTTCAATTTCAGAAAAGAATGAGAGGATGCCATGGCTCTCTGCTCCTTGCTCTTGTTTATGACAGAGGAATCCTAGAGGTAAGAGGGAAAGTAAGGGTCGAGAGTACAAGTGTGAGGCATGGGGGGGCAGGCAGAGTGAACTACCCTTCTCTTTTCTCCTTCAACTCTTGGAGATCTACATGCTTGTACTGAGTGTGCATGTGAGTGTGCGTGTGTGTGTGTGATTATTTCCATATCCATAACTTCAAAATTCTGTAGTTCTAGTTTAGTTGGTGAGCCTAGTATGGACAATTGTCTATCTATCTGTCTATGTGTGTATCATTTTGTTGTAGGGTTCATGCATTTCCTGGAGAGAGAGGAAGAGAGAGAAAAAGAGAGAGATTATTCTCCCCCCAGGGGGTGGGGGTTTGCCATTATAATCCCTTCTCCATTCACTTCTCAGGATTTGGGGCACTCATGCACACATGCCCAGCATGATTTTCAAGGGTCCAGGACTCTTAACTGTATAGTTGGCCACATGGAAAAATCAGTCACTTTAACCACATGCCTCCTGGCTCTCCCTATATAGACAATTTTAATAGTTTCCAATAAAAGGAGAGGCAACTCTAGTGACCCTTGATGAGTTCTGGAGAAGATAGGACAGAGAACAGAACCACATATATAGGCAACCCTGGTGAGTGATGTTTAGAGAGAACAGTGAGTTTGGGGTGTAAGAGTTAAGGTACATTGAAATTAGAGGTATGTATGTGTCCCTGAAAAAAAAAAAGAAAAAAAAAATAGACTGTGCCTTGAAGTTATTTTTATAACCATAAAGAAACTTTCTGGAGAAGGTTTATTTCAAAAAAGCTTTATCAGGAGCAGCAGTGGCGTAATGGCTGTGTTGCTGGACTCCCATGTAATAGACCGTGGTTCAAGTCCCGGGCCCAGTGGCTTAAGCTCTGTCTGGTGTGTGTGCTTCTGTGTCCAGGATTCTGTGAGGAGAAGGGATTATGATGTGGCCATCCCCCCCTGGGGGGTGATTTCTCACTTGCTGTTTCTCTGTTTCTCTCTTTCTTTTTGATATAGGAAAAAAAAAAGCTTTATCATTATTCCTCATTCATGTCAGATCACATGTCCTGATCTGGGGGACAGGTCATAATTTTATTATTAATAATAGCAAATATTGAAAATCATGATAAAATGACCTCCCTTTTTGTCGTAGCTCAGGTGGGAGGAGTATGATGTAAATATGTGAGTACTAGATTTACAATCACAAAATCCAACTCATTGCTTAGCTACGTGAACTTGAATAAGTCTCAATCTTTTTGAGCATAAATTTCATCTTTTGAAATGGGAATAGTAAGTTTTATTTACCTCTTACACTGTATACCTTTCAAAGAGTCATTTTACATATACTATTTCATTTAATCTTCATGACATGTGAATTATATAATTTACTTCTATTTTAAATATCCAGGAGATTGTTCTAGAGAGGTTCCTTAGCCTTTCTAAGATCTTGGAGAAAAGAGGTGCTGAACACGATTTTTTTTTTTAATTCTTTTTTTTTTTTTTTTGGAGAGGTTTTTGCCATAGGGCACATGCGCTCTCCAGAAAGACAGAGATAGAGACAGAAAATGAGAAATCACCCCCCAGGGAGAATGACCATCCAGGGGGGATGGCCACGCCGCAATCCCTTCTCCATTCTCCTCTCGGGATCTTGGGCACACACGCACATGAGTTTTAAGCCACTGTGTCCGGGACACGAACCACGGTCGACTATGTGGGAGTCCAGCGACATAGCCATTACGCTAACTGCTGGTTCCTGAACACGATTTTTTAAAATGGTCTTCGGAAGGGAAAATGTTAGCGTTTTCTGAAAAAAGTACACAATTCTTTGTGTGTGTGTGTGTGTGTGTGTGTGCACGCGCGTGTGTGCAGAGAGAGGGAGAGAGAGAAAGAGACTGATAGTCAATCAGATATGTCAGCAAAAGATGTGCTGACGTAAATCATGCTCAAAGAGAGATTAGTCACATGCTCTCTATAGAACACATTTCTCCACTGCTTCCCTAATTGTTCTTAATCTGTTTACCTTTTTCATCCTCATACTCCAGAAGTCCAGCACCTAGAGAAAAAAAGGAGAGAGCTCCACAATTTTGCCTCTTAATTATTAATCGTGCTTTATTTAAGACTCTGAAAGCTAATGTAAGTGTGCACTACAGATGCTGAATATCACATCACTTTGTAGGAGCTAAGGATTGTGCATAAGTGGAAGGAGGTGATGAGTGACTGTCAGTTACAGGTTCACAATATCAGCCAGGCCAAATGGCAATCATAAGGAGTTTCAAAGTAGCTGTCACCTCTCTGTACTCTAGCACTCAGCTCCTATTTGTACCCTCTTATCCTAGGGTATCCTTCTTAGGAACTTGGGCATCTCTCCAGACTTTGCCATGGAAAGTCTGCTTCACCCCTCCACATCTTGAACTTGGGACGCTTCTTCTCAATTGTAATCACCTTAGCTGTTCACTGTCATTATTCCTGGCGACATTAGATTCTTCTCTCCAGCCTTCACTACTGGACTTAGACTCTGCTAAATCATCTGCCCCAATCCTGAGGAGTCTGCTGTTTACATGGCATCTCAGGTGCTGCTCCCAGACCACAGGCAACATCTAAACGGACCCTCACAGTCATGTCGGCCTATCCCCCACTAACTCATTTTGTCCAATTCCGGTTTGCAATTTAGCTGCTCAGAAATTGCTGGTAGATTTCTCCCAGTAACTTAGGCATTCAGTTCAAGGTAGGGTGCACCAAGCCAGGTGCTGGGAAACACAATGGTAAACAGACAGATTTCGTTCCTGGCTTATGAAAATTCGATAATTCTATATATGTTGTTCTCATGGGGATAAGTACTTACTTTGTTCTGAACTGTATCTGGATACATACATTTCTGTGGAAAAAATAGGGAAAAAAATGTTTCTGATAGCTACTTATGAGAATGTTTCTTCCCAGACCCGTCTCTCCTTAATCTGCTGTGCTGCTTTGCTCCCAGGCTGGTCCTCCTGATGCATTACTGGTTCTCACGGCTTCTCATCGTTTCCAGCCTGTCTTATCCACTTGTCATCTATGCTACTTATTCTCTGAGGGCTCATAGACATTGAGGATGGGAAATAAGAGGGAGTATACAACTGATTAAAAGGGAATGGGAGAGATATTGAGGAAAATCCTGGAAAGGGAAATCTTATGGCATAGAAATAAGTCTTGGTTTTTTGACCCCAATCTCTCTTTCATTGATGAATACTACCCTGTGTCTTCTTAGTTCTTTCCATATAATACAAGATATTGATATATATTAGCATGTACTTGAGAAGCATACTGTCTTCTCACTTCTATTTTCCCCCCTCAAGTAATTTTCCCTTTTTGTTCAGATTTTCTTTTCCTTTTTTATTTCTTTTACATTCTTTCCTTTTATGAGAGCAAGTGAAAGTGAGTACATGGGAGGGAGAGGGAGGGAGATGAAAGAGAGAGAGAGTGAGTTTGATTCAGGTTGGGGCAGGAACTGCATCCAGGCCTCCTATGTGGCTTCAGTGCCCTCTCACTTGTGTCACTGTTGCTGGGTCTGGCAATTTCCTTTTATAGTATTTTTATTAATTTTGCTAAACTGTACCTGTGATTCTTTTCAGAGTAGTTGACATTATTGATAACATAAGCTTTGGGAGTTTAAAAGTTCATGGAACGGTCCAGCAGATCATGTAGTGGTTAAGGTGCTAGACTCCCACATGGTCAACCGTGGTTCGTGTCCTGAACCCAGTGGCTTTAAAATCATGCTGGGCACATATGTGTGCAGGAGTGCCTGAAATCCTGAGAGGAGAATGGAGGAGAAGGGACTGTGGCATGGCCATCCCCACAAGGAGAGGTGATTTTCACTTTCTCTCTCTTTATCTGTCTGTCTCCCTGTCTGTCTCCATGTGCCCTGTAGCAAAAATCTCTCCCTTAAAAAAATAATATAAAATAAAAATAAACAAATAAAGAAACAAAAGTAAAAGTGCTTGGGAAATTACTAATAAGTCACAGGTATTTTAGCTCATATGTTGAAACAGATTCTCAGGATACTGGCAAAAGTTTCTAGTTATTGTATTAGTAGAGATAACCTGAGACTGGATGTTAGCATCCCCCTTTGTGTCTCCCGCAGGGAATCTCCATTTTAACTTATCACTACTCACCATTTTGCTTGCGTCTTGTCCATCTTGTTAACAAAATCGCCAGAATGGCAAGTCCCAGTAGAGTCAAGATGATAGCCAAAGTTACTTCTGAAACAAAAATCTCACTTCAGGTCTGCTTGTTATTGAGGCCAGGTCATTATCAGAGACAACTTTTGGTCACCTCTTACTGTCTACTAGACCTTTTTTCCTTTCCCTTTTCTGCTACTTCACCTCTTTTATTCTTTTATATTACTCATCATACTGTCCCAATATCCTTTCCCCTATCCATTTTTTTAGCTTTTATCTTGATTATTTTGGTCTTTTACTAAGAACCTCAGATGCTGTGTATCCTTGTCTTAGAGTGGGTGATGTAACAGATTTCCTCCTCCGTAGAACTCCTTGTCCCAGCAGTTTAGAGTAAATCAGTGTCTGCCAAGATATTTTCTGGGGTATAAGAAAAAATATGAAAACTTCTACTTTTATGTAATTTTATCTCATACCTTTAAAATCTTTAGATATCTATTTTAAAATTTATTAGTACAGTTTGTACATTTATTATTATTTTTTTTTAACCACAAACTGAAAAAATTATTTAATTTTATTTATTCCTTCATTTATTTTAATTTGAACATAGACAGAGAGAGAGAGTAAGAGAAGGAAAGTGAGAAAGCAAGCCACCAGGTCCAGGACTTGAACCATGGTTGGCCATGTGGGAATATCCAACACCTTAACTACCATACCACCTGCTGGTCCCCAATTGTACATCTATAACATTTATAAATATACACATATATGGAATGCATGCTCAAAATTTTTTGAGTGGGTGAGTCATGAAATCATCTTAAGAGGCCCCAGACTGCAGGATTTGAACAAAGGTGGTTATATTCACAAAATCCACTGCAGAAGACACCCTTTATTTATTTATTATTAAACTCTAGAAATCAAAGGAGAAATCAGCACTATCACTCTGAAGCTGAGTTGACTGTTTCCCTCCAGGCCTGCAGAGGAGTCAACAGGAGTGAAAGAAAGGACATTGAATTTTCAAGGAAGCAGGCAGAGAGGTTAAAGCAGTTGTGTTAAAGTCCCTGACTCCTGAGCTAAGAGTCTAGGAAGTCCTAGAGAGGGAGGGGGTCAGTCCGTACCCAAGACCGCCATTTTCCAGGTATCTTCAGTAGGTTCCGTGTCATCTGGATTTCTTTGTCAGAGAAGCTTCAAAATAAAATGAACCACTCAAGCTCACTCTTTCTGAGTAGCATGAACTTGGGTGCCAGGGAAGGCCTTGTAGACAGAGATTATACAGGGTTGCTGCGGAATCGGGTGGCTCAGGTTGCTCAGACCTAAGCAACTTAAGGGAGTGTGACCTATGAAGGTTCTGGAATCTCTGTCATAACAAAGACTTGGAACTTCAGTGAGGCAAGAGTAAAGGAGGAGGAAGAACAAGAGACCAAGAAGACTTAAGACTATTTTGGGCGGACCTTGAACTTACATAGGAAACAGGAACAGAATTCACCCTATCTGGGCTTTCGAATAATTTCCAACTTCCCAGAGATATTTTGACACCAGAGATTGCGTCTCATTTATATTTTTAACTCGTCCTCCCTCCCCTTTCCCTCTTAATTTGTTTGAGGGCACATGTATTTGTCAGAGAAAGAGGGAAATGAGACCATTCCCCTGGGGGATGGTCATGTTGTAATCCCTTCTTCATTTCTCCTTTTGGGGTTTTGGACACACATGCACATGGCCACAGTGTGACTTTTAAGGTGTTGCATTTGGGACTCAAACCGCTCAGCTGGCCATGTGAAATCCAGCCGTCTTAACTACCATGACACTTGCTGGTCCTCTTATTAATACTTGAAGCAGAGTACCTTTCACAGAATAGGCATTTTATAAATATTTGATGATTAAAAATGATAGAAATGTCCGTATTTAAAAAGAGGGGCCTCGGGACTGGCAGGTGGCATGGAGGTTAAAAGTGCTGGACTCACAACCCACATGGTCGACACGGTTCAAGTCCTGGACCTGATGACTTGCCTTCTCACTTTCTCTTTCTCACTCTGTCCCTCTCTGGTCAAATTAAAATAAATAACATAACATAGAGTGAAATAAAATAATTCTTAAAAAAAAAAAAAAAAAGAGGGCTTGGAAGAAATGAAAGTGAACCAAAGAAGTCACACTGTTGGAATTAGCAAGAAGTCGTTTGTGGTGCTAAGAGGAGTGAGTCAGTGGAGAGGATTTTTAAGTTACTACGGAGACCAAGGAGAGCAATAAACCCTTTTTACTGAGTGTCTACAAGATCTATCGTAGTTACTTTACAAACACAAACTCATTTATCCCCCAATAACAGTCACAATGAAATAAAGATGGAGAGAGACTTTGGATGTCACCCAGCAAATGAATGGCAGCTTTTGACTCCAAAGCCCACACAATAGTCAGAAAGCCACATTGTGTCTCAGCCTTGGAGGCCATGACAGCATCTTCTAGGGTGGGTTTTCAGCCACTGCAAGAGGAGAGTAATGCCCTCTAGTTTTAGAATCCTCTATCTGCTAGATCTTGGGCAGCTCTGGACTACTTTGTTTTATAAAATTAATCATCCTGGCTAAAATTTTTATTTGACCAAATTGTGTGGTCAAAGTTGATGAATGTGGAGTCATTTAAAATTTTTATATGTACAAATTTATATTAGTAGGATTTCCGTGAAAAAGCACTCCATATATTAATTCTTTTAGGACTTATCTATTGACACAGATTCTTTTTTTTCTTTTTTTTGAGAGAGATATTTTTGCTATAGGGTTCGTGTGCTCGTCAGAGAAACAGAGAGACAAAAAATGAGATATTACCCCCCTCTCTGTCCCCCCTACCCCCCCAGAGATGATGACCATGCTGCAGTCCCTTCTCCACTCTCCTCTCAGGATTTTGGGCATGTATACACATGTGCCTAGAGTGAGTTTCAAGCCGCTGAGTCTGAGAATCAAACTGCTGTCTGCCATGTAGTAGTCCAGAGCCTTAAACACTACACCACCTGCTGACCCCAACACAGATATTTCTTCTTTTTTTTTTTTTAAGAGAGATTTTTGTTATAGGACATGTGTGCTCACCAGAGAGATAGAGAGACAAAAAGTGAGAAATCACCCCTTGGGGGATGGCCACACCACAATCCTTTCTCCTTCATTCTCTTCTTGGTTTCCTGGACATGCATACACACGTGCCAGGTGTGAGTCTCAAGCCACTGGATTCGGGACTTGAACCGCAGTCAACTACATTGGGAATCCAGGAACGTAATCATCATGCTACCCGCTTGTCCTGACAAAGGTTCATTCTTAAGTTATGTTACAAAGTTATTAGAACTATTGAAAGTCCAAGAGTCAATGACAATGACTAATTAAGCAATTTTGACAATGTTAATAGCAAACCATAGTAGCATTATTAAGATTTGGTTGTATAAGAGCTTACAAAATATATTGGAACCTCAGCCTGGTTTCTGAATTGCAGATCTTCTCTTGTGGATTAAATGTAAACAGGGTGAAAAAGTCTAATGGAAGAAGCATGATAATTCTTCATATTACCACCAGAACCACTACCATCATCTTTTTTTTTTTTTTGGAGAGGTTTTTTGCTATAGGGCACGTGCACTTGCCAGAAAGACAGACGGAGAGAGACAGAGAGATAGAAAGTGAGAAATCACCCCCCAGGGGTGATGGCCATGCCGCAATCCCTTCTCCTCCACTCTCCTCTCAGGATCTTGGGCACGCATGCACACACCCCTGGCGTGAGTTTAAGCCACTGGGTCCGGGACATGAACCGCAGTTGGCTACATGGAAGTCCAGCGACATAGCCATTATGCTAACTACCATCATCATAAAACTAAAATTAAACCAACAAAATACTTTCTGTGATGCTTAATTTTGTTATCTTGGCAATGCTGTGGCACCAGTTGTTCAGTCAAACACCAGTCTTAAGTGTTGCTGTGAAGATAATTTTCAGATATGATAAACACTTACACTTAGACATTATGTCTGATTTAAGTAAAGCAGACTACCTTCCATGATATAGGTAGGCTTCATCCAATGAGTCAAAGGCTCCGAGGCAGACACCAAGGTTTCTGCCATAAGACTGCACCATCGAAACCTTGCTTGAGTGTTTTGTCTGCTTGACCAGACCATGGATTTCAGACGCAAGCCTACAATATCAATTATTATCTGAATTTACAGCCTAGTAGTGCTCTTCCTACAGATCTCAAATTTGCCAGGCCCCACAGTAATGTGAGCCAATTCTTTAAAATAAATCTCTCTATATCCCTAATATTAGTCTTATTTCTCTGGAGAACTCTACACATCCCTATTAAACATGTAACTGTTGGCAATTTGATACTGTGTATACTAAAATCTATTTTAGAATTGGACACACACAATATGTAGCCTTCAGTAGGTTTAACATGTTGGAAATTAGGATTTAAGAAAAGTTGGGGGACCAGCAGTTGGTGTAATGACTATGTTGTTGCACTCCCATGTAGTCTACTGTGGTTTGAGTCCCAGACCCAGTGGCTTAAACTCACGCCAGCGCGTGTGTGTGCATGCCCAAGATCCCAAGAAGAGAATGGAGGAGAAGGGATTATGGTGTGGCCATCCCCCTGGGGGATGATTTCTTGCTTTCTGTTTCTCAAAAAAAAAAAAAAAAAATTTAAGAAAAGTAGAATAAGAAATTGAAAGTATCCCTTTGGTCCATACACATAGTTTCTCAAGGACTGATAAGTAAGCACATATATTAAAAAGTCAAATTCGTCTTTTTTGGCTGAGATGAAAACATGGCTAGTCGGTATCTAAAATCAACACTGTTATGTGTTATTGATTGATGTGGGTACTCATATAATTTAAATATCCTTAATAGTCAGCAGTACTAGCAACTTGTTGTGCAAAGAGGTTGATTTTCTGTTTAAATGAAGAAAAGTTCTCCACCCATTGTGATGGACTAAGAAAACATTTACTGTCATACATTTTCCATAAAATGACTTTGTATTTGCTTAAATTCTGGAGGTTTCCTCTTAAGATTATAGAATTCTGCACTATAACATATGGATCAGATGACTTTAGCCTAGGATATTTGTGGTGTTCTAAAACACAGAGTATTAATAGAAAATGTGAGATATATAAAGCCAGAAGTTAGGGAGATTATCACTGAAAAGCTAGTGTGATGGCGGAGTGGGAGATCTCAGCCTTGTTCCCTCAACACAGAACAGCAAACAGCTATCCATGATGAAACTAGCTCTAGAAGAGTTCAGGAATCCACTTGAGAGTAAGACACAGTAACACAAGCCTTGGATGATCATAGGAAAAGGACAGGAAGAAAGTTTCACTTTGCTTACACCGTCCTGTCCCCAGCAGGCACTGCTCAGCCCTGAGAGGGAACTCCCCAGCTTGTGAGTTCCCTTTACTGGGAAAGAGAGAGAGCACTCAAATACAACTTCTCTTTTGTGAGGAGCTGCCTGACTGACCAACTTTAGTCTCACCCTGCCCATTTCACAGAGGAGACTGTCATAGCTGAGACATCGGGAGGTGGCTGGGAATAAATAAGGGTGAGACTCAGGGACCAGCAGTTGGCGTAATGGCTATGTTGTTGGACTCCCATGTGGTTGACCGTGGTTCGTGTCCCAGACCTGGTGGCTTAAACTCATGCCAGGTGCGTGTGCATGCATGCCCAAGATCCTGAGAGGAGAATGGAGGAGAAGGGATTGCGGCATGGCCATCACCCCTGGGGGGTGATTTCTCACTTTCTGTCTCTCTGTCTCTCTTTCTGTCTGGAGAGTGCAAGCACCCTGTAGCAAAAACTTCTCCAAAAAAAGTTAAAAAAAAAAGAAGGGTGAGACTCTTGGTTTCATTCACGGACACTGTGGTTCCCAGTGCCCTGATCTGGATAGGATTCTATCAGCCTTTTCTGTTGAGGACCTCAAAATGTTTCTGGCTGCCACGTACCCCCTGTAGCTGTTACCACCAAGGGCCCTGCAGGGTTTGCCATAGCAGACTCCGTCTGCCTGTTCCGCAGAGCATCCCAGCAGATTTCACTACTGAGGAAACCAGCAGCCAGTGTAGCTACAGTGGATCCCTCATAGTTTCCCACCAAAGGCCCTGCAGTTTTTAGCCTTTGCCATCTCAAGCTATCTCAGCCAACACCTCCCCCCATCATAGTTGCCCGGCCATCTTTACCACAGTGCCCCCGCCCAGGGATTCCATTTAGCCATTGTGTATGTGCTCACAAATGGCCTGAGCCCCTGCCCAAGGCCCCGGATCCTGCCACTGTGTGTAAGCCAGTGGCTGACCCTGCACCCGTGGGCATGTGTGCAGCCACCTGAACCTTTGTCACTGGCCCCAGCACCCCAAGGTGTGTAGAACTGATCCCCGAATCTGAGTATGTGAGTGCTGCCAGCCCTAGCTCCCTCAGCTGTGTGTTCATAAGCTCCTGGCCCCAGGTCCTGTTGCCTGTTCCCACCACCATGCTGGCTTCCTCAGCTGGCACTTAGAAGTGCACATGGGCTCACTGTCATCCCTGACTCATGTTGCCATGTTCACATGTTCTGCTATTCTCACCATCACCCTGATGCCTGCTGTCAGCCCTGGTTCCTAGTCCTGGCCCTTAACAGTGTGTGCATTCTTGCAGCTGAGGTCTACTGCCTCACACATATCTATAGCCAGTCCCTACACCTGAGTGTGTGCACACAGCTAGGCTTAGCCTCTACAACTGCCTGGTTGGTTCCAAGATGCCATTAAGGATCCCAACAGCCCTTCCAGCTACC